>NC_058130.1:521969320-522116509 GCF_016433145.1 Gracilinanus agilis
GCGGGGGGGGGGGTGAAGGGGATAGGAGGAGCATGAATCAGGTAACCATGTTAAAAATGTAGATTAATAAATGTTAAAAAAAGTCCTTTATTTTTTGAATAGCTAATAGGATGCCAAAATGTATCAGCTGTGAAAAAGTTAAGTCTTTACTCTTTCAATCTCATTGTAACAGTTGAATATATTTTTAGAATGAGTTTTTAGGTATTAATAGTATTCACCTTGGGAGATGATTAAAAAAAAAGGAAAGTTACTTTTTAGATACTTGATAAATTGACTGGATAATTCTGATAAGACCAGAAAAATCATTCTGGCTTTTATCAATTAACAGAACTCAGTGTACATGACATCCTTAGAACTAGAGTACATAATATCCTTAGAACTACTTTAACAAGCTTGGTACATTCAGACTATATATTTTAAAATATATACAGTGATGGAAAAGGGAAAAATTATGTTCTAATTTAAATGACCAAATTTTATTTTTTAATCATTTAAGGCATCATTATGACAATTGGAAAGAATTATAGATTGTGTTTTAGAAGACTTAAATTCTAGTTCAGGCTCTTTGTGACCTTGGCTAAATTTACTCATGAATTTCTTCAACTTCAAAATAAGGTGTTTCAGCTAAATAACCTCTGAGATCCATCCTACTCTGACATTATCTGAGAGGTAATATAGGATAGGGTAAAGATTGGAATTACAGCTTTGCCATTAAATAACTGTGGGACTTTTGGCCTGTTACTAAATCATTCTGCCTACTTTCCTTTAGCTTTATCCTCTGATTTAATTTACATTTTAACTTCTTTTACACAATGAGCATATGTTATTATTGCACAACATACTCTAGCTTTTTTACCTATTGCACCCCAAATGCTTTTTTAAGCTTTGCATTGAATTATTTATTGAATTACTACTATTTGTAGTGACATCTCTTGAAAATTAAACATTATATTCATAATCAAATGTATCTCATTCTTAGAACCTGAAATAAAATCATTATTCATTTTTCCATCTTATTTTTCATCAGGACTGAGTAAAAACTATTCATATGCATCATTTCTAAAGCAAAGAAGTGACTCAATTCATGCTAAAATTTAAATAATAGGTGAATATTTGAATACTAAAAAAATTTTGAATCCAAAATCAAGCATGTTTTACTGATACCTTCTGTCTTTATATTAGTCATTTCAACTCCTCTCCCACCACTAAATTCTCTGTAGTTACCTCCTTCCCACCAGAAACTAAAATAAATTAAATTAAAAGAAGTTAAAGAAAATTTTTAACGTTAAAATAAATTAAATTAAAATATAAAGAAATTCTTTCATTGAAGCCTTCTAACAGTAGATAGAAGATTCTGTTCAAACCATCTCTCACACTCTGGAACAATGGAGGATAGATATTCCCTTATCTCTACTCCAAAATCTTGATTTTTAATTCAATTATTCAAGATATCTCCTTAATTTTTTCCCCTTACATTATTTTAGCCCATGTGTATTTTATTACATCTACTCAACTAACTTCACTCAGTATTAGTTCATATAAATTTTATCATGTTTTGCTGAATTCCTCATATTTGTCATTTCCCATTTCATGATAATATTCCATAATAATTCATACTATATTCCAAGTATTGTGAGAAACAAAATTAAAAGTGATTTTCAAAGTACCTGAGAATACTTCATAATACTGAGTATATATTTTGCCATGTATATTAATATAGTCCAGATTCATCAAAATGATGTGAATATAAATCAAATTGATCTGAAAGTATCATCTTTTTCAGCTTTTACTGCTGATTTCCAAGAAATTATATATGTTAGTTGCAATGTTTTTCATTTATGTACATGAACATAAATAAAGGTAATTAATGGGAATTTTTGGTATATGAAATAAGGAATGAATCTGATCCTACTACATAAATGTTTATATAATTCACTCATCTATGTATTATGTGCTGAAATAAGTACTTCATTTATTTAGAAGATCTGGTAAATAACTATAAACTTGGCAATGACCTAGACAAATCTTGTATCCTTTTTTGACTTCACTTTCTAAATCTGCTCTTCTCTTGATGTGTCTATGGTTACTTTAAGTCATCTTTCTCTACAGTTTAAGGCTTCATAATCTCACCCAAAAAGGCTGCCAAAAGACTTTGAACAATGAAAATAATTCATATATTTGATAAATATTCAGTATTTCATTCACCATTCAGTTAGGTGGCTAAGTATAGCATTATGTTTATTTTTTGTTTTCAAAGTAGCTGAATTCAAATCCTCCCTCAGACACTCAATAAATATGTGACTCTGGAGAAGTCACTTAATATCTTTATGCCTCAGTTGACTCATTGTAAAATTGTGGTAATTATAACACCTGCTTCCCAAGGCTGTTGTGATGATCAGATGAGATAGCATCTATCAAGTCCTTTGCAAACCTAAAAGTACTATTAAAATGGTAATCATGATAATTAATACAGTCTACTATTTTGTGTTCTTTCTTATATTTGTGGCATTTTGACATTTTCATAATGAATACATATGCATATATGTATATATATATATATATATATATATATATATTATGGAATATATATTCCATATTCCATACTAACCAAAATGATTTATTTTGTTCAAGTTCTCTTTCACCAAAGGATAAACATGAGAAAATACTATTACACTATTTCACATGGAAAATCTAAATCAGATTTCCTGTCTTCTTGGGGAGAAGGTAAGGCAAGAAGGGAGGTAGGGTGAGGTTTTGGTTTAAACATAAGAAAATGAAGAATAAAGTTTTTATATAATTGAGTTAAATATTAGTACATTAAAAAAACAAAGAAGGAAAAAAAGGGGTGGAAGGCTGGTAGTACTAGAACCCTATTTTCATCAAATCTGGGTTAAAGAATAAGCAACATAAACAATTAAGGGGGGAAAGTTTCCTTAACATGCGGAACATAAGTGGGTAGACAGGGTAGGAAAAGGAGGGACTGAGAGTCCTTTTAAGAGATTAAGGGACTAAAAGAAAGGAGTGTAGATTAAGATAAAAGTACACAAGGTGAATTCCTAGAAGGAAGTTCATATTAAGAAATAGGAGGAATAGGTGAGGGAATAAGCAAGTGATCCTTAGCATAAGATAAAGGAAGTATTTTCAAAAGGGAGTTGATATCCAATAATAGAAAGGCAGGATGGGAGGATAAAGGAGAGCCTTTTGGTAGGGTGTATAGAATAAAAATTATTAGACAGCAAGGGGAGAAGAGAAGGGAGAGATAATTAGGAAGTGTGTGAATTGGATAAGTAGTGGTCAGAAGAAATTGCACTTCTGAGGAGAAAGAAGGAAAAGTAGAGGGAGAGAAGGAGAAACTGAAGAAAAAATAGAATAGAGAGAAATACACAACTATCCATTTGAATGTAAATAGAATGAATTCACCAGTAAAACACAAACAGGTAGCAGAATGAATCAAAAGCTAAAATATAGAAATATGTTATTTATAAGAAATATACTTTAAAATTAAAGACACGCATAGAGTAAAAATAAAGGCCTTGAGCACAATGTACAATGCCTAAGATGATACAAATTATTGACCACCAGCATTTAAAATAATACTAAAAATGTACTGCAGATGAGGTAGAAAGAAATACCCCATTTTAAATAACCACAGATAAACTGATCCAAGCATTCTGCAGAGCAATTTGGAATGATGCCCAATAGGCTATAAAACAATGCTGATTCTTCAATGGAGTAAAAGCACTACTAGGTCTTTATCCTGGAGATATTAAAAGAAAAGGGGTTGGGGAGGACCTCTGTTCAAAAATATTTGTAACTCCTCTTTTTGTGGTGGCAAAGAATTGGAAATTGAGAGGATAACTGGCTGGACAAACTGGAGTATATGATGGTGATGGAATATTGTTATGCTATAAAAGAATGATGAACATCTGTCTTTAACTGTGTTTAACTGTGTTTAACTGTGTAAACATTATACACAGTAACAGCAATATTGTGGAATGATCAACTGTAATACACTTAGCTATTATCAGCAATGCAGTGATCTAGGACCATTCTGAGTGATTTATGTCAAAGAACGCTACACACCTCCAGACAAAGAACTGCTGGATTCAGGATAAAGATGAAAATTTATGATTTTTCAATTGTTTATTTAAGTTTGTTCTTGGAGGTTTTGTTTTCATAAGCTTACTTACAAAATTAATATAGAAATATGTTATACATTATAATACATGTATAAGCCAGATCAAATTGTCTGCCAGCACTGGGATGGGGAAGAGAAGGGAGGAAGATAAGTTCAATTATACAGCTTAAGCAAATGCATAGAAATTTCTTATAACATGTAATAAATAAATAAATTAAAATAAAATAACCACAGATAGAATAAAATATCTCAGAATATATCCAAAAAAATTAACCCAAGAACCATACGAAACTAATTACAAAATACTCTTACATGAATAAAGTCAGATTCAAACAATTGGAGAAATATTAATTGTTCATGAGTGGACAAAGACAACATAATAATGACAATTTTACCTAAACTAATCTACTTATTCCATGACATTGCAATTGTATTATATATATGTATACATATACATATACATATATGTGTGTTTGTGTGTGTATATATGCATATATATTATTGAAGTAGAAAAATAATTTAGAAATTCATTTGGAAGAAGAAAAGATCAAGAATATCAAATGAATTATGAAAAAATCTAAAAGAAGTCTGGAAATATTAGATCTTAAACTACATGGTAAAGTATTAATTATGAAAACTATCTAGTATTGGTTAAGAAATAGAATGGTAAATCAGTGGAACAGAAAAGACATACAAGAAACAGTTATAAAGGAATATATTACTCTTGGATTTAAGGTTACTATATCAAAATGTTATATCAAAAGTACAGATTCAAGGTTTGGGGTTAAGAATCCGATATTTGGTAAAAATTACCAGGACAACTGGAAAATAGTTTGGCACAGATTAGGTATAGACCAATATCTTACCTCACTCACTAAGTTAAGATAAAAATGGATACATGACCTACAAATAAAAGCAGATCTCATAAGCAAATAGAAGTGCAGGAGGCAAACAGCCTATAAGGTTATATAAAGGACAGCAAATTATGAGTAAAGAAGAGATGGAGAAAAATGTGTGATGGAAAATGGAAAATTTTGATTAAATTAAAAGCACAAATAAAACCAATGTAGTCTAGCTTAGAAGGAAAACAGAATGTTAGGGAGAAAATATAGACAGTTTCTCAGATAGAGGTCTCATATCTATAATTAGAGAACTTTTTCAAATGTATAAGAATAATAGCCATGTCCAAAATGGTAAAAACAAGAGATATGAATAGATTGCTTCTGTATAAAGAAATCAAAGCCATATACAGGTACATAAAAAGAATGCTCTAAACAGTGCTTTGTTTTTTAGACAATTGTAAATCACAATAATTTGGAAATATTTCACCCCTATCAAGCTGGCTAAGATTATAAAAGGGCAGAATGATCTATGTTGGGGGAATGTGGAAAAAATGGGGATATTAATACTGAAAATTCATCCAACTATTTTGGAGAGCAATTTGGAATTATATCCAGGAACATATAAAACTGTGTATATTTCCCAACTATGTGTCCTTCCCAAGTATAAAACTTTTTATGCTTCCTAAGGAGATCATAGGAAAAGGGAGAAAAAAACATATATCAAATGGCTCTACTTGTGATGGCAAAGTATATGATTGTGATGAAGTAATACTGCGCTATAAGAAATGAAGAACAAGTTAATTTAAATTAAAAAACTTAGAAAGATCTACATGAAGTAATGAACAGTGAAATGAATAAAACAAAAAGCTACGGAATTAATATATGAAGTATAACTTGTGAATGTCCACTTCCAAAGAATGAACTAAAAATAGAAACACAAAAGACATAATCGCTCTCTATATTTTCCTAAGGTGATATCTTCTATGGTTTGGGGAGGATATGAGGTGATGAGATGCCTGGTAATAAATTTCATAAAATAAATAATTTCAAAAAGAGGAAAGATGGACCTCTGTGCCTCAAGTTTCTAAACTTAAAAATGAATTTGGTATAGATTATCTTTAACATTCCTTCCAACTCTATTCTAAGTCTTCCATTATAACTTTTTCTGAGCAGGATTATAATCCCATTAATAGCAAACATTAGTATAGCCTCTTAAGTTTAGCAAAATGCTTTACATATATTCATTTGACTTTCAAAGCAACCCTATGAGAGAAGGGCTATTAACTCCATTCTACAGATGAGGAAATTAAGTCTGATTTCATATCTTCCTGACAATTCCAGTTCTTCATCAACTAGTTTCCTAGCTGCCTTCCTATATGAGGACAGGATGATTTGTTATTTAATCTTCTTATTCCAAAGGTCACTCTATGTTCAGCACTCTGAAAGGAAAGTTAATGCCTTGCTCTCACTTCTTGGCCATACATTTGAGTCTATTTTAAAAATACCATAAAATGAGCTCTAAAGATTCTGCCAAGTTCCATTATTGTTATCAATTAGTTTGAATAAATCAGTCTCCATACCCCCATGAAGTGTAGATATTTAATTTAAAGATATATAAAATCAGCATAAGATTATTGTTACTGCTGTATTTATTAGAGCAATGAGAATTGTAATTGGAACTGCAAATTGTTACCATCAAACATTGCAGGCCCAGCTGAGTTTGTACATGGTACCTAAAGATGTTTCCTTCTTTTTCTCCATTACAGGTTGTTTCACAATGTCCTACATTCATTCCACAGTTGTTCATTAAATATGTGCCACTGCTAATGATTTGAGCAAGCTTAATCAGAAGAGGAACAATTACTAATTTTGTCTTTGCATTTCTGGCACAGTTCCTTGTACATAGTAGGCACTTAATAAATATTTGTGATGAGTATTGATGGTCAAAGTAGTTTTTTATGTATTCCCTTCCAGCAGCATAGACTTGTATCTACTTAATCTTGATGATTTCCTTTTCTTCAAGAAGTTGTGAGTAAATCTCATCTACTGAACCAACATTGAAAGTAATTAGTCCTCCCATAACAACAAACATTTCAGTGAATTGATTGGAGGTATAGATGTCTCAATGGCTATAATTGGTGTGTGTGTGTGTGTGTGTGTGTGTGTGTGTGTGTGTGTGTGTGTGTTTGTGTGTGTGTCTGTGGCTATGGCTGTGTGATTATCCATCACTTACTCTGTATCATCACTTTTCTTTTCAGAAATATCAGTAAGCTGAAATAAGAAACCATTTGCAACAGAAATCTTGCCCTGGAGAGAAAATGTTGTACATTAGAACAAGAAACATAGACATAGTCTCAGAGATACTCAAGTATTTTTGCTGCCTAACAGTAAACTGAAATTTTAAAGTGAACCTAACTGTCAGTTGCTTGGCTTCACGTTCATTTACAAAATGTGAAATCACACAAAATAGAACCTATTGTCATAAAATAGCACTTGTTTCTAAGGAGTAATTCATTTAGAAGTTTGAGTCAAGACTTTTGGAATAAAGAAAATTTTTCTAAAAATAGTGATAATCTGATATTACTAAGGTAGCATAGTTTTATAAAGTCAGAGTTGGGAAGGACTTTAAACTTTTGAGGTTATCCTATCTAACCATTTCATTGAGGAGGAGAATCCACGTGCCCCAAATTACAAAAATATTAAAGAAGAAATTGGAGCTATGTCCTCTGGACCTCAAATTCAGTTTTCTCTTCTAGGGTGGCATGTTGCCTTTCCCATGACTCCTTTCAAACACAGAAATCTTTCTAGTAAGAATTCTCCAACAATGGACAAGGAAACTATTTTATTTAATGACTCAGTTTGACATCTTCTGCAGATAGAGAAAATAGTCACCATTACCTATTTTATTAGTTTTCAAATATATTTAGATATTAATTGAACACATTTATGCCAACAGAGAGAGAGACAGAGAGAGACAGAGAGAGAGAGAGTCCTCCCCAAAAAGCCAAGGAAGGAGGAATGAATGAATGAATGAATGAATGAATATTCTCCTTGGATTTTGGCTTCCTGATTAGGACCTTGGATTTTGGTGAGATTTGCTTTCAGATTCTCATTTGTAATCTGGAGGCACTAGGATTATGACTTAAGGTATTTTGTAGCTAGGCAAGTTTTTTCTTACCTCTTTCCTATATTTCCCACTTCTACCTTGCTGTAAATAAAAGCTGCTGATAGTCATTTTGACTTAAGAAGTTAATTATTTTTTATAAAGGGCAACAATAATTTTAAAAATTCTTGTATTTGTCAAACCCATTTTTAATTATTACACATATATCTATATCTGTATTTATAACTTCAACTAAATTTAAACCTTTATATATATATATATATATATATATATATATATATATAACTAAACTTGTATCTACATCTATAGTGCTGTGTGTAAATGTATTTAGATATATATGTTTTACCATATAAGTGTGTATTTGGAAGGCAAGGAGAAGTTTAAGACAATTTCTCTTTTATTTTCTTTTACTCAATTATTGAATAAAATATGTTTAGTTTGAATTTATTATGATATTACTCTACTAAAATCAATGGATGTTTTGAGTGGAAGTTGACCAAAGAAATACCTTGAATCCAAGGAAAGAAGGAATAATAACCAAGATGGATGCACTAAATATATGTGTAACAGACTAGGTAAGAGTTGGAAAAAGGTTAATCAAGCCTGCATTTAAAATGGAATGCTGAGAACCCAGTCGTAGTGACCGTTAACCTTAAGGCTGAGGATAATGGGAAGATTCCAATGGACACCCTCACTGTTCTCTCATCTTTGAAGGGATAAGGAGGTGGGAGGAGAGATCTTGTGGGTCCTGGAGCACTTCAAACCCCCAAATCTGAGTTTTCCCTGAGACTTTCAATTACTGCTATACAGCCAAATTGATCTTTCAACTTCATTGAACACCATTGAGGATATATTGCAGTTCCTCCGTTTTGGCCAGGGGGCCAGGACTCAGGTGGGAGGGAGCAGGCTCCTGAAGGCTAACCAATCCATCTTGAACCTTGAATACCACGTTCCCTCTTTAGGCAGTTAAAGTTATATAGGACAGGATTTTTATTGGGGTCTGGGTCAGTTGACTGAGAATGAATACTACAGAAGAAATCTCTTACTGCCCAACCCTTGGAGAGACCGATACTAGAATTTAGAAATCACCTTTACCCTTTTTCCTGATCCCTTTCCCTTTCCCTTTGATTTGTTTTATACCTGAATTAACCCCATCTGAGAGATCTGAGTCATATTTGGGAGGGAGATGACCTCTTCGTGGGTTGTGGGAGGAAGGTGGATTACTCACCATTTTGAACTGCTTTTCAGCAAGTGGCAGTGGGGAGGCTTGGCTTGATTTAACCTGGCTCCAAGCAATTGCTGGGAGGGGTTGGGGTTCAGTCAATAGAGAACATCTCCCCCTAAAACCTCATCCCTAATTTATCCATATTGGGGAACGCCCATTAGTGAAACAACCCTAAGTGTCTCCCTAGTAAGGAGGGGTGGTGTGAATAGCTTTGGCCCATTACCATTCAGTCAAGGGGATTACCAGAGCACAACCCAACTATCAGCTACCACCTTCTTACATATGGCATTATGAGTGGCAATATTTTCTCCATCAACATATAGTAATTGTACAGCTCTTATCATATTGGGATCCATTTTTTCTCGAAAATAAAAAGAGAACCTACTAATGAACATGTTTAAGAACTATTTTTCTATAGTAATTACAATTAAACTTTGTTAGAAAAACATTTGTTTTCTTACTATTATGATTTTAGACATTTGTTTTCAGGCATATAATTAATTCCTAAACATTTATATTCTTTTCATAGAAGATTATCCTTTGGATATTTTTAATACATTATTTATTTATTTTTAACATTCTTTTCTTTTTAAATTTTGAGTTCTAGATTCTCTCCTTCACTTACTCAATAAGAAAGACAGCTATATAATATCAATGAGACATGTGAGATCATGTAATCCATTTCCATTTTAGCCATATTTCAAAAAAATAGCAAAACTCATGATGAAAAAGCAAATATACCACTATAGAAGGAAGGGAAGAAGTCCCAATGGTGATTAAAACATTGTTCTTCAGTTATTTCCTCCATTAATTTTTGTGTTGTGTAAGCAATATGTGTCTTGTTTCACAACATGAGAAACCGGGAGACATGTATTATATGATTATTTATTTACAGTGTATGTAATATTGCCTGTCTTTTGGGGAAAGGGAAAGGAGTAGAAGGGAGGGAAAGAACATGGATTGCAAAGTGCTAAGAAAATATATAAAAAATTGTGTTAATGTGTAATCTGGAGATAGATAGATAGAAAGAAAGAAAGATAGAAAGATAGATATAGATTTATTTTTAGAAATAGGAAGAAAAAAGTGAAAAAAGTTTCATTTGCATTGAGAGTTCATTATTTCATACATTGCAGATAATTTGCATTTGTAAATCATGATTTGATTGGAATCGTCTTAAATCATTGTTTCAATCAGAATAGATGACACTTTCACAGTTGATAATCAATAGAACATTGGTCTTCCTGAGCATGGTATACTCCTGGTAATTCTCATTCATTTTGCATAAGTTCACTTTTTTGTGAAACCACATACTTTATAATTTCTTATTGCATAACAATACTTGAGCACAATCATGTAACACAATTTTTCAGCCATTCCCCAATGAGCATCCCTTCCTTTTTCTAATTTTTTGCTACCAAAAAAATGCTGCTACAATTATTTTTGTACATATAAATCATGTTCATTTTTCTTTGAACTCTTTGGGATTAGACATGGTAGTGATGGTACTAGGTTAAAGTATATGAACATACTGTCTTTCTGGAGAGTAATTTAGAACTATGACCAAAGAACATATATTTATTTTTACACAGCAATACCACTACTAGATCTGTGTTTGAAAGAGATCAAACACAAAGGAAAATATTTATTTATACAAAAATATTTATATCAGCTTCTTTGTGATTGGCAAAAATTTGGAAACTGAAAAGATGTCCATAAATTGTGGAATGGATGAACATGTTGTGGTGTATGATTGTAATGGAATACTATTGTGCCATGAGAAATGACTAACAAGAGGATCAGAAAAAAAAAATTGAAAGACTTATATGATTTAAGCAAAGTGAAGTGAGTAGAAAAATGAGAATATTGTATACAGTAATAGTAATAAAGTACAATAATCAACTATGAATGACTTAATTATTATCAGCAATGAAATAATCCAGAAAATCTCCAAGTTACTAAAACAAAAAAGACTATCAACTCCCATAAAAGAACTGACAATATGATGAACATCGAAGTATATACTGTTTTTTTTAAATTTTAAACATTTATTAATATTCATTTTTAACATGGTTACATGATTCATGCTCCTACTTTCCCCATCACCCTCAGCACTCCCCCCACCCATGGCCGACACACATTTCTACTGTTTTTATCATGCGTCCTTGATCAAGACCTATTTCCAAATTGTTGTTAGTTGCATTGGTGTGGTAGTTTCGAGTCCACATCTTCAATCATGTCCACCCCAACCCATGCGTTCAAGCAGCTGTTTTTCTTATATGTTTCCTCTCCTGCAGTCCTTCCTCTGGATGTGGGTAGCGTTCTTTACCATAAATCCCTCAGAATTGTCCTGGGTCTTTGTATTGCTGCTGGTACAAAGGTCCATTACATTCGATTTTACCATAGTATATCAGTCTCTGTGTACAATGTTCTTCTGGCTCTGCTCCTTTAGCTCTGCATCTGTTCCCGGAGGTCTCTCCAGTTCACCTGGAACTCCTCCAGTTTATTATTCCTTTGAGCACAATAGTATTCCATGACCAGCATATACCATAATTTGTTCAGCCATTCCCTAATTGAAGGGCATACCCTCCTTTTCCAGTTTTTTGCCACCACAAAAAGAGCATCTATAAATATTTTCATACAAGTCTGTTTATCTATGATCTCTTTGGGGTACTAACCCAGCAATGGTATGGCTGGATCAAAGGGCAGGCATTCTTTTATAGCCCTTTGAGCATAGTTCCAAATTGCCAGGCAGAATGGTTGGATCAGTTCACAACTCCACCAGCAATGCATTAATGTCCCAGTTTTGCCACATCCCCTCCAGCATTCATTACTCTCCCCTTCTTTCATTTTAGCTCTCCTTCACTAAGGTTTTTTTTCTTCATAAAATAAATATGTATCTTCTTTGCAATATGATTAAAGTAGAAATATGCATTGTATGTTAGCATATGAATAACCTAAAACATATTTCCTCTCATGTCAAGGATGGGGAAGGAGAGGTAAAAAGGGAGAGAGAGGATATGGATTTCAAAAAAGTCAGAAAATTACTAGAAAAAGTGTTTATGCACAATTTTATAGCCCTTTACTTATAGTTCTAAATTGTTCACAAGAATACTTGGAGGGGGTGCAGCTGGATGGCTCACTGGATTGAGAGGAAGGTCTAGAAACAGGAAGTCCTAGATTCAAATCTGGCCTCAGACACTTCCTACTTATATGACCTTGAGCAAGTCACTTAACCCTCATTGCCTAGCTCTTACCACTCTTCTGCTTTAGAATCAATAAAAAGTATTGATTCTAAGGTGAAAGGTAAGGGTTAAAAAAAAGAATATTTGGAGGGGTGGCAAAGGGAAGATGTCAAAGGAAATGCACAAATGCACCTCATCTCTACCAAATTGTTCTTCAAACAACTTAGATATAAAGCCTCAAAAAGACTTATATAGTGGCAAAATCCACAAAAGGATGGGGATCCAAAAATTTTAAGGCCAAGAAATCCTGAAAGGTCAGATCAGCCTGAAGGTTCTGTCCCATAATTGGGAGTGGGATGCCCTGATGAAAACTCCTGGAAATATTATCAGAACTCTCAGGGTCAATTGCAAGCAGCCAAAAAGAAACAATTTATCACAAAGCCGTAGTAGCTATTTGTAGCTCTCTAGATTTAATAGCTTCTACATTAAAGGATGAGAGGGTATAGAATATGATATGGAGTGCAAGAGAAATAGGACTATAATCAAGAGTTACCAACCCAGCAAAACTGTGTATAATCCTCTTTGGGGAGAGGAATGGATATTCTATGAAATAGAAAACTTCAAGCATTCCTGATGAGCTGCATAGAAAATATGATTTTCAAATACAACTCTCAAAAGGAGTATAGTAGGATATGTGGTAATTAGGAGTTAATTAAGTAAGAAATAATTAGTACATAGATATAAATAACATAACTGATTTAAAAATGCATAAAGAGAGGTAAGTTAGGTTTCTTTAAATGGAATTTTGGAGAGGAATTGTGGGTGAGAAAATTTTTCCAGTGTGCCTTGGGAGACAGTTACCCAACTGTCTTTGCAATTTGGGACTGATCCTGTGGTGATAAGGGGGTCTCAAAAGTGGCTTGACAAAAACTGGGAAATTCTCAGTTACTTTGCTACAACAAAATTTATCTAGTGAACCATAACATCAGAGATTGCTAGTAGAAAAATCTTTGCCAGCCCAGCTGGTTTGCTGTGAGTTTACAGAAGGCTGTGGAGAATCTGAGCTGATGTTTCAAACTAGACAACTAAGAAGAAAGACTACTTTGTATGAATGAGTTAAAATTTAGTGTAGGATAAGATAAGAATAGGTTTTTGGGGAATTTAGATAAAGAAGTAGAGTAACTCCAACTTTGTTGGAGACTGAAGAGATCCTTGTGGATCAGAGGGTTTGGGGCTATTGGGTAAGATTCATTAGCTTAGGATTTTCCTATCCCTTTTCCTTAGTTTTTTTTTTGTCATAATAAATATATTTTTATATATTCCTGCCTAAGCCAGAATTCTTAAGACTGCTGCAAGAAGCCATTTTGTATAGATAAGGTTAAAAGAGATAGGGAAGGTTACTACATCCTAATAAAAGGCAGTATAAACAATGAAGAAATATCTGTTCTCAATATGTATGCACCAAACTGAATAGCTTCCAAATTTCTAAAGGAGAAGCTAGTGGAGCTCAAGGATGAAATAGATAGCAAAACCATACTAGTGGGGGACCTGAACCTTCCCCTATCAGATCTAGATAAATCAAACCAAAAAATAAATAAGAAAGAGATAAGGGCAGCTGGGTAGCTCAGTGGAGTGAGAGTCAAGCCTAGAGACAGGAGGTCCTAGGTTCAAACCCTGCCTCAGCCACTTCCAGCTGTGTGAGCCTGGGCAAGTCACTTAACCCCCATTGCCCAACCTTACCACTCTTCCACCTATGAGAAAATACACCGAAGTACAAGGGTTTAAAAAAAATAAGAAAGAGATAAGAGAGGTGAAGGAAACCCTAGAAAAATTTGAGTTAATAGATATTTGGAGAAATATAAATAGAGACAAAAAGGAATACACCTTCTTTTCAGCAGCACATGGAACATTCACAAAGATAGACCATGCAATAGAGCACAGAAACATGGCAAACAAATGCAAAAAAGCAGAAATAATAATTGTAATCTTCTCAGATCATAATGTAATAAAAATAGTTATTAGTAAGAATACATGGAGAGGCAAACCAAAAACTAATTGGAAATTAAATAATATGATTCTCCAACATAATTTAGTGAAAGAAAAAATCACTGAAACAATTAATAATTTCATTGAAGACAAAGACAATGATGAGACATCTTACCCAAACTTATGGGATGCAGCCAAAGCAGTTCTAAGAGGAAAATTTATATCACTGAGTGCATATATTAAAAATTATGGAGGGCAGAGGTTAATGAATTGGGAATGCAACTTAAAAAAACTAGAAAATGAACAAATTAAAAATCCTCAGATGAAAACTAAATTAGAAATACTAAAAATCAAAGGAGAAATTAATAAAATTGAAAGTAAAAGAACTATTGAATTAATAAATAAGACCAGAAGCTGGTATTTTGAAAAAAAAAATAGATAAAATAGACAAAGTATTGGTTAATCTAATTAAAAAAAGGAAAGAAGAATACCAAATTAATAGTATCAAAGATGAAAAAGGAGACCTCACCTCTAATAAAGAGGAAGTTAAGGCAATCATTAAAAACTATTTTGCCCAATTATATAGCAATAAATTTAACAATCTAGGTGATATGGATGAATATTTGCACAAATATAAATTGCCTAGATTAACAGCAGAAGAAATAGAATATTTAATAATCCAATATCAGAAAAAGAAATTGAACAGGCCATTAAAGAACTCCCTAAGAAAAAATCACCAGGGCCTGATGTATTCACAAGTGAATTCTATCAAACATTTATTAAAGAACAATTAATCCCAATGCTATACAAATTATTTGATATAATAAGCAAAGAAGGAATCTTACCAAACTCCTTTTATGACACAAATATGGTACTGATTCCAAAGCCAGGCAGAGCAAAAAAAGAGAAAGAAAATTACAGACCAATCTCCTTAATAAACATAGATGCAAAAATCTTAAATAGAATACTAGCAAAAAGACTCCAGTGAGTGATAAAGAGGGTTATTCATCATGATCAGGTGGGATTTATACCAGGAATGCAAGGATGGTTCCACATTAGGAAAACCATCCACATAATTGACCATATCAACAAGCAAACCAACAAAAACCACATGATAATCTCAATAGATACAGAAAAAGTCTGACAAAATACAACACCCCTTCCTACTGAAAACACTAGAAAGTATAGGAATAGAAGGTTCTTTCCTAAAAATAATAAACAGTATATCTCTTAAACCATCAACAAGCATCATATGCAATGGGGATAAATTAGAAGCCTTTCCAATAAGATCAGGTGTGAAACAAGGATGCCCATTATCACCTCTTTTATTTAGCATTGTACTAGAGACACTAGCAGTAGCAATTAGAGAAGAAAAAGAAATTGAAGGTGTTAAAATAGGCAAGGAGGAGACTAAGCTATCACTCTTTGCAGACGATATGATGGTCTACTTAAAAAATCCTAGAGAATCAACTAAAAAGCTAGTAGAAATAATCAACAACTTTAGCAAAGTTGCAGGAAACAAAATAAATGCACATAAATCATCAGCATTTTTATATATTTCTAACACATTAGAGGAGCAAGAGGTAGAAAGAGAAACACCATTTAAAATCACCCTAGACAATATAAAATACTTAGGAATCTATCTACCAAAACAAATACAGGAATTATACAAACATAACTACAAAACACTTTCCAAAAAAATAAAACTAGATCGAAACAATTGGAAAAACATTGAGTGCTCATGGATAGGACAAGTTAACATAATAAAAATGACCATTCTACCCAAATTAATTTACATATTTAGTGCCCTACCTATCAAACTATAAAAATATTTTTTACTAAATTAGAAAAAGCTATAACAAAGTTTATTTGGAAGAACAAAAGATCAAGAATATCAAGGGAAATAATGAAAAAAAAACATGAAGGAAGGTGGCTTAGCAGTACTGATATTAAGCTATACTATAAAGCAGCTGTCATCAAAACAATATGGTACTGGCTAAGAGATAGAAGGGATGATCAGTGGAATAGACTTGGGGTAAGTGATGTCAGCAAGACAGTATATGATAAACCCAAAGAGTCCAACTTTTGGGACAAAAATCCACTATTTGACAAAAACTGCTGGGAAAATTGGAAAACAATATGGGAGAGATTAGGTTTAGATCAACATCTCATACCATACACCAAGATAAATTCAGAATGGGTGAAGGACTTGAATATAAAGAAGGAAACTATAAGTAAATTAGGTGAACACAGAATAGTATACTTGTCAGATTTCTGGGAAAGGAAAGATTTTCGAACCAAACAAAAGTTAGAGAAAATTGCAAAATAAATAAGTTTGATTATATTAAATTAAAAAGCTTTTGTACAAGGGAAAACAATGCAACCAAAATCAGAAGGGAAACAACAAACTGGGAAAGAAATCTTTATAACAAAAAATTCTGACAGAGGTCTAATTACTCAAATATACAAGGAGCTAAATCAATTGTATAAAAAATCAAGCCATTCCCCAATTAATAAATGGGCAAGGGACATGAATAGGCAATTTTCAGATAAAGAAATCAAAAGTATCAATAAGCACATGAGAAAGTGTTCTAAATTTCTAATAATTAGAGAAATGCAAATCAAAACAACTCTGAGGTACCACCTCATGCCTAGCAGATTGGCTAAAATGATAGCAGGGGAAAGTAATGAATGTTGGAGGGGATGTGGTAAAATTGGGATATTAATGCATTGCTGGTGAAGTTGTGAACTGATCCAACCATTCTGGCTGCCAATTTGGAAATATCCCCAAAGAGTGATAAAAGAATGCCTGCCCTTTGATCCAGCCATGCCATTGCTGGGTTTGTACCCCAAAGAGATCATAGATAAACAGACCTGCAAAAAAAAAATTTTATATCAGTGCTCTTTGTGGTGGCAAAAAATTGGAAAGCAAGGGTATGCCCTTCAATTGGGGAATGGCTGAACAAATTGTGGCATATGTTGGTGATGGAATACTATTGTGCTCAAAGGAATAATAAACTGGAGGAATTCCATGTGAACTGGAAAGACCTCCACGAATTGATGCAGAGTGAAAGGAGCAGAGCCAGAAGAACATTGTACACAGAGACTGATATATTATGGTAAAATCGAATGTAATGGACATCTGTACTAGCAGCAATGCAATGACCCAAGACAATTTGGAGGGATTTATGGAAAGGAACACTATCCACCTTCAGAGGAAGAACTGCAGGAGTAGAAACACAGAAGAAAAACAACTGCATGGACACTTGGGTTGATGAGAACAGGATTGGGGATGTGGACCTGAAAAGACCACACCCATGTAACTATCAATAATGTGTAAATAAGTCTTGACTGACCACACCAGTGGAAATGCTAATTAGCTACAGTGGGGGGAGGGGGTGACTTGGGGGATACGGGGGTGAAGGGGATGAAAGGGTAAAGTAGAAACATGACTTATGTAACAAGGGAAATTTTTTCTAAAAATAAAAATTATTTTTAAAAAAATAAATAAATAAATAAGAAGCCGTTTTATTTCAACAGTCATAACATACAGCCTATCCATCAGGACAAACTACGGTGATACCAAACAATACAAATTATCTAGTGAGGGATAGTAACTCCTTACAACATAAACAAAAAAGGTAAACAGAAATGAGAAGTCAAAAGAGATTCTATGCGGTTAAACTGTTTAGATATTTATATGGGAAGATGATATTTGTAAATCCTCAGAACTGCATTATTATTAGTTAGGAGTATACATAGACAGAGAGCAAGGATATGAGGTGAATATAATGGGATAGTATTTTTAAAATTATTTTAAGGGGTGAGAAAGTAGAATGAATAAAGATAAAATGGGAAAAGAGAAATAAATTGGGATAAATCATCTCACATGAAAAAGCTTTTATGGTGTATGATAAGATGTAGGATTTGGGGAGGGGAGCACTTAAACTTTAATCCCATAAGAATTGGCTCAAAGAGGAAAGAACCTACCCATTCAGATAGGTATTGAAAAAAAGAAATAAGTGGATTGGGGAATAACTGGGTGCCAGTAAGGAAATGAGACAAACTGAGGATACTCTCACAGCTTACAAGGAGAAAGACTGACAGGTAAAGACAGAATAACCAAACAGGGGTGTGAGGAATGGGGAACGGCAGCTTGATAGTTAAACTTACCACCTATTAGCCAGGGATGTTAAATAACTCCAAGTTGTGGCATCTTGATGGCTTCAAGGAATCTCAGGAAGTATTAATAAACAGGTTTATTGTTATTAAATAAGGGAAGTGGGTGAGAAGGGGTTTTCTAACACTAGGAAAAAGCCCAACTGCCTATACTAAGCTACAGATAGCTGGAGGGGGCTGGAGAGTTGGGATTCTCCCTACACTTGTACACAGAGCTCCAAGGTGACACAGAAACCAGGATAAAATCCTTGTACAGCCAGTTAAGTCCACAAAAGCTCTAGGGAGTAAAGGCAGACTATTCTGCTATCCACCAGCAGTTGGTCTGGACCTTTTCTCTCCCAGGCTGAGATAGCTGATAAATGGTATCTTCTTCTCTATAATCCCAAATTCTTAGCTCCTTAGATATTTAGCAAAGCTGGATCACACAGCACTCCCTTCTACTGCAAATTTGGCCAAGAGAAACTCTCCTCTCTTTCAAAACCCTGGCTTCATTCCATGATGGAATGTCCATGCAGCCAGTTCAAGGTTTCTTCAAGTTGTCAGCTGTTTCAGTGTTATCTTAAGTTTGTACTTATACTATAATTTTCTTATAACAGTATAGAAATCTATCTTACCCTATAACCATCTTGGTGAATCTGTGGCACGCATGCCAGAGGGGACTGCCTCTGGAAGGAGATGACTTTGTTCCTTCTTCTGAGGGGTACCCCAATGTGATTTCATGGGGCCACTCCTCCTGCTTCTGGTGTTCCCAGTACTGTATTATGAACTGTTGTTCCTCAGTATGCTCTAGCTAGCTATTCCTCCCACTGCCATTTCCTCTGCTCTCCCTTCTTACCCTAGTAAGATGTCTTTCCTGCTCTCCCTCTATGTTTCTCATGCTGAAATATTACTTCATCATGTCTTTTGTTGTTTCTTCCACTCCAGAATTGGTTTTGAGGAGGTTTGTTGTTGTTAAGTTGATATTTTCTGTGAATCTTTGGGCGTGGGTTTGTTAAACTCAGAGAGTTTATTATTCAATCACGTTGGCTCCTGGAAATATAACTCTGAGATCATGTAATATTTAAATTTATGTGAAATAAATTTTCATCTAATGAATCTTCATAGCTTCAAGTGAAATATAGACCTTTACACTTGTCAATTAAAGACTTTTGATTCTAAAGACTGTTTTAATGTTTGGTTTAACAGCAAGTCTAAAACCTTTTCCCAATTTCTTTATCTAAAATATCCCTGAGTAGCTTGCTGCCTCAGGGTATTAAGAGCCAGGCCTAGAGATGGGAGGAGGTGGGTTCAAATCTGGTTTCAGACACTTCTTAGCTAAGTGAATCCCCACTGCCTAGCCCTAACTTTTCTTTTGTCAATATACAAATATGCATAAATATATATATATAGAGAGGTATTTAAGTACAGAAGATCTTATAATTCAGTTTTATTCTTCAATAGTTTAAAACCACACTAGGATTTTGGGGACAGGCTATGCACTTCCTATAAATTATCATTTGTTCAGATAGCTGTGATTCTTTAAAAGTCCAACATGCACTAATAGGACTTTTATTTTAAAATTATATATAGTCATTACCCATGAATACTTTTACATAGAAAATGGTATGCATTGAAATGTGAGAAAACCTTGTTTTAAGTTAAATTTGTGATACTTATTTCTTTTTTTTAACTTGGGGAAATTGATTAATGTTCCTATATCTCATTTTCCCATCACCTTAATATGGGCAGGGGACATCTAGATGCCTTATGAGATCCTTTATAGCTCTATATCTAAAGAATTCAAATTCCCCAAAAGCCCATCTTTTGAATAGGAGGTCTAATTGGAACACTTGAATTTTATGTTAAGTGGGAACAGTAACTGCCTAATGTAGCATAATTTGTAGCTACTCTACTCAACATATATTTATTGATGTCATAGTGTTATATTTATTTTTATTAGAATTGTTCTTTTTTATATTGAAGTATTTAAAAATATGATAATGAAAGATTTAAACATCTAGGTAATCTTCTTTATAGAAATATTGAATTAAACTCCACAATTTTGATTAGATATTTCTCCCAAGACAAGTGAAACCCACATTTGTTAATTGAGGCATAAACTTTACAATGAAAATAACATATCTGTCAAAATGAGATAGACTTAGAATAATATGAGAATGCCAAAAATGTTAACACCTACAGTACCACCTTCTCCTTTTAGGCAATAATACAGTTATCAAAACTATCAAATCCCACTAACAATTCTTTTTCTAAAATAGTAGATTTTTAAAGGAAAAATCAGGTTTTTAGATTAAAGGAGTCTAAATTTGATCTTTAAAGATATAAGATATATAACTATAAGATAATTACTTTTAAAAATAACTATAAATCTTCACACAAATGTTCTTTTAGCAGTCAGGGTACAATAGGATTTTTTCCAAACCTTCAATAATTCTGGCATTTTGGACAATCTACCCTACATAAAAATGCACGTATATATGTTGTGGTGAGTTATACATATATGTTTTACATAAAATTTATATATGTATGTGCATATGTATATGTATCAACATGTATCTATATTAATATAGATAACTATTTATATGTAAATATATACAGATAAATAGAGTCATCTGAAATAGAAGAGGAGAGGGAAGAGCACAGCTGCTTAGGATAATATTTTTTGATAAACCATAATTATATAGATATAAATAAATATCTTTTATGACATCTATATATGTATGCATATATACATTCATCTATATCCCCATACTTTGTTTCAAATACTTTTGACTTTCTTTATAACTGATCCATTTTCTCATCTGCCTTCTTCCCTGAAAAATAATCAAATAGGAAAAATTAAAGTTTGATGGCACTAAAAATATTTTAAAGTATATTCCACAACTTCTAGAGTCAATTTCCAAAGATGTGTTTAAAAATAATGTCACTTGTCCAAAATCTTGAAGTTTAGTAAATGATAAGGCAGAACTCTCAGAAAAAGCCTGAATGTAGAGGAATTAGTAACTTCATGATTCCCCTATTCACAACTTACTATGTTTGTTTGTTTGTTTGTTTTTAAACAAAAGAAATTTCCTTGGGTGAGATCTGAGAATCTCTCTCTTCAACTGAAAATGAATTTAACCAAGAGAAAGAGGGAGGAAAAGATCTCACACAGTGGAAAATATCCTGAAGGCTCTATTATAGTAAACTGTGAATAGGGACATGAGCAAGATACTAACTGTTCTATATTTTGACTGTTTCCCAGAGTCTTTGTCTCCCTTCAGACAAGAAACTAGAGCTGTGTGACATCTCTCAAAGCTAAAGGATGAAGATCAAGAACTCATCTCCACCTAGATCTCACCAGGAAACTTGGGTAGTGAAAGGTAAAATGTCTAACTTAATGCTGCCTAGATACTGTGTATTGTTATAAGGAAGAGGTATGTTTAGGAGGAAAATGTAGGTTTGCAGAGAACAGATGCATGAGACCAATAGGAAAAGATTTTAGAATGCTGCAAGAAAGGGTTAAGCTAAAACTTAGAGACTGTTGGGTCTGTTTCTCTCTGGATGTGAACCTGGAGGGAGTGGATGCCAAATCCTGAAGGGTTTAATCCTATCCTTATTGCTGCCTGTGTTGATGTCATTGTGCTGTGTGCCCTTGGAGAAGATCCTAAGAGCCCATCATCACTAGCCTGTATCAACATCCAGCTGTCAGTAAGCAGAGGTCTGAGTCTAGTTGGACTTGGGACCTTTCCCCTGGGCCCTGCCTAATCTGTCATAGACCAGCATCTCTAGTAACAACCAAGAGAAAGTTTAGTGCAGGATATTTAGAACAAGGATTGGGTTTACAGATTATCTAGGAGAGGGTGATAAGAGTAGACAATCAAGTCACTAAAAACCTTGCATGAGAAGGAGTTAGATTCTGGGGTACTTAGCTAGTAAAATTAGTATCAGGGATTTTCCCCTTCCCTTTTAACTTCTCCCTTTCAAAATAAAATATACTTTCCATTTATTGTGACTTTGGTTATCTGTGTGTTGGTCCCAGACCAGGCTCTGGCCTGATCAAGGCTATCAGTTAGGCCCTTTCACCCACAATGTAACACCTTGATAATGGCCCAAAATAATCTATTTAATCCCATATAATCCCATCTCCCAAATACCCCTATTACAGTATGAGTCCAGTTTTGAACTCATTTCTTCCAAACTCTAGGCTCAGTGCTCTATTAATTATGCCATATAGTTGCTTTTTCTCATCATATTTAACAACAGTATCTCATATTTATTTAGTATTTGATGTTTATTTTTAAAAGCATAAATTTTAAGTACTCATATTATGTTTTATTTGCTTTTCCCCTTTTATCTGTGTTCTTTGCCATGGACTAACTTTTAATAAATTTATAGTGTATATGAGTTAATTCATAAACTCAAATCTTCATGATTAACTTTATTACTTTGTTGATGAAAAATGGATCATAGAATTATAAAATCTCATGAGCAGGAAGGGACTTGAGAGATCTGATATTTTAATTCATATTTGAACAAAAATCCTCTATCGGGTAGAACTGAAATAATACTATATTATTTCCTGAGGCTACCCATTCTACTTTGGATAGTGTTAAGTATAAGGAAGTTTTGTTGCTGATGTTGTTTTTCTTTATGTCAAACCTAATTTTTACTTTTTTGCCAATTTTATTGTCCCTTAATAGGACCTTTGATATCATTTAGGAAAACAACATATTATCCTTCTTCTAAGTAGTAACCCTTCATGACAACAAAAGGCAATAGGTATTTTTAAAGTTCTTACTATCTGTCAGGTACTGAGATAAAATGAACTTTTCATCAAGTTTGAAGAAAGCTATCATATTTCCCCTTAAATTCTCTCTTGTGCCTGTGCCTTTTTTTTCCTATAGTACATCTTTGTAGAATTTGTATCCATTAAATCATACATTGTCAACTATTGAGCTAAACATTATTTAAGTTATTCCCACAACACCGTCCAAATGTGCTTTTATTGTTCTATGATCTAGTTCTATAACTTAGATATAGGAAGCTTTAGGCTGAAAAGAGAGATTATTCAAAATTTTGAATGTCAGTTCTTATAATATAGAAATAATGTGTGCTAAATAAGTAGCTTGTCATAATGGATAGGGAATCAGGAAAAGTTAGGAATTATGATCAAGTTCTTTCCACAGTATGGCTTTATGACCCTGCATAATTTATATGCTCTGTTTTTGTTCACAGGTAAATTCCTAAAACTGTAAAGTACACAATATATTGTTGTACAGTTGGATATGTAGAAGGGATTTTCTCAATAGGAGTTTCTGACACTAATGAAACCACAGGCCTAGAATAAGAACAATAGAAAAAGTGAAACTAAGTTAACATCAGTAATAGAGTAAATGGGTTCTGTCTGTCCTTTTAAAGGTCTTCCTGTAAATCAGACCTGTTCTTATACTCACTAATTCTAATTCAGCTATTCAAAATACAACTGAAAAATCCAAATATTTTATCAGCCAAGTAAATATAATCTTGAATAGTTTTGCAATTAGCTTTATATTTCTTACACAAATCTCCAGACCTTAGCATAGTGCTCATTAGGACAAAGATTCAAAATATTCACATGAGCCAATTAATTGGTTCAGGAAAAACTAGGTTCTGCAATCAGTGATTGTCATTCATCTTTTAAATGAGTCCCTGGCCACAAGAGGGAAGATATAAGTGTGCGAATAGCTTTGTAGAATCTCTAAACATTCACAGGAAAGTAAATCCACATATATGCAATTCCAATAGTCATCTCAGTGAAAGTCATAGAAGAAAGTCATTTTGCTATACTGTTAACAGAGAAGGCTGCAGATTCAAGGAGACCTATGTTCAGGTCCTAATCCTAATAGATATTGGCTTTATGACCCTGGGTTAGTAACTTAAGCTTTCAGTCCTCTAGGCAACTCTTATTTGTAGGTAAGGTGGCAAACTACATCAGTAGAGGGAGTTTCCTTATCTAAGAGGACCTTATGACAATGAAATTAAAAACTGAATATCTATTCCATATCTTTTTGAAAGAAGGATGTGTGCAAAATGTAATTACTGAATATTGAAGCCAACCTATTAAGCCAATTAATAAACATTCATTAAGCACGTACTATGTACCAGGCATTTAGCTAAGTTCTTGTGACAGAAAGAAAGGCAAAAGACATCCTTTGCCCTTGAGAAGCTCATCATCTTGTGGGGATGACAACATGCCACTATATATGAATGAATTATATGCAGGATGAATAGGAAATAATTAGGAGAGGTAGAGCACTAAATGTAGCAGGACATGTGGAAGACTTCCCTTTAAAGATGGGATTTTAATTAGGACTTAAAAAAAGCTGGGCAAACAGTACGTGGAGATGAGGAGTGAGAGCATTCTAGTTATTGAGAACAGCCTGAGAAAATGTCTGATGCTAATAAAGCATTTTATTTGGGAATGGCAAGCAGGACAGTGATACTGAACTCAATATCAGGAGGTAAGATATGAAAAGTCATTTTGTTATTTATTTAATAATTAGTTTTGTCTCTGTTTTGTATTCATTTTGGAGTTTGAAATTTAATTGGCATTTGGGGATTTGTATCTCAGAGATAAACACTTATAGCCCTCAGAGAAATTTGAACTATTGTACTTTTTATTCAGAATGAAGATTTTCGATATGACCGGGAGTTTTGAAAAGAGACAGAACAGCTTGTGTTGGAGAGGAATTCTGTAACCACCAGGTTTGGACTGAGGTGTATAGAAGCTCTGTACCCCACAGGTGTTGCAGAATTTTTGCTAGGCCTTGTGAGAGTTGAAGATGTGTGTGGTTATATACTCAGCACCCTTCAGAAGCTTGAAACTAGAAGCTAAAACAATGGAGCTTCTATTTGGTTTCCTTTTTGTAAATACTACAGTTACAGTCAAATCTTTAGTCTCTAATATAATAAAGACAATAAGAGGAACATAGGAAAGGGCTTCATGAGATTCATTTTTTTCTATATAATCAGCAGGAAAATACTAATAGGACACAGAGCCTTCTTCAATATCATCTTCTATTATTATACATATATTAATAATGGGGAAAATGAATGGTGACTATCACCTTGCAAGAATTTAGGAATGAAGTTTACTTAGTATTAAAAAATATTTCTGTTTATACCTTGCAGATTCTTGATAGCCTGAGTATTTAAGCAATTTGTCATTCATCACAATTAGTCCACTATTTAAAAGTGGATCATATTCCTCCTAATTTTACTGGTTCTATGAACTATAGTTTGGCTACCTTCTCTGGATTATTTCGATATTGCAAAAATAAGTTTGGTTCATAGATCTTGTATTTCAATTAGAAAAGTCTTTTATATAGTACTAGGAAGACAGGCTCAACAAGTTTATTTCTTTACTCTGCCATTACTTTAGCTAAGATCATGGATGAATCTCTACATTCAGCAACAACCACAAATATCCCATACCTTCTTTAACACTTAGTGTTCTTTTTTTTAAAGCCTTCATTGAGGGAGTAGGTAGGTGACTCAGTGGACTGAGATCCAGGCCTAGAGACAGGAGGTCTGAGCTTCACATCTGGCCTCAAACACTTCCTAGTTTTATGATCCTGGACAAGTCACTTAATCCTCATTGCCTAGCCCTTGCTACTGTCCAGCTTTGGAATCATTATTTAGTATTGTAGGTAAGAGTTAAAAAAAAAAGATTTGACTGAGATTATATTTATAAACATGGTGATCCAAATTTCATGATTACAGTCATGTAAAAATAGGATTTTGTCCTTGTCAAATAAAAACAGAAAATACAACATTTAATATTCAATTGACTCACTTTCAGTGATAAACTGAAGCTAGCTGGATGGCAAGGTGACTCCATTCTAATACAGACTCATTGCTCCCAAATATATTGCCTTAGTACTGAAACACAGTATGTGAAACATGATCGAGTTTCAACTGCATAACTGGTGGGTTATTAAAATCTACAAAGCATAAAATAAGAAATCACTCTTACAAGGATTTTCTACCCATTAAGTACTTTACTATTCAGCAAATAGTTGTAAATGGAAGGAGAAAAACAATTAAATAAGCTTATCAAATAAAAGTTGATCAGGTCTTTTTTAGGTTTTTAGTTTTTAATCCTATATTTAAAAAGATCTTACATAATCACAATGTGATAAATTCACATACAAAAGACATATACAAATCATTATTTCTTTATCAACAATATCATTGTTTGTAAAGCACATCGATGTGAAAAAAATAATATACCTTGCAGTGTTTTTGACATTCAGGCCCATAATCTTTCTTCTGATGAGATACTTCGGTTTATGATCAGGTCCTGTTTCTTCTGTAGTAGTCTTCTCTGCTCTATAAGGTACATGATATTACCATTTGGAATGAACAATCAAATGTTTAATTGCTGTTTGATACCCATTTTAATGAAGCATTATATTTGATAGATATAATTTATGATTATATTTTGATCTGTGACTTGTGATTACACTATATAAGAAACTCAAGATGCCAATTCCAGGTAGCATTTGCTCTGCAGCTTAAAGTCTTAGAAATTTATTTGGGGAATGGGGGCAGCACTAAGACATCAACTAATTTCTCTAGTGGGACCCTCAGAGAGGCAAGGCTCCACAACATTCTCACTTCTAAGCTTTATCTACTAAAATATACTTTCTTTTCTAGCATTATTTTATTAAAACCAATTGATTTTTAGATGAAGACTCCAAGAAAAGTAAGGAAAGGCAAGTTATTGTTTGCTCCAGCAAAAGTAGGTAAGGAAGTGGAAATGTGTTACAAAGACTATATATTATACCATTTTCTTGAAGGACTTCATCAACAGCCTTATAGAACCCAATATAATATTATTATTGCCATATCCTATTAAGTAGCTAGTCTTTAGTTTAATTTAACTCTTTGTTGATGCAGATGAGACCTATATAGTTTAGCCTTCTTTCTTGTAGAGATGAAAGCATTCCAATGGCACACCCTTATAGTCCCTCCTACTGGACACAAGAATGCTTTTTAATCCTTTAAATTTAGAAGTTCACATCTGTAATAGGTCTACAGCTATTGTATGTTTACATTAAGCTCCACACCAGTATGGTGAGCTCTCAGGAAATCAGCTATCACAGTAATGGCAAACCTATGATATGGGTGCCAAATGGCATGCAGAACACTCTCTGTGAGTATGCTTACCACCTCCTCTCCAGAGTTCATTACTAGAAAGGTAGAGAGACTCTCGCAGAGCTGTTTCCCTCCTCCTCTACACTGTGCCTGATGATATTTTTCACATCATTTGCCCCTCTGTCCAGAAGCCCAATGTGAGTGCAAAGGATGTAAGGTGGGAAGCTCACAAGCAGCAGAGATGGAGGAGAGCAGAGAGCTCAGGCCACCCCTTTCCCCCTCTCTCCATTTGCTGAGAACATTACTCACTTCACCCATCCTTCTGTCCAGCAGCCCAATGGGAGTACTAATAGAATTAGAAAAAATAAACTATAACAAATTTCTTTTGGAAAAATAAAAGAGCAAGAATATAAAGGGAAGTAATGAAAAAAATGTGACGGAGGGGGGCCTAGCAGTACCAGATCTTAAATTGCACTATAAAGTAGCAGTCATCCAAACAATATAGTAATGACTAAGAGAGAGAAGGGAGGGTCAGTGGAATAGACTAGGGGTAAATGACCTCAGCAAGATAGTGTATGATAAACCCAAAGATCCCAGCTTTGGGGACAAAAATCGACTATTTGACAAAAACTGCTGGGAAAATTGGAAAATATTATTGGAGAGATTAGGTTTAGATCACCATCTACACCAAGATGAACTCAGAATGGGTGAATGACTTGACTATAAAGAAGGAAATTATAAGTAAATTAGGTGAACAAATAAATAATATATCTGTCAGATCTTTGGGAAAGGAAAGATTTTATTTTATTATTTTTAACCCTTGTACTTCGGTGTATTGTCTCATAGGTGGAAGATTGGTAAGGGTGGGCAATGGGGGTCAAGTGACTTGCCCAGGGTCACACAGCTGGGAAGTGGCTGAGGCCGGGTTTGAACCTAGGACTTCCTGTCTCTAGGCCTGACTCTCACTCTACTGAGCTACCCAGCTGCCCGAAAGGAAAGATTTTAAGACTAAACAAGAATTAGAAAGAATTACAAAATGTAAAATGAATAATTTTGATTACATTAAATTAAATAGTTTTTGTACAATCTAATCCAATGCAACCAAAATTAGAAGGGAAGTAACAAATTGGAAAAAATCTTTTTAACAAAAACCTCTGACAAAGCTCTAATTACTCAAATTTATAAGGAGCTAAATAAATTGTACAAAAATCAAGCCATTCCCCAATTGATAAATGGACAAGGGACATAAAAAGGCAATTTTCAGATAAAGAAACCAAACTATCAATAAGCACATGCAAAAGTGTTCTAAATCTCTTATATAGAGAAATGCAAATCAAAACAACTCTGAGATACCACTTCACACCTAGCAAATTGACTAACATGATAGTAAATGAAAGTAATAAATATTGGAGGGGATGTCGTAAAATTAGGACATTAATGCATTGCTGGTGGAGTTGTAAATTGATCCAACCATTCTGGATGGCAATTTGAAACTATGCCCAAAGGGTGTTAAAAGACTGTCTGCCCTTTGATCCAGCCATACCACTGCTGGGTTTGTACCCCCAAAGAAATCATAAGGAAAAAGATATGTACAAAAATATTTATAGCCATGCACTTTGTTGTGGGAAAAAATTGGAAAGTGAGGTGATGCCCTTTGATTGGGGAATGAGCTCAAACCAAAGTATCTATGTAGGTCTATGTCAGAATTTATTGGGATACATTCTTCAGAGAAGAGGTGATTTCATTTACAAAAGGAACACACACACACACACACACACACACACTTTATTGGCAGGATTTTCCAGCCTGAAACAGCTTGGAATGGGTCATGGGCCAAACTAGACTTGAATAATATTACTCTTTTGTTATACTGTCTCAACTACTGCTCTTAGTGTCCGGATGGTTACCCAAAGGACCACTGACTTAGTCTCTCCTTTAGATTCTAGGGTTGTAACATCTAGTACTGTCATTCATGAGTATCTGTCTAGTTTGCGCATTCAACATGAAACAATCAGAACAATTCCATTTCCTTTTATAAAAAAGAGTATTTACTGAGTAAGCTTACTAATATCAAGTTCAAAAACATTTTACTCTTCCCAACTTCAGAAATGATTCTATTCATGTGTATTTCTAAATATGCATATATTTTATATGTATCTCTATGTGTATCTATCTCTATCAATTTCCTTCTCTCTCTCTCAATTTGACCTTTGAAGAGTTATCTGAAATTTAAAGTACAATGTTAGAAAAAACCAAATGTAGAATGCATATCTGGCCAATGTTATACTCCTACCTCTGACCCTACAAATGCTTTTATTTCTTCATGAGATTCTCTTTATGTGTCAACATTCTTGTCACAATTTTCCAGGTACTATACTAATGGACTTTAAAAAAATACTATCTCATTTGACCTTTGACTTTGGTAGGTAGGCGCAATTATCCCCATTTTACCAAAAAGAAGCTGAGGTAATGAAAGATTATGCTCACAAAGCTAGTAGGCATATGAAACTGGATTTGAACTCAGATTTTATTGACTTCATGCCAGATTCTCTATCTATTATTCTATTCATTGTTTCCAAAATAATAATACACTGAATTTGATGTAGAAGTCTCTTTCTAACACCTGTTGCCTGCATTTCTTTTTGTCACTTGAAAGTCATAATCCCAGAGGATGGTTACTCCTAGGAAATTATCTTTCCAACTCCATCTCCACTGACATCTACATCTACATCTACTATATTATAAACTGATACTGGCATACTTTGTATCCCTAGTTTTTATCACGGTCTCAGCACATCATATGTGTTTAATAAATGTTTATTGACTGGCTGATTCTGACTATAGTTTCATCTAGGACTACTGATGGCTTTGGTGATGTATCCACTGGATACTTTCATATACCATTATTCATTTTCATTAGATCAGGGGAAGAATAAACACAAAAGAAATCATGTGTATAAGGACACATGGCAACTGAAGGCTGGGTGGGATCTTGGGGAAAAAGTGGAATCAACTAGTTTCTTTCACTGTTGAAGTAGTTCCCAGAAGTCCTTCTCTTTCAAAAGTCATCAGAGAAGAAGATGCAAGATTGTCTCCTCAAACATTTGTATGTGTACTTTCTTCTAACTTAGTGTCTTCTGTGTTATCAGTTTTTTTTAATTCAAAAGCAGCAACAAAGACAAGTTCACCAAACCTCCACTTTGAAGAATAGAATCAGAAGGACATTATTGAAGGCAGCTGGGTGGCTCATTAGATTGAGAGCCAGATCCAGAGATGGGTCCCCCTGAGTTCAAATATGGCCTTAGACACTTCCCAGCTATATCACCCTAGAAAAGTCACTTAGCTCCCATTGTCTAAGCCCTTGCCAGTGTTCTGCCTTTGAACCAATACACAATATTGATACTGAGATGGAAGATAAGGATTTATTAAAAAAAATTATCTGTGCAAGTATGGTATAACGCTTCAGGATTCATAATCTGACCCTTGTCTAAGTATTTGCCCTCATTGGCCAGTTACTTTCACACCATTACATTACATTATGAAATAGTAAGAAAGTTATTAATATTTTGACATATTACAAGTAGATTTCTTTTAAAGTTCTAAATGAGGAAACTGTTTGGTTCAGTGGATAAAAGTCTTGGAGATGGAGTCAAGTAAACCTCTGTCCAAATCATGGCTTCGATATTTACTAGCTATATAACTTTGCCAAGTCACTTGACCTCTCTATACCTCAGTATCCTAATCCATAAAATGGGGATAATAGGAGCATTCCCCACCCTACCCCTAAGTTGTTGGGAGAATCAGTTGAGACGAAATCTTTCACTTTTCTTGAAGTGCTATATAAATTTAAGATGTTAGTATATCCCATCCTTTTTTTCCCCTTTATATTCCCTAGATAAAAATCTATACTTTTGTTGTGTAGAGTGTGTGAAAGCATTACATCAATAGAAAAATATTAGTGTGAGTCCTAGTTAAGAACATCAAAAAGACAGTAGCAGTGGCAGTGACAAAGGAAGGGAAACAGTTAAACTAAGGGATCTAAGTTGGCAGAAAATCCAACAGTATCTAATGGGTTTCATGCATTCAGCACGTGTTCAGAAATTATGGATAAGTTTAGTAAGCAAGGCAAGAAGAAAGGCTCTTGCATATACTGTCAAGGTTTCCTGACTCGATTTGGAAAAGAAGGGTCCTGAGAAGTGGATAGGGTTAGGAAGGCTTACAGCCTAGTCACTTCTTATAGGCAAAAATTTTAAGTGATTTTTTCAAGGTTACACCAAGTGGTCATGGACTCCCCTGAAAACATTGAACCCCCTAGTCTCTTCTATCTTTCAGAAGGAAATTCAATGTTTTTTTTAACTTTTGTCATGCTCTTACTCTGCTACTAAAAATGAGGAGAAAAATGGATGCTGCTTTTATGCTCATTGACCCTAAAATGTGTGGCCATCTGAGTTAGGCCTCCAAGGTACCTTGCCTTCTTCTCACTTTTGTTTTGACATGATTGATTTCAGAAAAAAAACATTCAATGTAGTAAATCCAGGTCAGCCTCAATCCTGCAAAACAGAAAACAAAACTAAATCATTCTGACAAACAGAACAGAAAATGTAGACAAGAAAAATGATTTTCAAGTTTGTTCACATCTACTGACCATGACTTACTCTTTGGTGCTGTTTTCTTTTTAATCCATCTGTTTGTTGGTGTGAGTCAATAACTTGAAATATTCCTCTCTATAGTCATTGGTGCCAAATTTCTCCTTTATTTAAATAATAGTATACATTTACATAACAAAAGTCTTTCTGCTCTAAGTTTAATATTTCAGAGTCCATCTGGGGAATAGCTTTAAAGAGAAGGTTAGTTATATGGGTAGAATGAACCTATCATTCCCACATTTTTGGAATTTTTACTATACTATCTTGTGCTAAGATTATTTCCCTTCTTTATCACTTCCTTTATTGAAATAAGAAATGTTAATGTGTGCATATACAAGTTTATGTATGTGTACATATAAACACATAAATGTGTGTGTGTATTCACAACATCTTGCCATCTAAAGTCCATATAGTCAATGCTATAGCACGGAGAGCTGGATTATAAGGAAAACTCAGCCTACAGAATTGAAAATTTTAAATTATCATTCTGGAGAAGATTTTTAAAAGTTGATTTGCTATAAAGGAGATAAAATCTGTCAGTAATTAAAGCGGGTACTCCCATCTCTAAAGATTTGCCACATTTTCCTATGATCCACATATTTAAAGCTATAGTGCAGTCATTTAATCAAAAGTAAATTCATCAAAGTTGAAATAGATTTTTTGTGTGTGGATTTTGGTTGCTTTCTTTACACTATGAAAAATGATGGCAATTTGGTCTCTAGATCCTCTGCCTTTATGAAATTAGCCTTTTCTTCTAATTATTATAACATCTTGTAGCGACCTAACTCACAGAATTTTAAGCATGTTGACATGTAAAATGAATACTATTTTTGTAAATTTGATCATTCCTTGGAATTGACATTCTTTAGATGAAATTATATCATATATTATATAAAATTATCTTTCCCAACTCAATGGCCACTACTGAATTTTCTAATTTTGCTTATGTATTTATGCATTTTAAGAACATTATCTTTTAGGATATTAAATGGCTCAGCTGGAATTGTATCATCTTCACTAGCCTTAATGTCAGCAATGCTTCCTGAGGCTTTCTTGACTACATTCCAAATGATAACTGGTTGTAGATCAGTAAACATTCTACACAATCATTAGCTTTCATATTTGTATTAATACAGGCATGAATATACATGTGCACACACACACATATATATATATAGACACATGCCTCCATAAATGTATATGCCTTTATACACATATACATACACAAACAAATGCAAACACATATACACAAACTGTACATCAAACCATACATTCCAGGCTCCTCCATTAGTGCCCAGCTGTCACTGAGCTCCCACCAATACCTATAAGAAGTTGCAGTTTGCACAGCAGCTACACCCTATAAATTCTCTTAGCAGATAGGAAGGTTGAGGGCAACCTCCAGGCCTCAAGTCTATTAGTGATTTAAAAAGGTGTCTACCTTGGGCTTCTGAAAATTTCCTTGGCTAGAAAGGTCAGGTGAGAACAATTTGTTTCAATGACAATAAAGACAATAGAAGGAGTCACTGTGGAGGGCTTAGAACTTAGATAGACATCAAAGAAAACAAAGTTATCAATTGCATCCTGAGCCATGACCAGGCATCTTAAATTTTGTCTTGCCATTGGACTCAGATGACTTGGAAGAGTGATACCAACAACTTTTTTCAAGTCTACCTCATTTAAATCCATTTTATATGCACATGTCAACAGATACCTCCACTAATGTCACACTGGTTCTCTTCAATTATGGTGAATAATCAATGTATACACAGATGCAAATATGCAAAAATGAGTACAACAAGCAAAATACATGCACATCCATGTGTGGCTTTAAATGTACATGTCAGAATGTATAAAATATGAAAAATGAACATATGCCAGTTTCATATATGAGAAATATATTCTAACAAAGTTAAATTTACAATAAATAGAATATTTAGATATTTTAAATTGTATATGAAATATGAATTTTTCTAAATGTTTTAGATTAATAATAGATCATGCATTTAGATTAATAATAGATCGTGAAATCATTCAACCAGTATTTATTAAGTATTTATTTTAACATATGTTAGGAACTATGCTGTTATAAAAGACAAGTCTTTTAGATAATGGAATTTTATAAATTTTTAGCAAAATAATTGTAATACATAACTTTGTCAGAAAACTTGGTATCTGTCACGTTCAAATAGACTAATAGCATTATTTAAACGGAACAATTTCAAGATAATGAAACAAAGAAAATAACTTCTAATATTCCCCCAGAGTAGGAAATATATTTTCCCTTAGAGAGGTCTGAAGAAGATTCCAAAGATATTTATTAATTTCTGTTCTCAAGCGGCCCCTCTATATGTTTAATTATAATTTGTCACCATTATAATTATGTTTATCATATTATAATAAATTATATATCATTACGTTATATATACTTATTTATAATTAGAAGTTATGTGTAGACAAAAACATCTTACACAGAGAGCAAATACCTGAATCTCTTTATATACTGTATATATACACATTTAACATCTGTTTATATATAAGCCCAACACATATTTATATATATGTGTGTATATGCATATATACCACATATGTGTTATGCATGCACATGTACTACATGTGTTATTTGCTTCTGTAAGGTGTGCATACATGTATATACAAAGCACATGTGTATGTGCGTAGAAAGAACTTATGACAGAAATATTCTGTAAAAATGGGTTTCCTTGATTAGCAATAGCTCTTCTAATTTTAGATGTATTCAACTTACTTTAACACAAATCTTCACAAAATGTGGAATAAAATATAGATAGATGAAACACGTGACCCTTATGTACCCTATCATTATTGGTGTCAAAGGGGAAGACTAATTTGAAAAAGCCTGGGAAATGTTATATTCTGATCTTAAGAGAAGAATGAAAAGTGAAGGGAAGAGAAATGTCTTAAAGGGCAGGAGGAATAGAAAGGAAGGTTGGGGAAAATTATTTCATATAATTAGAAAATGCAATTAGACATCTATACAAGGTGAGGATGCAGGAAAGCAGTGAACAATTAAAACTCATTCACATCTGAACTGGTTAAAAGAATTAAGAGTAACACACAAGGACAGAAATATGTTTCATTTCACAGGGACATAGGAAGAAAAAATGAATGAGAAAAAGGGAATTACAAGATGTCTTGATTAAGGGAGAATGGATTGTAGCTAAAATAAACTCTGTTTAGGATTTATAAAACTATAGCTCTTTTGAGGAAGCAAAGAATGGAAATCTGGTTGGGGTCCCCATAAATTGAGAAAGAGCACAAATTATGGCATATAATTGTGATGGAATTCTATTATCCTTTTAAAAATGATAAAAAAATCATTTTAGAAAAACCTGGGAAGATTTAAGAGAACTGTAATATAATTAAGTAAATGGAATCAAGAAAATAATTTATACAGTAACAAAAATATGGTTTGAAAAAAGTAGAGACACTTCTCAATGTAATGATCAAACACATAGGCAAAGAATTAATTATTAAAAATGCCCACACACCTCCTTGGTAGGTTAAAGGACAAAGAGTAAATACAATGGGAAAACTTTTTTAGAAATATGGATAATGTGGACATCTGTTTTCCTTGACTATATATATATATATATATATATATATATATATATGTTTTTAATACTTGTTTTCCTTTACTTTTTATTTGGAATAGTGGTGAGGGCTTGGAATACAAGTGTGAAGATAAGGATTTTAATTATTATAAAAATAAAATATAATTTTAAAAAAGAACTAAGTCAACTCATACAGATAATATTTATAGATGAAATCAGAATTAAGCCTAATGGGCAATTTTGAAAAAGAATAATTTTTCTAGAAATTTTTTAGTAATATATCACAATCAAAGATGAAAGAAAAACAATGGTTGGATTGAAGCACCTAAAAATATGCTATATAAGGAAGTGATAATACTAGCTGAATAATTAACTGCTGCATACAACCAGCATGTGATCATCAAAGATATCTTCTTAATTTACTTAATAGCAATTCAAAACAGATCAGTTTGACAATAAAAACTAGAAAAAAGTAAGTGAAAAATTGTTACCAATTAAATGAGATGAAGCTATATAGTCAACTCATTTGGTTACTACATCAATATACAGGACTCAGAGAAGTCATGCAGATGAATAACAGATTTCGCGTGACAATGAGTTGTTAGGTAGGATTTGCCGGACTGAATTTGGATCATCATATGTCTTCAGTGATTCCATTTTATTCATTTCCACAAAACCCAAACTTTTAAAAAGAAGTATTTAAGTATTCTTTATAATAAAGTCTTTGAATCTTTTTATTTGATGATTATTGATTAATCAAACTTATAGGTAATCTAAGGATCCACAATATATTCATTTTCTTTTGTATCTGGCATAAGTAGAACTGTAGTCCTCACCCACCCAAACAAATGGTATAAAATTAATTGTTAAAGACATATATGAGTGAAAAGGAAGATGGGTCTATCATATAATGAGAGAAAAGATGATGTGGGAAAATTTAATGTTATTGGCACTATCATAAAACTGGAAAAATCAGGCAAAATTATTTCTAGAGGTTTCCAGAAGGATTGATATTTAAAAGATTCTTTTTTTATTAGAAAAAAGTGAAGGATTGTGACAAATGAAAAACATACATAGATGTTTATGTATGTATATGTATGTATGTATGTATGTATGCATGCATACCTACATGGGTTTAAAATAAATAATTCAACCAGGTATTTCTTATTTGGGATAGTGTACTCTTCAAAGATTTAAGCATAGATTTTTACATATATTTCTTTTAAATGAATGAAATAAAGTCATAAAATGTCTAGTTGACAGTTAAAAATCTGCTAATTATACAATGTTAGGGTAAAATAACATAAGTAACAGAGGTGAAATTCAGCTAGTTTACAAGAAAATTAGGTCAGTTTGATTTAAATTAAATTTGATAGGTATAAGTGATATAATTTAGACATAGGTTTTAAAGAAATCCGTCAAAACAGGGAAAGGATTATATTGTGATTACTCTTAATAGAGATTTAGTGAACTTATAACTGAGTCAAAAGGATTTTATGATAACCAAGAAACAAAAAATGATATATCTATCATTACATTAAGAGAGCTATAGTTTTCAGGACCAAGAAAAAAATGGTTCCAATATACACTGTCATGGCCACACCATTTGTAGATTGTCTTATTTAATTTTAGGGCAACATGATTTTAAATAAAGGTGATGTCAATGAGCTTATAGGGAGGTCAGCAAGGAATGTGGAGAGAATTTTCAAATTGGTAGAAAGAACTAGAGATATGTAGAAAAGAGAAAAAAAAATGGTGAGGGGAAGGGATTAAGGCATGACAATTTTGGCCACATATTTAAAGGAGTGATCAGTTCAAAGGCTAGGCCTGTTCTATTAATCTCCATGAGGCATGACTAAGAACAATGAATCAAGATTATACAGTGGAAGTTTTAAATTTGATGCAAAGAAAATCTTCCTAAATATTAGAGAAACTAAAATAGGTTGCTTCATTTAATACTGAAATCTTCCTTACCTTTGTTTTTCAATTTAAAGCTAAATAACCATTTGTATTATGGTTGGGAATAAGAGTGTGTGCACGCATTAACATTTATTTAAAAAATGAATTCCAAATTATATTTCTCTCCAACCCCTCTTATACCTATTGATAAGACAAGCAATATATTAATTATACATATGAAGCCATGCAAAAATATTTCCATATCCGTCCCTGTTTAAAAAAAGCTAGAATGTGAAAAAAGTGAAGCAAGTATACTTCAATCTACATTGAGATTAATCAGTACTATCTCTAGAAATCAGTATCAGTTATCATCTTGAATATTTGGAATTGTCTTGGATCATTGTATTTATCAGAGTAGCTAAGTTTTTCATAATCAATCATCATTACCTTGTTGCTATTATTGGGTACAAACTTCTTCTCGTTCCATTCACTTTATATCACTTCATATACATTTCCTAAGTTTTTCTGAAACCATCGCCTTTTTCATTTCCTATTTATACTAGTATTTCATGATAATAATATACTACAACTTATTCAGCAATTCCTCAATTTATGGGCCTTGAGGGGATTGCTTTTCAAGTATAATTAGAGTAGATGGTCTCTGAGGATCCTTTATATCTAATTTTCTATAATTTGGGGCATAGGAATAAATTTATATCTTTCATGGAAACTAGTGGTCCTCTATGGATAATTATGCTAAAACCTAGTATCTTTGTGATAACTGAAAATACAAAGTGAAAACTAAAGCTTGCATTCTATTGAGGTATACACCATTTGTAACATTAATAAATATGAGATCATTTGAAGTTGTAGCCAACACACACAAGTATTTTGGAAGTTGGGAACCAGAAGTTTTACATAGAAGCTCCTAAAATGAGTCTCAAAAAAAGTTCAAAAGTCCAAGAACACAGTTAAGGAAAGAGTGACCTTTAGGCATGGAAGAATACCTGCAAAAGTCACAAAGCCAGACGGAAAGATGCTAAGAAAAAAAAAGAGCATCAAGATTGGTTTGGATGGAATATAGAGAAAGAGTGGTTATAATAAGAAATATACCTGAAAGACTAGATTAGAGATACAGTAGGGCTTAATTAATTCCTAACCATGCTTTAAAATTAGTACCTAAGTAGCAATAAAATTAGTGATCAATAAATGGGGCAATTACCTTGGAAATATATGGCAAAGAAAATGGGCCTATATCCTCAAAGGTTCTTCAATATGTAATTCACTAGCGAAATACTCCATTGCCTATCTTTGAATATTCTATGAGCTTTATAGCACTGTTCCAGGAGGAGCTCTTTTTGTTTTGAACAAATATGCATTCATCAGAGATTTACAAAGAAATTCAGATGATGGCCAGACATGGATGAAATTTGTTAAAGCCATAAAGGATTCCCTATGAATCTTCTCCAGTAATTAAATCTCCAAGTTTTCACAACCATAATTCAATGTTCCATATATAAGTGAAAAAGGATAAACAACTAGAAACCATGTTATTGAGTGTAATTAATTAAGAGTATTGGAGATGTCTATTTTTGAAAAAAATACTTGGTGGGAATATTGTCATTGTCAAATATTTGGATGTACAATCACATGGAATTGTGATTAGGAAACATAGATCAGTTTATGGAAATTGACTAATGAACACAACATAAGGAAGAACTAATCCAGAGCTGCCTGGAAATCAAAGGAAAAAATTCTCTGTCATTTGAGGCCTTTAAGGAAATATTAAATGATTACTTATTGGGAATGTTGCATAGCTAATACATTTTCCAGGTAGAAGATAGAGTAGGTGGGTTCCAAGTCTTTTTTTCCTCCTCGTCCTCCTTCTCCAATAACTACTAACACTTAGTAGCTAGTATTTATATAGAACCTACTATATACTAGGCACTTTGCTAAGCATTTTATTTTATTTTTTCTCAGAGATATATTTACTTTTCCTGTAATTAGCTAAAGGGAAAATTTATGTAAGAAAAAAGTCATTTAATAAAAGAGAAAGTAAGAGCAGTTGCAATAGAACACTCTCTTCATAAATCTAGTGAACACTCTTCCTAAAATATTTACATAATGTGTGTGATTACACATAGGTAATAACACCTGAGGGAAAATCTGTACTTAGAAATCCTTAGTATCACTAATATAATAGGGCAGCTACGTGGTGCAGGGAACAAAACACTGGGCCTAAAGTCAGGAGGACTCATATTCCTGATTTCAAATCCTACCCTAGAACCCACCAGTTATGCTGTCTGAAAAGCCACCCAAACATTTTTGCCTCAGTAACTCATCAGAAAAATGAGCTAGAGAAGGAAATGGCAATATTCTCTAGTATCTTTGTCAAAAAATTATTAAAAAGATAAAAAATGATAAAAAAACATGATAGAAAAAGAAAAAAATCACTAATAATGATAAAGATGAAAAGGACAATAACAACAACAATAATAATATCTTCAGCTAGATATTTAAAAATATCGTTGCATTTTATACTTATATTAACCCTGGGAGGTAGGTATTGTGATCCCATTTTATAGTTGAGAAAATGGAGGGAAATAAACTAAGTAACTTGCTCAGAGGCACACAACTAGTCTATGTCTAAGGCCAGACTTGAATTCAGACCTCTTCACTCAAAACCCACAGTTCTATCCATGGCACCACCTATCATCTCCTAATAACCATTTGAGATAATTAATTATTAGTATTTCTATTTTTTAATGCTCAAATTTGTTTGTTTATTTTAGTTTGATTAATTTATTTTATTTAGAATATTTTCCCATGGTTACATGATTCATGTTTTTTCCCTCTCCTCAAACCCCCACACCCCCCAGTAGCCCACATGCAGTTCCACTAGGTTTTACATGTATCATTGATTGAGATCTATTTCCATATTATTGATAGTTGGACTAGAGTTATCATTTAGTGTCTAAATCCCCAATAATATCCCCCTCAATCCATGTGTTCAAGGAGTTCTTTTTCTTCTGTGTTTCTACTCCTCTGGATATGAATAGTTTTCTTTTCAATAAGTCCCTCAGCATTGTTCTGGATCATTGCATTGCTGCTAGTAGAGAAGTCCATTACATTCAATTTTACCACAGCATATTAGTATCTGTGTACAATGTTCTCCTAGTACTTCTCCTTTCAATTTGCATCAATTCATGGAGGTCATTCCAGTTCACATGGAATTCCTCTGGTTTGTTATTCATTTGAGCACAATAGTATTATATCATCAGCAGATACCACAATTTGTTCAGCCATTCCCCATTTGAAGGGCATACCCTCATTTTCCAGGTTTTTGCCGCTATAAAGAGTGCAGCTATAAATATTTTTATTCATGTCTTTTTCCTTATGATATATTTGGGGTATAAGTCCAGCAGTGGTATGTCTGGATCAAAGGGCAGACGGTCTTTTAAAGCCCTTTGCGCATAGTTCCATATTGCCATCCGGAATGGTTGAATCAATTCAAAACTCCATCAGCAATGCATCAATGTCCCAATTTTGCCACATCCCTTCCAACATTCACCACTTTCCTTAGCTGTCATGTTAGCCAATCTACTAGGCTCTTAGGGTAGTACCTCAGAGTTGTTTTGATTTGATTTCTCTAATTAAAAGAGATTTAGAACACTTTTTCATGTGTTTGTTGATAGTTTCAATTTTTTATCTGAAAATTTCCTATTTATGCCCCTTGCCCATTTTTCAGTTGGGCAATTGCTTGATTTTTTGTACAATTGATTTAGCTCCTTATATATTTGAGTAATTAGACTTTGTCAGTTTTTTTATTATAAAGATTTTTTTTCTCAACTTGTTGATTCCCTTCTAATTTTGGTTGCATTAATTTTGTTTATACAAAAGCTTTTTAATTTAATGTAATCAAAATTATTTATTTTACATTTTGTAATTTTTTTCTAACTTTTGCTTGGTTTTAAAATATTTCCTTTCCCAAAGATCTGACAAATAAACCATTCTGTGTTTGCCTGTTTACTTATAGTTTCTTTCTTTATATTCAAGTCATTCACACATTCTGAATTCATTTTAGTGTAGAGTGTGAGATGCTGATCTGAACCTAATTTCTCCCATATTGTTTTCCAATTTTCCCAGCAGTTTTTTGTCAAATAGTGGATTTTTTTCCATAAAGCTGGGCTCTTTGAGTTTATCATAGACTGTCTTGCTGACATCACTTACCACAAGTCTATTCCACTGATCCTCCTTTCTGTCACTTTGCCAGTACCATATTGTTTTAATGACCGCAGCTTTATAGTACAGTTTAATATCTGGTACTGCTAGGCAACCTTCCTTCACTTTTTTTTTAAATTTTCCTTGATATTCTTGATCTTTTGTTCTTCCAAATGAACTTTGTTATAGTATTTTTTCCAATTCAGTAAAAAAGTTTTTTGGTAGTTTGATACATATGGCACTAAATAAGTAAATTAATTTGAGTAGAATAGTCATTTTATTATGTTAGCTCATCCTACAAATATTTTTTCCAGTTCTTTAGATCTAGTTTTAATTGTTTGGAAAGTGTTTTTGTAGTTATGTTCATATAATTCCTGTGTTGGTTTTGGTAGATAGATTCCTAAGTATTTGATATTGTCTAGGGTGATTTTGAATGTATTTCTCTTTCTAACTCTTGCTACTAAGATGTGTTGAAATATATAGAAATGCTGATGATTTATGGGCTCTTATTTTGTATCCTGCAACTTTACTAAAGTTGTTGATTATTTCCTCTAGTTTTTTAGTTGATTCTCTAGGATTTTTGAAGTAGACCATCATATCATCTGCAAAGAGTGATAGCTTGGTCTCCTCATTGCCTATTGTAATATTTTTCCATTTCTTTTCTACTCTAATTGCAATTGATAAGTGTTTCTAGTACAATGTTAAATAATAGATGTGATAATGGGCATCTGGGGATTTTTAATTTGTTTGCTTTCTAGTTTTTTTTGTTTGTTTTGTATACCCAGTTCATTGATCTCTGCCCTCCCTAATCTGTAAGTATACTCACTCAAGGATATAAATTTCCCCCTAAGTACTGCTTTGACTGCATCCCACAGATTTTGTTAGGATGTCTCATCATTGTCATTCTCTTCAATGAAATTATTAATTGCTTCTATGATTTGTTCTTTAATTAAATGATTTTGGAGAATCATATTATTCAATTTCTAATTAATTTTCTATTTGCCTTTCCATATGTCCTTACTAATTATTATTTTTATTGCATTATGATCTGAAAATGTTGCATTTATTATTTCTGCTCCTTTGCATTTGTTTGCCATATTTCTATATCCTAGTGCATGGTCACTCTTTGAGAATGTATCATGTGTTTCTAAAAAGAAGATGCATTCTTTTTTGTTCCTATTTATTTTTCTCTATATATCTATTAACTCTAATTTTTCTAGGATTTCATTCACCTCTCTTACCTCTTTCTTATTTATTTTTTGGTTTTATTCGTCTAGATCTGATAGAGGAATATTCAGATCTCCCCCTAGTATAGTTTTACTATCTATTTCTTCCTCAAGCTCTGCCAGTTTCTCCTTTAGAAATTTCGATGCTATACCACTTGGTGCATACATATTAAGTACTGATGATTCTTCATTGTCTATACTGCCTTTTATCAGGATGTAATTACCTTCCCTACCTCTTTTGATCAGATCTATCTTTACTTTGGCTTTATCAGTTATCATGACTGCAACTCTTGACTTCTTTTTTTCAGTTGAAGACCAAAAGATTTTGTTCCATCCTTCTACTTTCACCCTCTGTGTGTCTACTTACCTTATGTGAGTTTTTTGTAGACAACATATGGTAGGCTTTTGGTTTCTAATCCACTCTGCTATTTGCTTCTCTTTTATAGGGGAATTCATCCCATTCACATTCAGAGTTATGATTGTCATCTGTGTATTCCCCAACTTTTTGAAGTCCTCCCCTAATTCTGCCTTTTCTTCTTTCATTATTTCCTTTTAAACCAGTATTTTGCTTTTAATCAGTCCCCTTAACTCCCTTCATTTTTTTTACTTCACTTTCTGCCCTCTCCTTTTCTGTTCCCCTCTTATTATTTATTTATTATTTTAGGGTCAATTAGATTCCCTTCCCATCCCTTTCCCTCCTTTTATGTACTCCCTGCCCCACTCTTCCCCTTGGTTTTTCCCTTCTGATTTTCCCTGTAGTGTAAGATAGAATTTGTTACCCCAATGGATCTAGCTGCTCTTCCACCTCAGAACTGATTCTTCTGAGAGTAAGGTTTAAGTATTACCTATTAACATTCTCTTGCTCTACTTCTTATAAGAGTATTCTTCCCCTCCCCTTCCCATATGCCTCTTTGTGTGGTATTGATTATCCCATTTTTCTTATTCCTTTAAGATTCTTTTAGTGCCATCTCCTATCTTCCCACCCACTTCCCCCCCCCCCATATCATCTTGGACCATTTAGTACTCCAACCTTTCCGTATGAATAATTCTTCTAATTACTATGATAGGGAATATGATTTTTTTGAATTACACATAACATTTCTACATATAGGAATACAAATAATTTTATATTATTGAAGCCCTTGAAGAAGGAAATTTAAAGATAAGAGTTTTCTTTCTTTCCCCTCTCTTTCTTATTTACCTTTTCATGTTTCTCTTGGTTTGTTTCTTTCTTTGTTTGTTTTGTGGTTAGATATCAAACTTTCCATTTAGTCCTGACCTTTTCTTTGCAAACACTTGGAAATCTTCTATTTTGTTGAATGCCCATACTTTCCCCTAGAAGTATATAGTCAGTTTTCATGGATAGGTGATCCTTGTTATAGACCCAGTTCTCTTGCCTTACTGAATATCATATTCCAAGCCTTGAGGTCTTGTAGTGTGTAGGTGGCTATATCCTATGTAATCCTGATTTGTGTTCCTTGATATCTGAATTGTCTCTTTCTGGCTTCTTGTAATATTTTCTCCTTAACTTGGGAAGTTTTTGCAGTTAGCTATTACATTCCTGATGGTTGTCTTATGAGGATTTAGTATTGATGGTTTTCTACGGGCTCTTTCAATGTCTATTTTGCCCTCTTGTTCAAGGACATCAGGGCAGTTTTGTTGGATGATTTCTTGTAGTATGATATCTTGATTTCTATTTGTCTCTGATTTTTCCAGGAGACCAATAATTCTCAAGTTGTCTCTTCTATACCTGTTTTCTTGATCTGTCATGTTCTCATTGAGATATTTCATATTTCCTTCCATTTTGTCAGTCTTTTGACTTTGCTTTATTAATTCTTGTTTCTTATGAGATCATTGGTTTCTAATTGCCCAGTTCTAGGCTTTGAAGAATGGCTTTCAGCTATAATCTTTTGATTTCCCTTTTCAGTCTGGTTTATCTGGCTCTTCATGGCTTCCAACTGGTAAATTCTGGTCTTCAATTTTCTTATCATTTCATTTACTTTCTGAACCTCAATTTCTAATTGTGAAATTCTGCCTTTTAAACTGTTCTTTTCTTTTTGAACTTTTCCAACTTTTCTTGCCAAATTCTTCCATCTTTCTCATGATGTCAGATTGGAACTCTTCTAGAGCTTGTGACCAATTTTCATTTTTTTGGGAGGGTTTGTATGTGTTTACTTGGTTGTCCTTCTCTGCTATCTGTTCTATGGTCTGGATTTTTTCTATGTAAAAATTATCTAGAGTTAATGCTTTTTTCTTCTTTCTTTTGTTGTTTGGTTTATCTTGAGCATTGCTAGCCATTACTCTGCTGTTTCTTGCTTCCCTCAGAAGTCTGGGTGAAAAAGGCAGCCTCTCTGTGTATGGAGCTACTGAGCAGTTTTTGTTTGAGGCTACTTTTTGAATCTGCATGAGATTTCTGCTGTATGCTGCCCCAGCCCCACTCCCCTCTCCATGCCCAAGGTGTGCACTCTTCAGCATCCTGGGGTTTCAGGTCTAGCTGCTTTCAGGGGTGCTCTTGATCTGCTGCCATGAACTTAGAGGTTGTCCCTCACTGCTTTAATTCTAGGGCAGTAGCTATGAATCCTGCCCTATAAGTAGGGTGCAGGAGGGTTTGATCAGCTCGCGTTTTGGTGGGAGTTAATTTACCCCCTTATAGCATGGAAATGTCAAAATCCCATCTACCTTAGATGCTGCTCCCTATTGTGGAGTCCCTTCATTCATTTGAACTTGGCCTTTTTGTTCTTTTGATGTATTGTACAGGTTGGTGGTGGGGAGGGTAAAAGTTCTGCAACTACACTGCAGCCGTCTTAACCTGGAACAGTATTACTTTTTTTTAATAGTTAATGAAAGTAAGTCTCAGAGAAACTAAAAACCTTAATCATGGTCAATATTCTAGCAGATGCTAATGCTAGATCTTAATTCTGGACTTCTATATTCTAAATTCAGTATTTTTATGTCATAAGCTATGGTGAGTATATATCTATATATAAAAATCACAGAGAAGAAAAGTGCTTGTGAATGCCAAATATACTCCAAGTCAAGAGGCATAACTCTCAAATAACAAATGTTTAAACTGCAGTGAGACAGATTAAAATAATTCATGTGAGAACTACAGAGCTCATTTTAAGTGACACTTCTGATTACCTCACAATTTGAAATGTAATTGACATAGAAAAATGGTGTGATAAGTGTAACTTCTAAGATTTAGTGCCATCATTTGGATTAAGAGGGTACATTTTCAACATTGTTCAAAAGCTGATACTTGCAAAAGATTTAATGAGTGGCTTTCAATCATTTAAAGTGAAATGTTATTAAGACTACCTTTTTTTAACCAGAAAGCTTATAAGAAAAAATTAAAAAACAAAAACAAATGGAGGATCAGGGTGAGACAGAGAGGAACAGAGAAATAAGAAAAGGAGAAAGAGAGACAGAAACAGAGAGATATAGAGAGAAAGACAGGACAGAGACAGAGAGAATACATTTGCTCCATAATTATGAAAGTTGTGAGAAAGCAATCTTCCATTTATCATTAGAAACTGGTGAACCTATAGAAATGATGCATGTTCCTAGTTCAAGTGTGATTATTTTTGAACACATAGTTAACAAAGTAAAACCAACAGATCCCTTGAGCATAATATAAACACAGTGAAATTGTGATCTTATCAACAGTACTCTTGTTTAATTGATGCCAAAGATCAATCATAATAAACACATCTGCTCATTTAATATATAGCATGTGTGAGAAAAAAATTGACCCATACTCCATTTCAGTAGGTCCCTGCTCATCCTAGATCACTGGATCACTGAATTTATTAGAATTATCCAGTTTTATGTGATTCATAGGGGTGTAGACTAATTCCTAGGTATTTCTTTTAAGGATAATGAATTAATCTTAAAGCATAATATAATCAAAAACATCTAATTAGAAGTTACAGTTTAGTTTCTTTCCAATAATAACATTTTTAATCTATTATACTATGTTAAATTTTAACTTGTCTACATAGTTTGAAGGAGGCCTCCATCCAGATGTCACAAGCTTCAGGGGAAAGACCCAAGATATATTAAAGGTCCCTCCACCCTGTATAACCACTTCCTCCAGATCCTTCCTAAGCAGGTCAGGACAAGAGACTTGATCTAATACTGAATCATATCAGATTTGGATCCATTGCTAAGAGTGGATTTCTTGATAATGAGGTGTGGATGGACTGGTTACTATATGTCTACCTAATTTTTTTGGCAGCTATATGACCAAGAATGGTACGAAGAATTTAGAGTTCACCACTTAGATAACATACTGGTGCCTGGACCTACCAGAAATATAAGGATTTGGGTGGGCACTAAAAGGAATAGAAGCTATATTCTGGAAAACGTAGAGGTCTTGAGGAAGACCTAGAATTATATTTGTTAGAGGGAGTTAATAGTTATAATAATTATAGTTATTGGCCTGAAGTCCAGCCTCAGTTGTTTTATTGCAGATTAGACAAATTTCTTGCATTACATGTAGTTTTAACTCTTTATAGCAACAAAAATTTAATATAGTTATTGACATGCTACTAAACTCAGGATTTGCATTTCTATAAAAATAGTACAAGTAATTTTGATAGATCAATGCTATCAAAAAGCATACTGAAGAATCAGAGAATATCAACATATCAGAGTCACAGAGGGCCTCAGCAAGTATCTTGTACAATTCATACCCAAAAGGAATCTCTGCTATAAAATACCAACAAACGATCAATCCTCCTCTGCTTGAACATTTCCAACAAATGGGAAGCCATTAATTTCTAGGGTAAATTGTTCTATAATTACACCACTCTAACTTTTGAGAAGATTTATCCAACTTCCACCTCCCAACATTTAACATGCATTGATGTCTTTATTACATATATACCTAAGGAAAGAAAAAAGAGTAACAGGTAGAAATTGAAAGAATGAGTCTAATCCAACTTTCATATGATAGTCCTTCAAATATCTAGGAAAAAAATTATTCTATTTTAACAGATTTTTTCCAGGATAAATATCATAAGGTCTTTCAACCATTAAACTTAGAGGCCCTCATCATCCTGACTGTTCTCTTTTGTACACTTTAATATGTTTTTCTTAAGTGTTGACTTCTAGAACTGAATATGTTAGGTGACCTGAATGAAATGTAATACTAATTTACTTATACTATTTTGCTTTTAGAAACTTTGCTATTATTAATGCAGTATGAGTCCATTCATTTCAAAGCCTTGTTGGTAGAGCTATGAATTAATACAAATATTTTGGAAAGCAATTTAGAAGTATGTAAATCAAGAGACTGAAATATCTCTATGCTTTGACCCAGAGATAATAGATATAGACATAGACATAAAAGGGTCGAAGTACATCAAAATACCCATAGTAACACTTGTGGTTTCAGAGATTTAGAAACAAAGCTCATTATAATTTTTTAGGGAATGACTAAAATTGTAATACATCATTATACTGGAATATTATATTATTTTTCTTTTGTCACATCACACTACGGAAACATGCTGAGCTTGCAGTAAATTAATATTAACAGCTCTTTTTTTTCAGAAAAAAAAAATTTTAACCTTTCCATCACAGTCTAGGATTTGTGAAGTCATTATTTTCAATATATGTTAATGTTCACTTATATCAAATTTAGTTTTATTTTCATTAGATACAGTTCAATACTCTTGCCTTCAGGTCTTTTGACATTCTGACTATGTTTTCCAGTGTATTAGATATCCCTTCCAATTTTTTTCATTTACAAATATGATAAGTACTTCATTTGAGTCTATATCCAAAACATGGAGGAGATGTTAAAAGATTATGAGGAAAAATACAAAATCCAAATCTTGATCTTTCATTTTTTAGAGTATGTATATTTTTATTATTTTTGTAATATTTAAAAATAAAGTTTTACAATTTTTCTGGAATTTTAGAATTAAGATTTTGTCCCTCTTAACCTTCACCCCACACACATCAAAGGAGTAAATACTCTGATATAGATTATAATAGTATTTTCATGCAATACATATTTTCGTATTTCTCATGATGTGATAGAAGATACATACCACACATACAATAAAAATCATAAGAAGGAAATAGGATGGAAGATGGTATTCTTTGATCTACACTCAGATTCCAACAATTCATTCTTTGATTATGGATAGCATTTTCATCACTAGTTCCTTCTGGTAAACTTGGAAACATATTTTGTAGAGATGGTTTAGTCCTTTTATAGTTGATCACATCATATTTCCATCATTTTATATATTGTTCTTATGGTTCTACTCACTTCACTTTTCATCAGTTCATATAAGTCTTTCCAGATTTTTCTGAACTAATCCTGTTCATCATTTTGATGGTCCATCAAAACCATATACCACATTGGGGGCAGCTGGGTAGCTCAGTGGAGTGAGAGCCAGGCCTAGAGACAGGAGGTCCTAGGTTCAAACCCGGCCTCAGCCACTTCCCAGCTGTGTGACCCTGGGCAAGTCACTTGACCCCCATTGCCCACCCTTACCACTCTTCCACCTATGAGACAATACACCGAAGTACAAGGGTTTAAAAAAAAACAAAACAAAACAAAACAAAAAAAAAACCCATATACCACAACTTGTTCATCCATTTTCCAAATGATGAACAAGCCCTCAGTTTCCAATTCTCTGCTACTAAAAAAAAAGTTGTTGAAAATATTTTTGTACAAATAAGTCTTTTTCTCTTATCTCTCATCTGTTTGTGATACAGATTCAGTAGTGATATTGCTGGGTCAAAAGGTGTCCATAGACTTATAGCCCTTTGGGGCTGGTTCCATATTGCTTTCTAGAATAGTTGTATCAGTTCAGATGTCCACTAATAATATATTAGGGTTTCATTCATAGTATCCTTCTCAAGATTTACCATTTTTTTTAGTCATGTTAGTCAGTTCAATAGACACGGGGCAATATTTCAGAGTTCTTTTAATTTGAATTTTGCTAATCAATAGCAACTTGGACCTTTTTATTATGTGACTATGGATAGTTTTAATTTCTTCCTTCTTGAGAACTGCCTATTCATACCCTTTGATTATTTTTCAATTTGGGAATATTTTATATACTTACAAATTTGACTTAGTTCTCTATATATTTATTAAATGAGGCTTTTATCAGAGAGACAATTAAATTTTTACCAAATTTTCTCTTTCAATCATAGTTTTGTTGATTTTGTTTGAGCAAAATCTTTTTTAATTTAATGTAATAAAATTATCTATTTCATTTTTCACGATGTTCTCTAAGTCCTATTTGCTCATAAATCTGTTTATGGTGTCAGCCTTTATTTCTAGACCAAGCATTCATTTTGACTTTACCTTAGTGTATGGCATGAGATGTAGATTATGCTCATTTTAGCTTGGTATACGATTCTCGTTTGCAATGCTAGATAATTTGCTTCTCAGGAATACCTTATTCTAGGCCCTTTGGTTCACTCATGTAGAAGCTACTAGGTCCAATGTAATTTTTATTGTGGATTCACAATAATTCTTTCTTAAAGATTTGTTGTAGTACTTCTTCTTTGGCTTGAATCCTGGAAGTTTTAATTTGTACCTTTTTGAGGGGATGAGTACTAGATTCCTTCAGTTTTCTTTCTTGTTTTATCCTCTCATTTAAGAATATGGGGGCAGTAGTTTTCCCTGATTAATTCGTGCAATGTAATATCAAGGCTTATTATTTTTTCATGGCTTTTAAGAATGCCAATGATTCTTAGCTCATCTCTCCTGGATCTATTTTTGAGGTCAATTGTTTTTCCAGGGAAATATTTCAGGTTATCTTATATTTATATTATTTTGATTTTTAGTGCATTTGGATAATTTTATTAGCCCTTAGTTTCCATTTACTCAATTATAATTTTTTAAGAAGTAATTTTCTTTCTTGAGCTTTTGTTTTTCATTTTCCATTTGGCCAGCTCTACTTTTTAAAGAATTATTTACTTCAGCATAACTTTTGGCCTCATTTCCCTTTGGCACATTTTAGTTTTTAGGGAGTTGTTCTCTTCAGCTATTTTTGTCAAAGCTTTTGACACTTTCTATCAATTCTCTGATTTTTTTCAAGTTATTCCAGGAATTTGGGGATGGGTGTGACACCCTTTCATGCTTTCTTTTGTGAATTCATATCTTTCTGTTTTGACATTGCTGTCCTTTTTTAAATATGAATTTTGATATTCCCTGCCACTAAAGACATTTTCTAATGTCAGCTTTTTTCTTTGTCTTTTGTCCATTTCTTTCTATTTTTTTGTTCCCTCACCTTTTTTTGTTGAATTTCTTTTCTGTTTTTGGAGAAGAGGTAGAATTTTTCCAAGTCTACAGCAATGTCTACTATGGAACTTGGGATAGACCCAGCTCCTTTGGATTCCCACATTGAGTACTTAAAGGGGATGAAATGGCTGGCTGGATTTTCTTGCCTGACAAAGCAGGCCTAACTAAAACTATCCCATCTAAAAGTATATTCGCTATCTATCTACTTAACTAATAAAATAAGCCTTTATCTTCAGCAACCTCCTTAAACCACTATCAGAAACCAACTGTCAAAAGTAAACTACCTGTCATAGAGACACAGACAGTTCCCCTGTTCCCCCAAGCTTTGAGGAGAAAAAGCCTTAGAGTAAGAACTTTCTCCCTCAAAGTGCTGAGAAGAAATACTCCCTCCAAGACAGACTCCTTCTCAAATCTGTATCTAAATTGAAACTCTCAACAGTTAACTGTCAGATCTTCTTGATTGAGTAAGAATGACACAGAACCTCTGCTCCTTAGGAAGTCAGAGAGAAAGAGGTTTTTTTCTTAATTGATTCCTTCCTTTATAGTTGGTCTCTTAAAGAGACAAAGAGTGATATCTGTTCATTACTGCCGCTTAAAGAGACAGAGTGAAATTAATAAAACTCCTTCTAACAATCTACTACCAAGATTTTTTTTTGATATTTATCTTAAAAAGAAAAACAGTTTGAAGCTTAGTGTATGTAGGCTATCTTCTGTTGTATTTTTTATTATTTCCCTTAACAATCTTGAACTTTTGTTGTTCCAGATGAATAATATTTTACTAGCTTTATGATTTTTCTAGCAGTTTGATTTCTATGGCACCTGAATGAGGTAAAATAATGGAGGTAGAATCATCATTTATGTTCTATTGGTTTGGGTTACTCATAAGCAATTATTATTTTTTCAACTATTTATGTCAGTCTTTATTTGGGGAAAAAGATTTTTGAACTTATGTTTATATAGTTAGCAGGTAGACTTCTGAATATTTTATGTTGTCTAAAGTTATTTTAAAAGGGATTTCCCTTTCTATCTCTATTTGTTGGACTTTTTTAGTAATATAGAAAAATGCTGGGTTTGTTATATATACTGCAACTTTGTTAAAGTTATTAAATGTTTTGATTATTTTTTTCATTGATTCTCTATGATTCTCTAAGTATATCATCATATCATCTGAAAAAACGTGATGAGATTATTTTGCTTCTGACAACTATTTATGTTCCCTATTTACATTCAATATTTTTATCTCCCCATCCATTATTCCCCTATCCTTCCAAATTTCCTATACTATAAAATAGGTTTTTATTGACAAATTAATATGGATGTTATTCCCACTTTGCACTAATTCAAATTAAAATAAGGTACAAGCATTATCTACCCAGCTCTCATTTTCCCCTCCACTGTATTGACTCAAGTGTCTCCTCATGCAAGATAATTTACCCATATTTTTTCTCCTTTTGTATTTCCCAATTGCATTCCTCTTTCTTATTCCTTAATTTTGCTTTTTTTGGACTTAATTCCATCATAATAAACTTCATCCCTTCTCTCTATCTCTGTGTTCTCTCACTCAAAGTCCTAATAGTCATAAAGATCTTGAGTATCTCCATTTTTTAAAATATCCTAAATATGTTAGATTCTTTAAGAATTCTAGTTATTATTACCTTTCTATATAGGAATATAATCAATTTAACTTAATGCATTCCCTGAGTTTTCTCTTTTCTGTTTATCTCTTTATGCTTCTCTTTATTGTTGTATCTGATCATCCAATTCTTTGGTCAGTTCTGGTCTTTTAGTCAGGAATGTCTAGAAGTCTTGTATTTCATGAAAAATTTATTTATTATGTGTCCATTTTTTGTTTATGGAATTCTTAGTTATAGTATTACCACATATAGGTATAATAGGACTATAACCTATATATATATATTACATTATAGTGATCTGAAGAGGGTACCACTTATAGTACCTGTTATATATAGTATTATAGTTATAGTCCTAGATTCTTCACTCTCTGTAATATCATGTTTCAAGATTTCTAGTACTTTAATGTAGAAACTGCTGGATTACATAGGATCCTAGACACTTCCTGTCTACCTCCATTACAAGAGGAATTATGGGAAATGTAGTTTCTGAGTCCCCTAAATGTCCACAGGAAGTTTGTCATATATCTAAATATTTAAAACTCAAATGAACCCCTGAAATTCCAAATAACACATTTCCCCCTAGAGATCCAGTGAAAAAGATCAGTTTATTTTGGTGGATCATATAAACATAGTCAACGTCTAAAATACAGGAATTTGGGGATAAAAGAAAAGAGGATAAAAACTAGCTGCATTGACAAAAAGCCAATTTGGGGCAGTCCCCAATCCACATAAGAGTGTACATTCAAAACAAATGCATTCAACTCATTCAACTCCCCATAGTTCAATCAACTGCACCCCAAAGTTCAATTTGGATCTTCATGATCCATTGAAAGCGCTTCAGGCATCTTCATGGTGCCTTCACCAAACCTATTTGTTGTCTGGATTCTGGGGAGATGGCAAAATTCTTATCCTGAACTTACTCTCAAAAGAATTTAAACTTTACATTATAGATTATAAAGCATATATATTTCCTTCTGAGAATTACACATTCTCCCCTGAAATTACTCCTAAAAGAGTTAAAATTTTTACATTATAGATTATAATACAGACATTATGATTATAAAGCTTAACACCCCTCCGAGGAAAATTTCTAAATAACACATTCTCCCCTGAAGAGGGTACCTCAGGTCAGCTAAGGATATATGGCTGAGTCATGGGGTAATATGAAATCAATTGGCAAAAGAAATTTTAAAAAAATACAAATAAAGAAGAAAAACATTAACTTGTGAATGAAATGTAAAATATCAACATCTGTAATGTAGAGGAGATGGCAGCATGGAATTCCTGCAAAATACAGGGTCAAGCCTCACCCAGAATTCCAGGGGATTCCCCCCCTCCCCCGGAGAACTTTGGGTGAGAGGAAAGTTGATAAGGAGCTAAACAGTTGCTTTCTGGGAGTTAAGGTGAACAGTTCTTGCTGCTTGCTGCTCCTGACATGGGTGTTCACCTGAGGGTCCATGGTGGCAAAAGCCATCATGGTTTCTACTCAGGAGTTAGCCTGTCTAGTAGGATTAGACCTTGCCACGATCAATACAGCAATTATTTAGTAATATAGAGATTAGAAATAATTAATATTAACCTAGAGAGCAAGTTTAGCCAAGTGCCTGCCACTCCCTCCTTGGAGGGGAGGGGCAGCTTCAACCTGATAGATCAGGGCTTCCCACTACTTATCCAAATCCTAATTACCCCCTCTGCCTTCCCTTTCTTTCCATAACCATTATAAGCTTTACCTTCAATATCTGTGCCTGGGAATTGTTTGGGGATACTCACTGCTCATTGTTACCATCTAGCTTAAATCCTCTCAGTTGCCAGTGTAAGAAGATCAGATCCATCTCTGCCCACGATATTAAAATAACTAATTATTATTCAGCTCTCTATCAGACCTGTGGGGAATATAAGTTAAAGAAAGGGGAACATCATTAGAGATCAGCCTCAGCAGAAACTTGCTTGAAGAACCACAGCCCTGTCTCCATTTTCAACTGAAGACCAACTGCTTAGGGGGAGGGGATTGAAAGCAAGGAGTACTTTACCTCCTCCCTACTCACTCAAGCCTGTCAGTGTGGGAGGAGAGTGTCCTGAAGATTTCTGGCCCTGGCCTTATTATCAGCTTCCCCAATATATCTGTTATAACCAACATAACACATCTCATGTGCAAAAATGTGAGGAAAAATAAACTTATAACATGTCCTTGAATCAAAGCCCAATTAAAGTGATTTAAGCAATTACCCATTAAAGAGCCAGGACTACAGAAAGTTGCCATTCTATATATAAGAGAAATAACAGGACTGAATATGTGAGCAAGGGAAATGTCTTTCCCTTGTCTGATTTTTCTGTACCTTCTCAGGGAATAAGGTAGAATGATAGCCAATCTTAGGTGCTTTACTAGGAATTTAAGTTAAGGGGAAGTCTAACCTCTAAAATGTTAGAAAAGCTGCAACCCCAAAAATCAAACACTAGTTTCAAACCCTTCAGTATTGGCATAGAACTTCCTCAATCCATGGTCTGCATGACCTTTTGCTCCTAGGCACTTTGCAGATTCTCAGTCAGTCTCCATGACCTTGTGGCTCTTTTTAGCACTTCTGGAATCAGACAGAGAGACATTAAATCACACTCCCATAATATTTACTAATAATTGGTAGGTTACCATAGTCTAAGCTTTTCAGGTATGCATTAATATTATAGCAAATATATATTTGCATTAAGCTTATATCACGGTAAAATTAAAAAAGTATTAATTAGATGTACTATAAGTACAAAAATAAGGAAAAAAGAAAAAAATCAATTGCTCTATATAAAAATTAAAAGGAAAAGCAATAAGAAAATTTAAAATTCAGGGAAAAATACAATGCTTTCAAGAATAAAAAATGAGAGAAAAGAACACATATTGCATTCCACATGCAAGGAAGAAAAATAAAAGAATGTTTTAAAAATCAAAAAATATAAAGCTTAGAACTAGTGAAAAGTTTTTCACCCAAAAATGAGATCCATTTCCTGTTAAGCTTTTGCATGAACTGTGAGTGTAAATAGTTTTTATGAAATAGCAGATTCATAATGCACATTCAAATAAAGTACCATAATTTCTAATAACACATTTAAAGACAATAGCAAACAAACCCATTATTATAACCACTGGCTATGATGTTTTAAAAAAATTGTATACTTGTCACAAATTCAACAGGTGTAGTAAACCTTGGCTAAGATATTTTCTCAACAAACTTTATTATTGCCTCCATATCTATAGCAATTGTGGGGCAGAGCCTAAAAATCTGATTAAAAAAAAACCTTCTGTGTCTAAATTATCCTCAAGAATTCTAGATCCTTCTGATGGAAAAGCAACCTAAAACATGGAACTCTCCTGGCTTCCTGTGCAAAAAAAAAAAGAAGAAAATGATTCTTCACAATAAAATTTATAAAACCTTGTCATTTATACAGAAGGGTACTAGGTATCTAAAGTCAATTCTAAAGACCTCTCATAAATTATAATTTAAATTTTCAAGGCATCAAAATCTCCAAGGTTGTCCACAATTATCAAGATAGAATAAAAACTTAAGACATGTGTTCCTATAGTTGAGATGACAAATTCAGTATATATATGGCTTATGGGCTTTTTACAACTTAAAATGTTTAAGATGTTCATAAATGGTACAGATAACAGAATTGGATTGATATGTGTAAAAAATGAATCCTTAAAGAAATCAGGAAATACAATATGAGAAACAGATTACAATGAATACAGTCAAAAACCTCTTACCAGTTCTAATAGATGTGTTTACTATTTTGGGAGATAACAATAAAATCATAAATAGAATTAATCTAATGATTCAATGCAACAGAAAAATCACAAAAACAACAAAATTAATTCACAAAAACTAATCAGCAAAATACAATAGAATACAGAGACTTTTTAAAAAGAAATAAAACCCATACAGTTCTGATCTTTTAAAATTCATGTCTGGTCCAATTCAAGGTCCTTCTAAGTGAGCTCTGCTCTAAGCGTAAGGGATATATAGTTCAAAGTCTTGAGCAGTTCAAGTGTATGTAGGGAGGTGAATTTTTCCACTGAGTTTCAGTTTGAAATAGACCATGTGGCCCATGCTTGCCATTTTACTTCCTGTTTGAAGAGTAAACACTAACCAAGTGGAAGCCAACTGGGATGGGGGCTAGTGAAAAGCCTAAGATAGGTTTAGAAAAACCATGTGGAAGGCAGTAGTGAAGTAGAAGTTCCCTTCAGGTTAAAAGTCATTAATGTCTACAAGGAAGAAGGTAATGAGAGAGAAAGGGGTGTTTGCATACTTTCCAAATCCTAAGCAGTCATGGCAGAAGCAGTCTCTGGGATCAGCATCAAGTGGAGGAGATAGTGGGGGAGGGCATGGAGCTGGTCAGGCTGCTCAGAAGCAGTCTCTATAAGCTGTAGCCAGGGTTCGAAAAAATAGCAGCAAGAAACAGCAGCAGCAGCAGCAGGAAAAAAAAAAAAAAAACGAAACAAAAACTGGCAATTGGGCGATCTCAGTCAGCAGGAACAATTAGCAGGGGCTAGCGGGGAGCACTGGGTGGCTCTAGAAAAGGCTAACCCAGGGACTTCCAGAAGGGTCTGATGGGTGGGGCTCAAACAGGCTGAAGCAGCTTCAGAGGTAATTGGGAGGCAAAAACAAACTGCTATCAGCAAAAACATGACATTTAAAACCACTTTTCCCTTTTGAAAAATTGCTGAAAAGAACCAGCAGAAGCATGTCTATAGCTCTGGAGAGGATTTTAAATTCTCTCAGAGTACTTGGTAGGCTATCTGAAAAATTGAGTTATGTTTCCAAAGCACATGGTAGCCAAACTGTTGTAATTAAGATAAATATAGATGGAGATTATAAGAAGAAGTAATATTTTAACTAAGGCCATGTTGGTAAAAATATAGATGATCACGTGCCTGCTAAGATCTATTTCAAATAGCCCACCATTTCCTTCTCTTACCACTCCTACATCCAAAAGACCCCACAGGTCCCAAAGAGCGCAGGTACCAAAAGAGACCACCTCCAATGACCTCAGGAGTCTTATATCATTCTCTTACGAAATCACACTTCCTGTCTACCTCCATTACAAGAGGAATCATGGGAAATGTAGTTTCCGTGTCCCCTAAACATCCACAGGAAGTTTGTCATATATCTAAATATTTAAAACTCAAACGAGCCCCCAAAATTCCAAATAACACATAATGTTTATATTTGTTGGTGTTTATCAAAATAAGAATTAACATATTTAAAGAGTTTAAATGAATTATATATATATCCTATAAGGCTCACCTATGGCACATAATTCCATTTATTTTGGAGCTTTCAATTATTAAAAGAGGCTGGAGAAGTTATTTAATCCAACATCTTGCTTATTTGGTTTGGGACAATTTTCTTTGGCACTTTTGAAAGTATTTGTTGTGGTAAAGATCATTGACATTTCATCATGCCATCTTCCCAGAATTACTATCCAAAAGATTATAAAATTTAGGGGAAATATTTAGTATTTCTGAATTTTCACTGACCTACTTGGAAATAAGATATTTTATGTAATCTGGTATGTTTGGACTGTGACTTGTTGAAGCAGATGAAGAAATTATGGAAATTTCTGGCCATCAACAGTATCTACTCTTTTACAGAACTATATGGAGATTGATTTTATAATTGACTCATCAATTTCATATGATAATACCACTATTCTCATGGTAGCAGCTGAATTCTCAAGAATATACCAAATAGTTTATCATTCTGCATAAAATCTATTTTTTTCTTTAGATACTGACTTATTCATTTGTGGATGACTGATTTCATAATTATTTTAAAATGTGCCACTTGATCCCAGATCTCATATTCCATTTTACTTCACTTCCTCCAATGTATTTTTTATAGTAGACTGTGTAGAATTCCAAATCATTTTGTCTGTGAAGTTGGCCCAATATTTCTAGAAAAGTTTAAGAAAATATTTCAAAGGACATTATATATTGTCACTAAAGTCTAATGGATACAAATTCCATCTTTAATCTTTAATGGATTGTGGTCCGTGCTTGCAAAAGTGAATTTTGGCCATGAAGTAAATATTTAAAAAGGTGTTTAAACAACATTAGCAACATATATAAAAGAGAATAAAGAATCTCATAATTGACTTCCAAGTATCCTTCAATTTTTAAGTTTTTGATTCTATAAGTAAAGCATAAAGGGAGAAGGATATGGAGAACAATTTATTTTTTGTGTGACAATGAAGTGATTATGTTAGAATAAATTATAAATATTCCTGAAGTTTTCCAGATAGATACATTTACTCATTCACCATCACATTTTAATTTAACTCAACGAACTGGGACTATGCTAGAATTAAAAAAGACTGAAAATTTTGTGTCATATACTTCAAACCTGTGTTATTGTTATACAAATAATAACATTGAGTTGTTCTAGATAGAATCAGGAAACAACTGTGAAGTAGAACATTTTTATTGACCTTAAAATTCAATCAAGAGTGTTAACTAGTTAACTGGCTGGCAGAGAATATGCCAGAAGATTGAGCATGGAAATTATTTTAAAAGATTTATGTACCTATTCTGTTTGGATTCTCTCATTAGAGATTCCTATGGAGGCCTTAACTATCTTCCCCAGGAAGAAGATTCTATAAACCGTACGGCCCTAAGCTATACTATAATGTGATAAATAGCAGTTCACATGTTTAGTATCTCAGAATATGTGTGATCGACCACACCTAAGATACCTGGTAATGTTATTATGCCCATACTGGGGCAGTTACTTAGTGTGGAAACTTAGGAAATAAGATTAGTGCCTGATACTATTAGCTACAAAAATGTGATTGTCACTGGAAGATGGTAGACATAATTCAGTCTCCATGATATCAGAAAGATGTGGTTGAAATAATTGTAATCCGCCAAAAATTTCCCTACTTTCCTCACTTGCTTAATAAACATAATAAATGCATTTGACTTTACAGTATTATGGACATAGTAATAAAAATAGAAAAATCATTTCCACAAGGAATTTCTAATCCATAATAGATAACATCTACCTAGTACATATCTTAGCAAATATTAGTAATATGAAAATAATTTTAAAGAGGTGAGAACACTAATAGGGACTTTAGGTTGAGAACTCCAGATAAAATATCCTATTGTTTTCAGGAAGCAGGGATTATGACCTTTGATTTTTCCTTTCAATTAATGTTTACACTGTTGTTCAAAAGCATCCCAGATTTCTTCAGAATTCTATGACAATATTATCATTAGTATACTTTAAACAGTTTAAGCTCCCTTGCCCCTTTAATTATTTTTTATTGATTAAGGATGTATAATTGTATATTTTCTTTTTCTCTACACTTTGTGCGTATCTATCTATTTGATGATTCACTCTTAATTTCTAGTTACAACCTAAAATTGATCCAAATTTTAACTCTTTTATACCTAAGACTACCAAACACAGTGTTGAACTATTACAATATGATATTCCAGTAGGATTGGCTTTCCTCTCAGGATGATGGCAATAATTTAACTGCTGGGGATTACCTTGAAGAATAACAGTCATTCTCACCCATGTCGGAACTCTCTGTTGGCCAAATTATACCTTTAGAAAAAAAAAGTGCACAGTTCAGTATTTCCATCAAGAAAAATCCAACAAAAGTTTTTTGGAAATGGAGCTGGAGTCAGCAAGGCAACTATGTTTTCAAAGGTTGTATTTGAGTTCTGTGACTTTTTGGCTAGTTTCATATATGGATGCTGATCATGCTTATGTTGATTCAACTAGTCCTCTGAATTTGTATTCTTGCTAATGCTGGAAAAGAAATAATATACCTTATCATATTAAGAATAATGTGAGAATTTGTATCTTTTCGAGGAACATATTTATTATTATCTATCATGTCTTTATAGCAAATCATGTGCATTATGTTGTTATGTTACAAATTATAGTTATAAATAAAAATAGGTTGTAACAAAATACTCGCCATTTACTTAAACTCTAAATATAAAAGTAATTAAAATAGAGTGATATCTTTATGTACTATATTGTGACACTTCTCCTATATCCAGGGAACTTTAAAGATCCCATTTACTATCCTTTAGTCAAAATTATTCTAAAACTTTAATCCAGTGGTTCCCAAACTTTTTTGGCCTACTATCCCCTTTCCAGAAAAAATATTAATTAGCCCCCTGGAAATTAAATATAAATGCACCTGTGGCCATCACTGCTCCTCTGGATCTCTGCAACACCCCCAGGGGGCAGTGGTGCACACTTTGGGAATCACTGCTTTAATCTAATGACCTCAACTGCCATATTATCAGGTTCTCTCTGTCTCTGATTTATAATGCTTTACTTACAAATCCAAGTACTTCAAGACTCCAGAATCACTCTCTTCTCAGACCCCATAATTTTTGCTCTCTTAGCTTGGCTATAGCTATTGATTAATTCCATCAATGAAGCTGAGCTCATGGCTCTAGCATGGATGCTATAATAGTTAAATAATGAATTCTTTGAAAGGTGTACAGTTAGTGTTCAGAACAATATAAACTGTATAAGGATTAAATAATTATGTCACAATAATTGCATTTGATAATTGAAAAGGTTCATATGAATAACAAAAATCTAAATAAGGAATGAAATACTAATGAGGAAAGAAAAATTGTGAAAAGACACAAGTATTCTTTAAAATATTAGGTAAAGAATAATGATTATGACTGGGGGCAAAAGGTTAGGTAAGAAGTTATTGCCTTAGAATGGTATAGGATATGTAATCAAGGGTTCATATCCCAAGAAAACTGACAGTCAGACACATTGGTCACCACTCATAAAAAGTTAAAATATTATTTCTTTAAAATCTGTTAATCACTTTTGATCTTTATCATTCTTTCTTGCTATTTCTCTTTTTGCTATTTTCCTCTTTAATAGGATCACAAGCAAAGTGTTCAAAATAGGCTAAAAGAGGTAAAAAAAAATATAAATCTTTCACTTCCATTGTCTTTTAATGTCCTTTATCACCAGTATTAACAGGGCAAATAAAGTTTTGACTAAAAAGAACTGTTGGAAATAGTTAGAAATTGACTAAAAGTATATGACTTGAATGATATCTTGTGTAAAGAGAAGTTAATTCATATACTTTAGGTTTAAATTCATTTAAAGGTTATATCCATCATAAAACATAGGGTAATGTGAATAGAACTGAGTCTTCTTTACCTAGAAGCATTTAATTTTATTTAAATTTACTTGTTTCTGAAAATCATCATTTTTTGACATTTCTTCATTTCCTTTAAATGAATATGTTGAATATAGAATCAGTTTTGCTCCTTATCCTTGAAGATGAAAATCTAGCAAAAATAAAAAAGGCCTTCTAAATATACTTCCACTTTCTGACTGGTCATATATCTGACATGGATTTATTTTAAAACAGACTTGTATAAAAATATTTATAGCTGCGCTTTTTGTAGTGGCAAAAAAACTGGAAAATGAGGGTATGTCCTTCAATTGGGGAATGGCTGAACAAATTGTGGTATATGCGGGTGATGGAATACTATTGTGCTAAAAGAAATAATAAACTGGAGGAGTTCCAGGCGAACTGGAGAGACCTCCAGGAAGTGATGCAGAGCGAAAGGCGCAGAGCCAAAAGAACATTGTACACAGAGACTGATATACTATGGTAAAATTGAATGTAATGGGCTCCTGTACCAGCAGCAATACAGTGACCCAGGACAATTCTGAGGGATTTATGGTAAAGACGCTACCCACATTCAGAGGAAGGACTGCAGGAGAGGAAACATATAAGAAAAACAACTGCTTGAATGCATGGGTCGGGGTGGACATGATTGAGGGTGTGGACTCGAAACTACCACACCAATGCAACTAATAACAATTTGGAAATAGACCCTGAACAAGGACACATGTTACAACCAGTGGAAATGTGCGTTGGCCATGGGTGGGGGGAGAATGGGGGGTGAAGGGGAAAGTAGGGGCATAAAGTATGTAAACAGGTTAAAATGAATATTAATAAATGTTTAATAATTTGAAAAAAAAGACAATGTATCTCATTTGCAATGTGGTCAATGATTTTTTTCATGTTTATTGTATATAGTAGCCAGTATAATTAAATGAAGTCTGTAAGTCTGAATGTCATGCAATGTAATGCCTATATAAAATTAAGCAAATTCTTTTATTAAAGGAATTATAATGTTCTAATATGGGAGATCTTTTTTATCAAGAACATTTTATGACATTTGTCACAGTGTAAATTAATGAAAAGCAAATTGCAGCTTTATGTAACGGTTGTACCTTTGTGTCATTCTTTACATTCTGCTGCTATAAAACCCTGAGCATTTCCCACCTGTTCTCAGCATTTTTCAAAGCACTGGAGGGTGGAAGCAAGATTACAAAAATATAATTACAAAATAATTTTATTATCATGATTAATAATCATCACTCACAGAGGAGAAAATAAAGGGAAATTTTTGAAGTGAGAATTCCACATATTCAATTGATACTGAATATACATGAATTAGCAAGCAAGAGCCTATGATTTTGGTTTCTTTGAGGAAATCTCATAGAATGGTAGGCATTAGATCTATAGTATTACTTTACCTTACATAGTTCTTAGTTATGGCGTAGAAAACAGAATTAAATCCAAGTCTATAAATAAGCATCACATTCTGTCTCATAAAATATGCCACAAGGCAGTAGGAACTCTGTGATAGCCCAGAATAACCTCTGATTTAGGGGAAGATTTAGTCCTTTTGACAATAAACTTTCTCTGCTCTTTAACTACCCCTTTTCTTACTTTCCAATACCCTAAAATATCTCTTTCAAACACCACATCTAGAATCTCTCTTACTAAGAAAGTCCAGGCTAGCTAACCAACAGTGATGTGACATCAGCAGTCACTATTTAAATGCTCTATATTTTCTTATAAAATGCCTGGTCCTATTTTTCATTTCTGAGTGAACTTGTTGAAATAGTTCAGGCGTCAAATAGAATATAAGAACTTTGGGAGTAACAGATAGGTTGGGATGAACTGGATATTAGACAAAGAACCTAGGTACTTTATCCTATCTTGAATTATCTATTTTTTATTATCTTGGATTATCATCATCCCTTCCTTCTCCATCTGGGCCTAAACATAATTCTCAGCTTAGTCCTTTACTATTTCTCAAATAATGTCTATACTCTCTTCTTGTTTGGACTATGCTGAAGCATGTTAAATTTCCAGCATGGCAAAATCTATCATTTTGTAATATACTGGCAAAACACAAACTCACTGTCATCGAATAATAAGGAATTTGTAGAGAATCATTAACTATCTCCTGGTTAATTACCCACATTTCTTCAATGGACATTTCACCAGATTGCTGCTTCCTCCTAATTTCTTTCACTGCATGTGTAGCAGAGGTTGTAATTCTGTAAGATTGCTACTTACACAAATAGGCATGTCTGAAATAGCACTAAATGGCAATTAAAACAGAAGTTTCCTTTCCATTATGAAAGGTAAGGACTCTTTAATATGAAATGGAAATGGTTAGAGATAGAGTATCATGTTTCACTAATCTAACTTCACTACCACCACTGTGCTCAGGAATAATAATATTGTCAAGAGTAATCACTTTGAATAGAAAAGATCATGACTGAACTATATTAAGACTTTGCTGTTCACAAACATTCTTATCTCTCTAATTGTATTTACTTAGTTTTGTCATAGACCACATTTTTTTAACATTTAACAATGCATTATTGATATATTTTGTTGCATTCTATTTTTATTTCTAAATATATCCATCCTTACTTTCCTTCCCATAGTTTCATCCCTTGTAAAAATAAGAATTTAAAAAAAGGAAAAGGAAGAAAAGTTTTAAAAATAACCAATGCAAAAAAATGAATCTGGTATTATTTGTAAAGATTTACATAAAATTAGAAGGGAATAGATCAGTATATCCACTAATCAAAACAAACACATATTAAGCACCTACTATGCTTGAGGCAATAAGCTAGGCACTGGTGATTAACATAAAGAGAATGAAAAAAATAAAACATCCATTCTTAATGAGTTTACATTGTCATTGATAGTTTTAATTATTATTTTCAAATACTACAATTATATAGAGTCCCATTAATGTGTTATTTATATTTCCATGTTCATTGTTGTCTTCAATGTGTACCCTATTTTCCTGGTTTTGCCTAATTCACTTTGAATCAGTTAACATATTTTCCCATAATTCTCTGCATTCTTTACATTCATATTTTGCCATGGTACAGTAATATCTATTACATCTCAGCCATTTATTTTAGCTAATCTATAATTGATGGATTCTTACTTTGCTTTTCTGGCTACATTTCAATAAAATAAAGTTGCACTTTGGGTACTAGACTTGAAGTCCTATCAGACATAACAGACATCATATAGGAAGAAAATATCATAATGGTTTAGTGGTTTTCAGTTATGCCCAAATCTTTATGGTCACTATTGAGGTTTTCTTGGCAAAGATACTGGAAGATTTTATTTCCTTTTTCAGCTCATTTTATAGATCAGAAGATGAGGCAAATGGGGTTAATGACATCTAGAGTCACACGACTAATAAATTTCTGAGTCCAAATTTGAACATGGAAAGATGAGCTATCTGACTCCAGGATGAGCATTCTATCCACTGTACCATCTAGCTGTCTCTATTTTCTCCTAGTGCCTTCATAAATTATTTTGTAAGATAATAAGGCAGAGTAGTGCTTATGTTAGAATTCATTAGTTCAAAATCTTCATTTTAAAAATAAGTAGAGCAGGTATGTGACATTGAAATTGCAGAGTGGAATTCCAGTTGCAAGATAGGGGGGTCAATCCACAGCTCAGAATTCCAGAGGGGCCCTACGAGAACTCTGGGAGAGGGGGCAGTTTAAGTTTAAGGGGCAGTTGGTTCCTGGGGTTGAAGTAAGCAGGTCACTGTTTGCTGATCCCAGATCTTGGTTGCTTTCAAGGGGCTAGAGGCTTGAATCTGAACAAAGACATTTTAGTTCCCAGCTGCCAACCTGCTTTACCTTGATTAGACCTTCAATCAACATCACAGTTATCTCTATTTAGTTATAGATGTAAGAAAAGACTAATTATAGACTTAGAGGGCAAACTAGCTATAAAAGATACCTTTCCCCTTTGGGGGGAAGGGCTGCTTGGACATAGCAGTTTAGGGCTTCCCAGACCTCATCTATCCTAATTTGATCTTCCTTCCTTCCCTTCCCCACATATCATTAAACCTTTGATCAATTGGGAGCAGTTGCCTGGTCATATTTAGGGAAATACTCACAAATTCTTCAAGCTGAGTTCCTCCTGCCTATAGCCCAAAAGCAAAGCCTTTCCTCTGTGCCTTAAAAGCCTCAAAGACATCAAGCTTCTCCTATTCTCTCCTACTCAAACCTGTGCGGAAATAGTTTAGAGAAAGTTAACATCTTTAGGAATTTTGTCCTTCCTAGTTTCCTGACTAAACCCAGAAGATTACAGATCAACCTCCATTTTGTGACTGATTTTCTAACTGCTTGGTGGGAGTGGGGAAGTAAAGGAGCACTCAGCAAGATCATTCCCCTCCCTTCAGTCAGACCTGTTTGTGGGTGAGACCTGATTGCTACAAACAACTGGCATTCTACAGCTTCCCACAAATATAACAGGTATAAGGTAAGGAATCAAGTGCATTTATAAGGCAAACGTTTTACAAATAAGGCTAGGAAAATTGAATGATGTACAAAGTCATACACATAGAAAGTTAAAAAAAGAAAAACTTTGAAGTCAGTTCTTTTGACCCTCAATTCAAAGTTCTTTTTATCAAGAACAGAACTTAATGCTTATTATCACTGCATATGAGGCTTTCAAACATTCAGAAATACACATATATAATTATGTATGTATGCATACATTTATGTTTATATATAGGATATAATCTTACTCCTGAAGAAAATATTCATCATAAGATGATGAAGGACATATGGCTATTGTAGATTCAATATTTTGAAAATTTTTCACTCTTCCATTGGCAAAAGCAGAACATCTGATCTTCCATGTAGCATTTTGAGAATATGGAGTAAGTGGCCATTTCCAATACTGTAGGGAGAATTGTGGTTTGTGATTGCAATTAGCTACTTTGAGTCATTGGATATGCCTAATTTTCTTAATAATAACTGATACTGGATTTGCTCTTAAGAATCCTAAATTCTCTCATTTTTGCCAGCTAATAAAACCCAAAGCTCATTTGAATTTATATCTTTTTCTCCACTACTACAAGAATGATGACAATGAAGAAGATGACTATGATGACTACTACTATTATTATTACTACTTTTGTTGCCACTACTACTACTTTTATTTTAAAACAATTTATCAATTGCAAAAGACTATATATATATATATATATATATATATATATATATATATAATGTAATTTGATTTTCACAACTCTTTGAAAGATAGGAGAAAAGAGGAGGGAGTAAGGAACTATTCTAAGTTATTTTTATGAATATTATCTTATTTAAATCTCAAAGCAATTTGCTATCCTCATTTACAGATGGGGAGTGACTCAACTGAAATCACAGCTAATAAAGGTTTGAGATAGAATTAGAACTCAGTTTTCCTGACTCCAGGAAATATTCTTTCTCCACCATAGCTCCTATCAACCTGTCATTAAATAGTTTCCCAAAGTTACCTCAGAGAATTTTCCTCAATTCTCATGATTCTTTAAAAATTAAATACCCTTACTTTCTCTCTTAAAATCAACTGACTATTGGTTCTAAGGCAGAAGAGTGGTAAGAGTTAGGCAAGTGGGGATAAGTGACTTGTGGAGGGTCATACAGCAAGGAAGTTTCTGAGGACAACTTTGAACCCAAGACCTTCCATCTCTAGAAATGTCTTTCTATCCACTGAGCCACCTAGCTTCCCTCCATAGTATTTTTTAAATAACCATAAATCAGAAAGTTCTTTCTTTATTGCTCACCAGAATATTTTGTATAAGTTAATGACAAAGATGAAATGTTCTCTAACAGTCTGACTATCTAGAAGGGCATAGATCCAATTTTTAGATGAGTGTCCTCTTTCATTTCCCATTATGATATGGGAGATTAATTCTATTATCACTAAGGTGGCCAATTTCTTTACTATCATAATAATTGCTAAATTCTCCAACATCACTTTAATTATATATGCCTTTCGTTCTTAACATCAGATAACTAATTTCTCACAAAACTTTTATCCAAAAATTTTGGACTTCAATTATGCTTGATAATCCCTCAGCATATTCTTACTGTATCTACATCTTATTAACATACAAATGGAAACAGCAGTGTGTGGTAAACAAAGCACTGGGCAGACAGAAGACCAATAATATTATATTCAAATTCTGCTTATGGCATATCTTAATAAATTCTCATCTTTGCTTTCTTTCTCTCATGCCTCTTCTTCTCCCCTACCCAAAAACTCCACTAGTAATTCCAAACAAATGATTTAATTTCTAATAATTTTTGAATCCAAGACTATTGTTGTAGATTTTTCTTACTATTTTGCTAAAAGGTGTTCCTGAGTTGTCCAAAAACATAAAAACCTAACCATCTGTTTACCATTTACTATATATTGGTATGAAGCTTTTTCCATAAATGATATATAAGATTGAACTATTTAATAATTAACTGCAGAAAATTCACCTCAGACTTTAAGTAAGATGGCTGATGTTTTTGGGGACAGTAATATTCTACAAGAGAAGAATAGAATTTCATAGATTTAGGACTCTAAAAGTTTAGTTTGAAATCTGCCAGGTTGACTAGAGATGGTTTTGGTTAGTTTCAGTTTTCACTGATGCAATCTAATCACTACAGATGATTTTTTACTCCATTGCACTCTCAGCTCTAAATAGACTTTAGTAGTTGTTCATTTTTGCTACGTTATTGCTATCTATTTTTAAATTTATTCATGTTTATTTATTCATTTATTTTTAAAATTATAAAATCATTATATTTCCCCAATACATGTAGATACAAATTCTAATTGTCATTTTCTGACATATTGTAATGTGTTATCTCCCTCCCTACCTCTACTCTGCCCTCCTACAGATGGCAGGAGATATAATATAGGTTATACATGAGCTATTAGTTAATACACCTTTCCGTGTTCATATTTCCATGTTTCCTGTTCCACGGCAGTAAAGAAGACATAACATTTATACGAGCAAGTAATTAATGAAGGAAAGGAAGTAAAAAGTACTTTGCTTCAATCTGCATTGTGACTCTGTAAGTTCTTTCTATGTTGGTGGATGACTTTTTTCTTCATGACTACCATTGGCTTGTCTTGGATTGCTGTACTGATAATAGCTAAGTCACTTACAACTGATTATCATATATTAATGCTGTTACTGAATACAACTTTTTCCTTTTTTTTCTCACTTCACTTTACATTATCCCATATAAATCTTTCAAGGGTTTTGTGTAGGCACTATTCATAATTCCTTTGGAACAATAGTATCCCCTTATAATCTTATGCTAAAACTTGTCCAGCCATTCATTCCTCATTGATAGATTTCCCTTCAGCGTCCAATTCTTTGCCACTAACAAAAGAGCTGTTATAAATTTTTTTTTTGGAAAAGTAGGTTTTTTTTCCTTTTTCTTTGCTATTTTGAAGATACATACAAAGTAGTGGTATTTGGGGGTCGAATGTATGCACAGTTTTACGACATTTTTGACATGATTCCAAGCTGCTTTCTAAAATGATTTTATCAGTTCACAGCTCTACCAACAGTATATTAGTGTTCTAATTTTTCCACATGCTCTCCAACATTTATTATTTTCCTTTTTGGTCATATTAGCCTTTAGGTATGAGGTTTTTCAGAGTTGTTTTAAATTCAATTCCTATAATTATCAGTGATTTGCTGTATTTTTCTTGTCTAGAGATAATTTTAATTTTTTCAGAAAATTGTCTGTTCATATCTTTTGTCCATTTGTCAATTGGGGAATGCCTTGTATTTGTATACATTTGAATAAGTTCTCTATGTATTTGAACACAGAGGCCATTTTCAGAGATACTTGCTAAAATTTTTCCCAGATGTTTTTCTCCTCTAATCTTGCCTGCATTATTTTTATTTGTGCTAAAACTTTTTCATTTTATGTAGTAAAAGTCAGTTGTTTTACATTAGGTAATGTTTATCATGTTTTGTTTCATCAACAATTCTCTTGTTCATAGGTCTGACAGTTAAATAATTTTGCACTCCCCTATATGAATCTTTTTTCACAATATTCTTTAAAAATCACTTATAGCATTTAGGTTTTTATAATTTTCCTTCAAACTAAAAATTTACATAATAGTATAAGATTAGCTTCCTGTAAAATCACTTTTCTATTCCTAAGTCACTATCTAAATATAAATTAATTAATTTGGAACCCCTATTCAATTTGTCTCATCTACTATTTTAAGATATGAGATTCACAAAAGTAAAAAAATTATTCTTGGCTTTAAATATCAAAATATTTTTCTCTTCTCTCTTAATTCCCTATCCTCAAAGGAATAGAAGAAGAAACATGAATTTCTGTTCGCAACAATATAAAGAATGTTTTACATTTCTGATGTAGGAGAGAAGTGCTTGCTTCAGCAGCACAAATGCTGAACTAGGATGGGGAAAACATTAGTGTTTGAAGTTTCTAGGTAATATTCAATTCAATGGTGGAAAACTGAAGTGAATATCCTAAAAATAAGAGAAAGAAATGAATTTTTATCTTTTCCTAAAAAATATCAGAGCTTGTGAAAACATACTTAAGATTCTCACAAAAAAGTTTTCAACAATTAACTTATACCTTATTGAACATGGACTTAAATGGATACATCAACTTCTTAATTTGGAGGAAAAATACTTTCTAATTTCTTTAAGTAAAATGATGAGATATTAAAATATAATGAAGAGTGAAGAAGGATAATCACAGTAGAGATGTAATATAATTCTATCCTTTTTATTTGGTTTTCTTTTAGAAATTAAAAACAGTGTTTTGCTGGCAGAATTCAATACACACACACACACACACACACACACACACACACACACACACACACATATATACCTGACCAAAACAGCTTTCTCTGATAACTGTGAAGAAAAGAGGCACAAAACACTTCTTCAAAGATATCCTTAAAAACAATTAAAGAAGTGGAGTGGGGGGAAGATTTCAAAAATTCCTTAAAGGACATCATAAAACTTAGAATTGGTCAAATGCAAAAGGAAGCACAAAAATGAAGAATTAATGTATTTAATTGTTAAAAATTGAATTGAGCATGTAGAAGCTAATGACTCCATGAGACATCAAGAAGCAACATGTTCCAAATTATTTATAAGCTCTATTTGTAGTGGCAATGAATTTTGGTATATCATTGTGATGGAATAGTATCGTTTTGTAAGAAATGGAAAGCAGATTAATTTTTGAAAAAAATAGAAATTCCTATATGAAATTATGAAATTATGAAGAATGAAATGAGCAGAAACAAGGGAACATTACATAAAGTAATAGAAATATTGTTTGAATAATGATTTGTGGATGTCTACCTCCAAAGTAAGAATTGATAAATAGAAATAAGTAAGATATAGTTTTATATATTATGTATATATTTATATATATTTATGTATATATTATATCTTTTAGTTAAATGATGCCTTCTTTTTGGGGAATTGGGAGAGAGGAAGTTAAATATATATTTAAATCTAAAAAATAACTAAATAAATACTTTTAATTGACCAGAAAAAGAGATTGAGGAGAGATAATTTTAGAATGGACTACCTGAAAGTCATGATTCATAAAAAATTTTATAGAAATCATATTTTAAGGAATTATCAAAAAAATTGTGCTGATATTGTAGAACCAGAAAGTAAAATAGGAATAGGAAGGATTTACCAATCTCTTGAAAGTTCTTTCTCCTCTCTTTTACAAGAGATAATTTTCCATGTAAAATATAGGAGAAGAGCTTTTACAATAGAGTGGAACGTTGTGGTGGTGGTGGTAGACAGCATTTGAACCTTACTTTCATTTGTATTGTTTCAAAAGGGTAATAATATACTCACTCGTGTGTATAGAAAAGAATCTTGTCCTACCCTGAAGCAGGAGGGGAAGGAGAAAAGGTAAAAAGAGGTTCAGATAGAGGGGAAGATACAGGAAGCAATGGTCAGAAACAAAACACTTTTGAGTAGGGACAGAATGGGAAGAGGGGTAGAGAGAGAGCAGACTAATATACAGACAGACAGAGACAGAGAAAGAGACAGAGGTGTAGATAGAGAGAGAAGCAAAAATATAGGGAAATAGAATGGAGGGAAATAAACAGTTACTAATCATAAATGTGAAAAATTATTTGTATCAAACTTCTCTCATAAAGACTAATTTAAAAATATATAGAGAAATAAATGAAATATATAAGAATATGAGTCATTCGCCAATTAATAGATGGTTAAATGATATGAAGAGATCAAAGCTACTGTCCAGTCACATGAAAAAATGTTCTGTCATTTTTTGAAAAGTACAAATTAAAATAACTTTTATGTACTACTTCATACCTATCATATAGGCTAATATGACAGAAAAGGAAAATCATAAATTCTAGATGAGATGTGTAATACTTGGTAATAATTATACATTGTTGGTAGAGTTGTGAACTGATCTAACCATTCTGGAAAACAGTTTGGAACCATGTTGAAAGGGACATGAAGCCATGTATACCATTTGACTCAATAATACATTTACTTAATCTAGATGCAAAAGGAATAATAAAAAAAAGGGAAATCATACATATGTACAAAAAATGTATAGTTCTTTTGTGGTGGGAAAATATTTGAAATTCATGCAATACCTATCACCTGGGGGAAGACTGAACATGTCATAGCATATAACTGTGATGGAATAATGTTGTGGTATGAGGAATAATGAGCAGCATGCTTTCAAAAACATCTGGAAAAACTTACATAAACTGATGCAGATTGAAATGGGCAGAATCAAGAAAATAGTGCACAGAGTAACATAAATATTGTATCATTATCAAATGTGAATGACAGCTATTCTCAGCAATACAGTGATCCATGAAAATTCTGAAGGACTTATTATGAAAAATGCTACCCACCTCTAGAAAAAGACCTGATGTTGTCTGAATACAGATCAAAGCATACTTTTAAAAAACCTTCTCTATTTTTGTTTTTGTTTTTCCTGGTTTTAGGTCCATGTTTTTCCTTCACAAAATGATTAATAGCAAAATATTTTTGTATGACTGCACAAATATAACCTATTGGAAATTGCTTGCCTTCTTAGAAAAGAGGAAGGGAAGGAAGATATGAAACTCCAAATTTTAGGAAACAATTATTAAGAAATTATTTTTCCACATAATGGGAAAATACTAAAAAAGAAAAAGAAAAATAGCCCTTCTATCCATGGAATTTATATTTTAATGGGGAAAGATAAAATATAAGAGGAAATTGAAAAACATTGGGAGGTTAAGGAAAGAAAGATGAAGGCCTAAGAAGGAGATGTGGTAGAGAATGTGTTAAAGAGGAAAGAGTACAGCATGGAGAAGAATGAAGATTTTGTTACTCTGATTCCTTAAAAAAGAAGTTCTGAGAACCATCAAATCAGAGGGAGAAGCTGCAGAGAGGAAGAGTACTTCCAGTGTGGGAAATGTACTGAGTTAGTGAGTTCTAGGGTGAAGAGCTAAAAGCAATCTCAATAGCTTATATGCTTCTCCATCCCTACATTTAACAAAGTGAATATCAGAACAAAACATGTTCATTAAAAAACAGAAATCAAATTGTGATATAGGCACCAATATAACCTAAAGAAAAGTACTTTACTGAAATATTAATTAAGAACTTTATTAAAACATTTATGATCACATTCAGTAATAACAAAGTAAATTGATTATAATATTCTACCAGTCATCAAGCCTGATAATTATTCAGCTTACCTACTCATTTATGATGTTGATTCTATGCAACTGTCCAATGATGTTGTTCCTCTAATCATGTATTTATAAAATAAATTGATAATTTAGAGGTCACCATGCATAATTTTTTTTAAACCCTTACCTTCCGTCTTGGAGTCAATACTGTGTATTGGCTCCAAGGCAGAAGAGTGGTAAGGGTAGGCAATGGGGGTCAAGTGACTTGCCCAGGGTCACACAGCTGGGAAGTGTCTGAGGCCAGATTTGAACCTAGGACCTCCCGTCTCTAGGCCTGACTCTCAATCCACTGAGCTACCCAGCTGCCCCCCACCATGCATAATTTTAAACAAATTTTAATTTTCCCAACATGCTTTGATGTAGAGCAGTGATTCCCAAAGTGGGTGCCACAGCCCCCTGGTGGGCACTGCAGTGATCCAGAGGAGTGGTGATGGCCACACTTTTTTTGTATTACATTCTATTTTGAGTTTTATAAATAGTTTCATAATTTCCAGAGGGCTCTAAATAATATTTTTTTCTGGAAAGGGGGCGGTAGGCCAAACAAGTTTCGGAACCACTGATGTAGACTAATAATTATTTCAAGAACAATAATAATATAATTATAAACTACCTTAATTCATATTTGACTATTCAGTCTTCATAGAAATCCTATCATGTATGAAATACATACACCTAATGTTTTACATATAAACTAAACAAAGTTGTAGTTAGTTAAATGGTTTATCCAAAATCAAAGAAACAAAAAAGTCATCATTGAGCTCTGAACCCATATCTTCTTTTAGTAATAATCATTTGTAAACCTTTTCAGTTGCTTAGCGCAGTGTTTGACACATAATAAGTACTTAATAAGCATTTGTTATTTGATTATTTTATCCCAGCAATTTCCAGTGACAATATTAGGATATTGATGATGATGATGATGATGATGATGATGATGATGATGATAAAACTGAAGTCTCAAGATGTTGAGTAACTTGGCTAAGTTTAAGCATTAGTTAGTTGCAATGCAACACAGGAAATATAGCTTCTTAAACATAATTCAGTTCTCTTTAGAATGGACTGGAACTGGACCAATTCTTCAATGTCTCTAAACATAATTGTCTTGGTCTCTTTACCATGTACAAGTATATATGAGAGATGAGTTCTAAAATTATAATTGAGTACATAATTATTGCTAATGTTGAATAATATTGAATAATCATTGTCATATGAGCTTTCCATGTGTAGCTCATACTTCTATCTTTTCCAAGTATAAATGGATTAAGGAAAACTGAAATAAGAAAACAGAAAGGGTACTTAGAAAAATTAGATTCCTGAAACTTATCCAAAATAAAGCCATTATTTTTAGTAAGTAATATCTCTTTATCCAGGGGAATTACTACAGCAATCATAGTAGAGTTTTGCAAACTTAAGAAAAAGAGAAAAAAAATCTCCTTTCCCAGAGAGGGAAATTCTAATTATTTGATGATTTTCCAAAGCAATCTTAACATAAGCATACTTCTATACCTTCCAACTTGGCTTTAGCATCTTCCACAATATGGTCTCAAAGTTTTGTCTAAATATTAATTCTCACTAATACCTTCTTCCTCTCTTGGAGACCTACTTCAATGCATAGAACATGAGCCAAGGTATCAAGAATAGATAAGATCAAATTCAACTTAAAATATTTACTAGTTCTGTGACCCCAGGAAAATTATATATATATTTTGCTTCAGTTTTCTGTACTATAAAAGAGGAATTATAATATTTCCTACCTCCCAGAAGGGTCATCAGGATCAAAACAGACAATATTTAGAAAGTACTTAGGTCAATGCTTGGCATAGAGAAGGAATAATAAATGGTTATTTATTTCCCCACTTTTGGTTGCTTTCCTCTCTATTCATCAAATCTCCCCAACCTTTAATGCTCAGCTTATATGGTACTTTCTATGAGTCTTTCCCTGACTATATAACTCATCCCAGCACCTTTCCTAATTCTCTCATGCTCCTAAAATCCAAGTATATCAATATTCAGAGAAACATTGCTTAGTGGCTAAATATGATTTATTGTTCTCTGTTTTAGGTTTATGAGTCATCTCTCAACCAGTTTGTATGTTTTATATAAGTAAAGCCTTGTTTATATAATGCAAATAGATGTCCAGTGAATTTCCAGGCTAAATTTATAGAATGAATACAGATAGTATTAATTTACCATTTTTGAATCAACCAACAATTGTCTTACCATAATACACCATTATTTACATGTATAATCCAGTGGAATTGTTTGTCATCTCCAGGAAGGAGGGAAGAGGTGAAGGAGATAACATGAATCAAGTAACTGTGAAAAAATGCTTTTAAAAATAAATAATTTTACTTTTAAAATAACATTATTCAACACTATCCCTTGCTTTAATTTGTCAAAAAAGAAAAGGAAAAATCTACCTCATAGTCATTCTATAAAAGTGGAATTACAGAAATATTTTTAATTAAAAAGATACATTTTATTAATGCTTTTTACATTGCCGTCACTTCAAATCTTTCATTTTAAATTGGTTCAAAGAAAAAGCAATTGAGTAAAAACATCAAATACTATGCTAATTCTGCTAATGTATACAATATTTTAGTCTTAGTGGACATTTTGCCTCTCAATAATAATAGAGGAAGTAGATATCTTTATTTCAAGCATAATCATTTTTAGTATTCAATTTTAATCTAAAACTTATTCGTGTGTATGTTTTGCAAGTTTGTGTCTACAAAATGGCTATTTCAGTCAGAATTTATATTAATTAATTATATAATTTATACTAATTAATTATATAATTTTTATATTGGAATTACAATCAGGAAGACTTGAGCTCAAATATTGTCCCAGACACAACTAGTTGGACAAATTCCTTAACCTTTCTCTGTTTACTAATCTGTAAACTAAAGAAAATAGTATCATTTACCTTCCATGAATGTTATGACAATCAAATGAAATGTTTATGAAGTACTTTAGAATACCCTAATGCATGCTTGCTATTAATAGTATCATATTTAATACTGCATTATTTTATTTGAATATTTTCACCTACAATTTCCTTCTTTATTTTAGTTGCATATAATCTACTTAATTTTAGGCAAGAAAATGTGTTATATTTTATGTTATTTCTATCTTCTTTAAGTATGGGTTCTCCTTTGGAAAAATAGGGAGAGGTACAAATGTATATTCATATCCTTTTCCATACTTTTTTTATACTATGAATTTTAAATTCTGATTGCACATCAATTTTGAGCTTACTCTGATACATAGCATAAAATAATTTAATCCTTATTTCTGCAAACTGCTGATAGTTTTCCCAGCAGATCTTTGTCAAAGAAAGAATATTCTACCCATTAAATTTGGGTTTTGTGTTTAACAAACACTTACCTACTGTACTGAATGGTTCTGCTTTTTGTTTATCTAGTATGTTCTATCAACTCTAATGATCTACTTTTTATGCAGTACTAAAAATTTTGTTAAATAGTGATATGTATTATAGATTGAATTTTAATAATTTTATTGTTCATCTTTCATATTTATAGTATCCCTATTCCCCATTGAGATTCTAGACTTTTTCTTTTTCTTTTGTTTTTTTTCCCCAGATTTTTTGCTCTAGTTGTATAAAATAACCTTAGTAATATGGTTGATATGACATTAAATGTGCTAATTAATTGAGGCAATATTGAACTTTTTAGAGACAGCTAGATGGTATAGTGGATAGAGCACTAGACCTGGAATCAATAAGGCTTGAGTTCAAATCCAATTTGTGATATTTATTAATTAGTTTGTGACCCTGGGCAAACCATCTGTTTTCTTGAGTTTCTTCATTTATTAAATATGGATAACAATAGTATGTCTCTCCCAGGTTTGTTGTGAAGATTGGTAATATGATTCTTAAACACTTTGCAAGCCTGAAAATGGTACATAAATTATTATTATTGTTGTTGTCAGTGTTGTTGTTGCTCTATTAGCATTGCTTGACCACAAGCAATAAATGTCTCAATTATTTGTTTCACTTCATTTTTGTCAAGACTTTTTCATATTAGATGGTGGAATTAAGGAAGCCACTGAGCTGAACTTTACCAGCATTCCACTCCAAATGACTTTAAAATAATAACAAATTAAATTTTGGAATAGAAGAGCCAGGAAAAGCTCAGTGAGACATTTCTTTCAAGTTTAAGATAATTTAGGAGGTTTTCTGGAGAGATCTAATGTCCAAATGGGACTACTATAATGGGACTTTGAATACAGCTGTAAAAGAGATAGCAGCAGCAGTAATAGCAACAGCTTCATAAGATCTCATTCTAGAGATAATATGAGCTCAGGTAACTGGTCAGAAACAAATTACACAAGACTCTTTGCTGGTATTGAGTGCAATTGGTACTGATTGGAAACTATTGCTTATACATGTTTGTGGGTCACAGAGAGTAAAGAAGAGCTCTGGTAGTCTCGTCATGGAGGAGAACCCTGGGTCATACATCCAAAGGCAGAGAGGGGGAGTAGCACTTGTGGCTGTAGGAGAGTAAGGTAAAGAGCCGAGCACAAAGAGAGCTATGTATCCACCTCTCCCCAGATCACAGGAATTTAGAACATTTGCCTTTTGTACAAACTTTCCATTTGAACTTTCCAAGGTATATCCATTAAAGTCATTGAATTTTCATTGGACCAACAAGATAAAAGATCTACTTCTTTCAACAATGATTTTAATAATTTTTTTCTAGGAAATCCCTTAGATCCATCAACAGACCTTAATAATCAGGCAATATTCTCAAACAATTTCCTAAATCAGAAGCATATTAAAATTTGTAAGTAAATATTACTAGAAAAAAAAGTCCACATTGGGAAACCAATGAAGCAGAAACAAATAATAATAATAAAAATAATTTTATTGTATTAATTCTGCCTCAATAACTTGCAAAATATATTTTATCAAATGGTCTTTTAAAATATATTTTTTTATTTTTTCCAGAGTAAATACAATTTTAAAAATTTAACTTTTTGATATTTACAGTAAATAATCTCTCTACCTACCTCTCACCCAAGAAGTTAAACAATATGAAATAGGTTGTACCTACATAATCATACAACATAAATTTATGTGTTTGTCATGTTGTGAAAGAAGACACACATTGTCTACTCTAGAGAAAATTTTATGGAGGAAATAAAGAACAGTACAGTTCAATTTGCATTTGGATTCCATCTAGTACTTCTGTGGTTTTAGATATCCTTTTTTGTGGCATGAGTCTCTTGGAGTTGTATATCCTTGCCTTCTTGATAATACTTAAGTAATTCACAGTTGATCATCAGACATTACTATTGTTACTGTGTACGGCATTCTAGTTATTCTGCTCACTTAACTTTGAATCACTTCATATAAGTCTTTCCAGCTTTATTTAGTGATCATCTTGTTTGTCATTTCTTATGGCACAAAATCACATACCATAACTTGTTCAGTCATTCCCCAATTGATGTGTATCCTTTCAGTTTCCAATTCTTTTTCACCATAAAAGAGCTGCTATCAATATTTTTTTGCAGGTAGGTTCTTTTTCAGTATCTTTAATCTCTGGCATACAGACCAAGTAATGGTATTCCTGTGTCAAAGGGTATGCCCATTTTGATGGCCCTTTGGAAATGGTACCAGATTGCTTTCTGGGATAGTTGTATCAGTTAGCAGCTTTACCACCATGTATTAGTGCTCCTATTTTTGCACATCTCCTCCAACATTTATTATTTTCCTTTTTAGTCATGTTAGCCAGAATAATGGATGTGAAGCAGTACTTTAGAGTTATTTTAATTTATATTAAAATATAGAAGAAAATCAATAGTGATTTGGAGAATTTTCATATGACTAAAGATAATTTTAGTTTCTTCATCTTAGAATTGACTGTTTATATTCTTTAACCATTTGACAATTGGGAAATGCTTTATAAACTTTTAAGTTGGATTCAATTTTCTGTGCATCTGAGAAATGAAACTCTTGTAAGAGAGACTTGCTATATTCATTTTCTCCATTTTGTTGAACAAAAGGTTTCTATACATAACTATATGGATGTTATTCTCATTTTGTGCCAATTCTGATAAGAATTGGGTTTAAACATCACCTTCCACTCCCTCCAACTTCCTTTCCTTTACATTGATTCTTACATACCTCTTCATGTAACATGATTTACCTTCCTTTTATCTTTTCCTAGTGTATTCCTACTTCTTAGTCCTTGATTTTTTAACATCATCCAATCATATTCGACTTACGCCATGCTCTCTGTTTATATCTGTTCCTATTCATTGCCCAGAATAGAAATAAAGTTTGCAAGTATATTCAGTAACTTAAGTATTCTAAATACTTTCAGCACTTTAGATACTTGAAGTATCATACATATCTTAAGCATCTTAGTAATATCACCTTCTTACTAGTAATGGAATTGTTTTAACCTCAATGTTTCTCCCCTTTTACTTTAAATATGTTAACTTCTTTAGGTGTCTCCTGTACTATAGAAATCTTAAGTATCCTAGTTACCACATTCCCCTATAGAAATGTCATTAGTTTAACACCACTGATTCCCTTGAGTTTTTATTTTTTCTGTTTATATTTTCATGCTTCTTTTAGTGACGAATTTGATCACTGGCAATATATTTTTAGCTCTGGTCTTTTCTTCAGGCATGTCTACTATTTCATTAAATATCAATTTTCACACTGGAGTAGTATATTGAGTTTCACTGGGTAGGTAATTGTTCATTGTAAGCCTAGATTCTTTGCCTTGTAGAATATTATATTCCATGCTTTCCAGTTCTTTAATGAAGAAACTGCTAGGTCCTGTGAAATCCTGATTGTGGTTCCAAAATATTTGAATTTTTTGGCTGTTTGAAGTATTTTCGCCTTGGCTTGGAAACTTGCTAATAATAGTCTTGGAATTTTTAAACTGGGGATTTCCTTCAGGAGATCATGTTTGGATTCTTCACATTTCTATTTTCCAACTTTCTTAATCCCCCTCTTTAATTCAAGAATAACAGGGCAATTTTCCCTGATAATTTATTTTAATATTTTTCCAAGTTCTTTTTCTGATGATTGCTTTCAGGAAATCCAATTATTCATAAATTGTCTCTCATGCATTTATTTTCCAGGATTTTCCAGCAAGATATTTCACTTTTTTTTCTATTTTTCCATTTTTTGGTTTTGTTTTATTGTTTCCTATTTTCACATTTAATGGTTAATTTTTATTCATCCAATCCTGATTTTTAGGAAACCATTCTCTTTTTTGAGGCTTTGCTCTAAGGGAATTATTTTCCCATTCAAGGTATTATATGGCCTTTTTAGAGAATAGTTTTCTTTTTAGCAAGTTTTTGTTTTAAGTGGTTGCTTTTTTATATTATTTTATTTTCTAGTTTTCCTTCGGAGTTTCTTATTTCTTGCTTTGCTATCCATTTCAGAACTCATTTCAGGGGTTCATTTTGGGTTTGAGATCTTTTCACATTTTTTCTTTGAGGCTTCACCTGTTTTCATTTTTGTTCTGTCCTCTTCTGAGTTTGTATTTTGATCATCTATTTTGTTGAAACATTTTTTTTATAGTGTCAGGCTATTTTTATATCCTTTGGTCATTTTGAGGTATTTTTCGGTGTGCTCTTCTCCTTGCCATTTGTACTTTATAGTATCTGAGTCCCACTGAGGCTTGTTTAATATTCTTTCATCATCTTCATTTGAGATGAATTCACATTACTGTTTCTCTACATAGTTCAGGCTAGAGGACTCCTTCATCACTTCTTCTATTGGTTCTGCTGTTTTGAGTGTTTTTATTCTTCTATTGTCATGTGGTTGGTGGACTTAGAGTGTCTCTAACTTTCTCATCTTGGCCTGATCAATTCAGTAGTCCCAAATTCAATTGCCAGGTTCCTGTGGGCTTTGCCACCACTACTACTGAATGGAATAATTCTTTTAAAAGAAATTAAGCTATATGACTATTCAATAGAGAATTGAACATTTGGATCTGTAGTGAGGAATGGCTGAATTTTAATTCTATATTCCTAAACCTCGCTAGGCCTCTCCCCACAGCAGTTATATGTCATTCAATGCCAGATATCACTTTCTTACCTAGTCTAAGTGATGGGCTGCCAATGACTTTGGTTATTTGTATGAAAAATGTGATGAAAATTTAGAATTTGTTCTAAGTTTTATAATGGAAATCTAAATTAGATATGAAACTTAAAGGTCCACATGAGTTGTTTCTTAAGTTATAAGATAAAAAGTTTAAAAGCATTTGTAGGACATATATAGGTGCTCTGTTGAATGATTTGCTCCTATGCTTATTGCTTAGTTTGGAGTCCATGTAAAATGGGACATTTCAAATCCCTTCCTACCTGATGTATGCAGCAGTCTCCCCTTAGAAAAATTAAGGGCATAAAATAATTGATTTATTACCAAAGGCTGAACAAATTTAATTTACCTAACTATGCACAAAAAAGGTCTTGTAGGAATATGGCTCTAGAGTACAAATAACTGGTTATTTAACAAAGCACAGTTATTTAATTTTTTTTTAATTTTTTAAACCCTTAACTTCTGTGTATTGACTTATAGGTGGAAGAGTGGTAAGGGTAGGCAATGGGGGGTCAAGTGACTTGCCCAGGGTCACACAGCTGGGAAGTGTCTGAGGCCAGATTTGAACCTAGGACCTCCTGTCTCTAGGCCTGGCTCTCAATCCACTGAGCTACCCAGCTGCCCCCTACAGTTATTTAATTTTAAGAACAAAATGAAGAGAAAAAAAGCAGAAGCAAATGAATGTTGGAAAATGGTATCCTGAGATTTAAATGCAAGAGCAAATAGAGATTCATCTCTGGGTACATGATGAAATGCTAGTAATGATTTTGGTAATCAAATGGGATGTTAAATTAGATCTAACATATGGTTTGGAATTATGAAAATAGGTAGTACAACATGAACAGCTTTCTCCAGTAGAAGATGTTCAAATAAGGTGAACAAGAAGGTGAAAATAGATAAGTAAATGAAACATGGCTCAAATCTTCCAGTGAATTTCCAGAGATTAATACCATGTGTAGGAGGATAGGTAGGTTGCATTTTCATCCTCCCAAGAATTTTTTAAGAATATAGACTGGTAAGGTTGGAAATACATAACAGGAGGGATTTTCAGAAGTTACCATGCCTTAGAGGTATCCAGAAACAAAGGTGCCTACCCAAAGAAGATGAAGGAAATATAAAAGAGACTCAGCTTTAGAAAAACTGGAGGATGACAGTGGGAGCTATTAAGTAAAATGAGAGAATTGCTAATGAGGCAGTCTAGGATTTTTATTAAATCATAGAAATAAGATGAATTAAATTTCAGATGTATATGACATATAAATTTTTGCTTTAAATGACAGGATCATATATTAGAGCTTTAAGAAGCCTGGCAGATCATCTAACCTAACCTCATTTTACATATGTGCCTGAGCACCAAGGAGAGTCAGTTGCCCAAGGTTACCCAAGTGGTAAGTGTTACAGTTAGGATTTGAAGCTGAAACCTTTAGCAACAAATTTAGGGGTTTTGTTTTCCATTGCACCATTTCATACCCAAACTAATTTTTACCACGTATAAAATTTTCCATTGTGAATAGATGTCCTCAGAGAAAGAGAAATAGATCTTAACTTCTATGAAATCATAAACAGTTTGGGGAAAATTAAGGTTTAATTAGCTAGGTAGTACAGTGAATATAGCACTGGGCCTTGAATCATGAGGACTTGAGTTCAAATCTGACCTCAGATACTTATAAGCTGTGTGACTGTGGGCAAGTCACTTAGCCCTCCTTGCTTCAGTTCTTCATCTAGAAAATGATCTGAGCTAGTAAATGGCAATCCACTTCTGTATATTTGCCAAAAAACCAAAGTGGGGTCAAGAAGAATTGGATACAACTGAAAATGATTAAATAACAAAAATTTACTCAAAAAGTTTCAACATGTAGGAAATCATAAAAGAAACTTGGAATATATCTATGTGATACTAGCCATATAACATTGTCATTATGCCCACTATTTTAGAACACAACTGCCCACATTTAAGTAATTTAGCATACTTAAGGAAGATAAAATAATTTGCATTCATTACATCTTCCCAATTGAAACTCGAGGACAAAGCCTTTTAATTATTAGAAATTTTATTACCTTCATAAATTTATAACAAAAAAGATAAGATGAGCCCTACCATCCTATCCCCCGAAAACCCTCTAAAGTAATATTAAAAGGGAAGAGTTTCCTTGTAGAAAATCTTTATGGAAATTAGAGAACACATTCAATAAGGTATTAATATCTTAAAAGGAAGATTGTATGATAAATCATAAGCAAGGTACCTGAAGATTTCTAAGCATCTTAAAGGGAATATAATCACTAATTTAAAACTATAGGGAGCATTTGGAATCTAAGAAAATGGCTTGGTAATATTACAAATGAGATAAAAAAGGATTTATTCCCAATGAATGTTTCGGAGCATATTCCCAAGTAGGAAATAGATGAAATATTATATAAATCCTAATGTCATAACATCATGTAAAGTATCTTAAATTACTTCTGTTGGCATTTTTGTAAAGTTTAAACTCATCATTTTAGACTTAATCTACATTACAAAATAATGATTAAAAACAAGGGAACAACTATTTTAAAATGCATGTGTGTGTGATTCTAATCCTAGTTATTGTTATTAATATTTTTCAGGGAATTGGCATCTTTATGAATCATAGAATGATAGATTTAGATTTCGAAGGGCTTTTACAAGTTATCTAAGCAAATCTTCCTCCCAATGTAAGAATATCTTTTTAATATATCTTTATATACACATAGATGTATATATATTCAAAATGTGTCAATTAAATTTAGTGTGATGGTTTAAAAATTGATTGACTTCGCTGGAAAGTCATTTTTCATTCATGAAATGAAGATATTTCTAGTAGTTACTACACAAATTTATTTTAAAGATCAAGAAACATAATGAATGAAAAGTGTTTTATAAATTTTTATTTAAAAGCCATTATTATGTATGAACACTATTTTAAGCATAGTATTGTAAAAGGGAAAAGGGGAGGTTTTGTTTTGGTTATTAATATTTAAAGTGTGGTCATCAAGAATTGAATAAATATCAATTCAAAGATGATTTTAGTAATTTATTTATAAAATATAAGAGAGAGAAGTAGAGAGATAGGAAGAGGGTAGAGTAAGAGATCTAGCTTAAAGAACTAGACTATGTACTCAATCCCTGGCTTTACTCTGGTAGGGCTCCAGAGGTCCCAGCCAGAGAGCCTAAAAGTCTATTAAAAAGGGGTTAGCCACAAGGACTTCTCCAAATCAAAGGAGACTCCAGAAGGCTAGTACCTTCAGTGAACCTTCTTCATTCACCATATTTAGTTATAAGATTTAAGAACAGTTTCATCAAGGTCTCAGGGTCCTAGGTCTCAGGTCTTAGGTCCAGCAAGCAGGGTCTCCAACTCGAGCTCCAACTCCAGGAAAAAGAACAAGAACTGGCACACAGGAAATTATCACTCACTCCGTTTTGGTGTTTCAGCTAATAAATTTCTGTCACACAATCCCCATACATTTTCATCAATACTTTTTTGTTTTATTTTTTTAACATAATGGGAAATCCCAGCGATGCTCTTTGACCAAGTAATAGTCCTGCTTAAAAAAAATAAGTATAGACAAATAAAATATATTGACCCTGTCTGAAAAGTATTACCTTATTTCTTACCTCTCTTGAATTTACCATTATCCTCTTTTCTCACGTCCATAGCTCCTTATCCTGTCCCAGTCTTGTCTTGTCAGATATCAGCTTTGGACTACTGTGATTATCTGATTTCTTTGCTCCCCATTTACATGCTCCTATATAAAGTGGGACAAAAATCACATGGAAAAGATAACTTGCCTCATATAGTACTCAACAACCTAAGGTCTTTTGCGAAAGATTCTCTCTTCTCCCCTCTTCTTTGTTTTCATCTTATAACATTCAGATAACTGTCCCAAAATCTCCTTCATGCCAGTCTCATATAAAGTGGCCCTTTTCTTTGGCAATGTGAACTACCTTATGCAGACAAGTAGTTCTCCATTTTGCCTTTTCCAGGATATTGCGCCTCACGCCAAGATGTACACCTTACTTCATTCTCTCAATATCTACTTTCTGTTTCTATACTGCCCTTAAGTATGTCCATTTATGTCCCATCTGCAAAAAGTACTTGTTCTGTCATCCTATATTTCTCTTTCTTTTCTTTGCTAGGCTCATTGAAAAAGATGTCTAAAATTGGCACTTCCACTTCTTTCCCTGTCACTTTCTGTTTGACTCTTTGTAGCCTAGCTTCCAACTTCATCTTTCAACTAAAATAGATTTCTTTAATTTTGCAATTCATCTGCTGATCACCAAATCTAAAATACTTTTTCTGGGGTCCCTGGCCACATCGATTTTTCTCCAGTCTTTGACACTTTCTAAAATCCTCTTTTGGATATGTTTTTCTTCCTAGCTTTTTTCAACATTGCTTTCAACTGGTACTTCTACATATCTGACTTTTTCTATTCAGCCTCCTTTTTTCTATATTTATCCACATCCTGCCTTCTCCTTGTGGGTTTCCCCCAGACTTTGATTCTGGCTCATATACTTACTCTGAACCATTTCTCTTTGTGATCTCATAAATTCCCATGGATTCAAATATTATCTCTATTCAAATAACTCAGATTTATTTATCTAGCTCCTGATGTTTGTTTGCTTTTCTCCCCTGTCATTCAGCTTGACATCTTGAACTTCCTATGTCATATCTTAAAATGGATAGGCTTCAGACACCTTAAGGTCAGCATGTACAAAGCTGGAAATATTTTTTTTTAAAGTTTTCCATTTTCCACATACCTTCCTCTCTTTTTAACTAAGGTATTGTTGTAGTACCAGCATTCTCCTAGACCTGTTTTGGCAAACCTAAGGTACTTGAGCTGGAGTGTGCTGGCACAAGGTGCTCCCTTCTCCCTCTTCACACATGCCTGAGGACATTTCTCACATGATCCACCCCTCTTTGCCCAGTAGACCAATGAGAGCATTTCCTTCCCTGTCTGGGGTGGCAGGCATGGGGAAGGGGTGATTCACATGCATATGAGAGTTGCAGTTTGAGCACTCAGTCTCTAAAGTTCCCTATAACTGTCCACACAGATTTGCAGTCTAGATGTCATCTTCAACTATTCATTTTTTCTCACCTACTCATATCTAATCTACTTTAATAGTAGCTAAAACCGGGTGGCTCAGTGTTTGAGAGAGCCTAAAATCAGGAAAAGCTGAATTCAAATTCAGCTACAAATACTTATTAGTAGTAAAATTCTGAGTAATTCTTTTGTGCTCTGATTGCTTCAGTTTCCTAATCTATAAAATGTGAATAAAAATAATAGCATATACCTTCCAGGGCTATTGTGAGAATGAAAAGAGAATAACTTTAAGTGCTTAGAACAATGCTTGACACACAGTAAACATTGTGTTAACATTTAGCTTTTATTAAGTAAATTCTAGTGCCTATTTTCTGTTGATCATTTCTTTTACATAGCTTGCCATGTGTTTATCTTGTATGTAACTTAATTACAAATTATTTTATATTGCCTTTCATATTAGATTGTGTATTCCTTGAAAGCTGGAATTATTTTTGTCTAATCAGTAGTAGTAGTAGTAATAGTAGTAGTAGTAGTAGTAGTAGTAGTAGTAGTAGTAGTAGTAGTAGTAGTAGTAGTAGTAGTAGTAGTAGTAGAAGTAGTAGTACCAGTTATGAACATTAATAATAACTATTAAATTAATCAAAACATTTATAATTCAAATTAAAAATCCTAATTCAAAATGATTGTCAACTTTATTCAATGTGTTCTGCTAGGTAATATATAGGCTTATTGATGGATTTATTCCTTTCCTTGTCAAAGATCATATGATAGGCAACTAAAAGAAAAAACATATATAATTGATTGATAGAACAAGTAATTTTCCTCTCAGACATTTACATGGACACATATTGTTAAAAAATGTCTTTTGGACATTAATGTACCCAAATAATCATGGGACTTGAATGAACCATAAGCAGATCTCTTCCTTAGTTGTTTATAGTGACCAGAAGCAAGAAATTTAGAAAACAAATAGACTCATCTTTGATCTTTATCCAAATACCATGTTATCTTAATTAAAAAAAATAGAGAAATCGGATTTTGTTTGTTTGTTCTAAGTTACTCAGAGTAGACACGTGCTAATAAATAGCTATTATTTTGTCTGGAACATGAAAATAATTCTAGACTTGCTTCTTTGTGTTTATATGAAAGACGATAAACTTCCAGACAAATCAGATACTATTCTCATTCATGGTAGGGTAATTTTACTGTCAAAATGGGCTCATCTGACTTGTTCCTTGTAGATCATTGCTCTTTTCTATTCTTTGTAGGATGATCTTGAAGTTTGGATAAGTGGGAAAATGACTATAAAATCCTCATCTCTATAAAGTCCATCTCTTGTTTCCATCATACCTCTTTAACTTTCAACTGAGCTTTCTGCCTGCCAGGGAATTTTTCAAAATTTGTTGATATCCAGAAATACTAAGAGGAGTTTTTGAGTTAGTTTATGGACAACACAGAAGGTGGTACAAGCTCAAAATAAATGCTTCTCTCCTTTGAAAGTAGGATTTACCTTAGACAATGATGAGGAAGGAATGTGGAGAAGAGGGATTTCTTAGTCACTAGTGGGAATAGAACTCTAACTGTGAAAAAACAAAATTGAAGTTGAAATCTATTATAATAATTATTTTATTTTGACTTAGAATAAGGCCTTTGTTGTGAAAAATTGAGGATGATGTTTGGCTGATATGTCTTCCTGCTTTATACTTTATTTATTATTGACCATCAAATAATGATAGAATAAAATTACAACAGTAGTTGCAACTCCAAAGTAATGTTGCAGGTTCTTGAGATATATGAGAGATATCCTGTTGAGAGAATTTTGACCTTTCAATTATTTTTTTCATTCAACCAGGAATAATCATGACAGGATTTCATATGTAAAATGCCAAAATGAAAATGCAAGTTAGATTTCAAAATGAAATTTGTATATAAAATATCAAAATAAAAATATCTCTAAATAACTATGAAACTTCTGAGCTCTGGTCAACTCATTATAAGACAGAAAAACAAAGCCAAAGATCTTTGAATAATCAGTGCTCTTTTCTTTACTGGGTCTGACTTGCCAGTGCAGTAAAATCAATACCTTCCATAAACACATATATTTTAAAGATCCTCTCACACAACAGGGTGAGTACAGTATGTGAAAAGTGAATGTCTTTATATATATATATATATATATATATATATATATGCATATACATACATAAATGTATATATAGAGAGAGTATATATTATGTGCAGAGAGAATATTTATTTTATATAGAGATAGTATAGTATAGTATAGTATAGTATAGTATAGTATAGTATAGTATGGTATAATAGAGTATGGTATGGTATGGTATAGTATATAGTATAGTATGGCAAAAATATATAGTATGTTAAAATTAATATCTTGAAAAATGTCATAGCCTCACAGCATAACTCAACTTTCTAATTAATATGCTTTTGAACAAAAGTTAAAGAAAAATTTTATTTTAAGATCTGAAGTGTTATACAAATGCTAATTCATTTATTTTTTGCCACCATATTGTGAGAAAAATGTTATAATTATTACCATTTTTCCAATAAGGAAACTAAGTAGAGATTAGGTGACTTGTCTAGGATCACATAGCAAGTAAGTTTCTGATTTTGGATTTAAATCCAGGATTTTGAATCAAGGTCTACAGCAATATAACCCTACCTACATAAATAGTGAGATATGTAATCTGAGATCTTTTCTAAAGGAAGAGCAAATGGATATATGTGTTGATGAGATAGCATTAAAGATGCCATGTAAATGCAAACAAAATTGTTTCATTGAGGTTTATTGAAGCTTCACATTTTTTTCCTTAGTACTTATAAAATACATCAATAAAATCCAGAATCACACGATTTTATTTTCCCAGTAACCCTATTAGCACTAATAGTTAAGCCTAATGGAAAGGATACTAGACTAGTGATCACAAGATTTGGGTTCAAGTTACAATTCATTCAATTACAAACTATGTAAATTTTAGTGTCATCTCAATTCTCTGTGATTAATTTCTTCTTACTAAGGCACAACAATGTAAAGCAGAAATTTATGGTTTTCAAAAGTATGTTTCTCTCAGCAGTCTACATTGCAATGAAAATGGCCCTACTATTCCTTCAAGAAGACAACTGTTCTCCGAACTCTGTGCATTTCGCTGGCTAATTCTCATGTCTGGAATTTCCTTCTCATGTCTGGAATTTCCTTCAGCCTCGCATTTGCCTATTAGCTTTCCTGCTTTGCTCCATGTCTCAACTAAAATCTCTATATATACTAATCCAACATTTTTAACTCTTGTTTATGTTGTACACATTTTATCTGTTCAGGGATGTTTTCATCTAATTTCCTCTATTAGCTTGGGAGTTCTTTTAAGGAAAGAGGTCTTTTTGTCTCTTTTTATATACCCAGCAATTAGCACTATCCTTGGAACATAATAGGTGCTTGATAAGTTTTTGGTTACTTACTTGAACAATAACTAATTATTTTCCATTTGGGAACCCAAACTCTGGAGGTTGAATGACACACTGATGAACATACTGAAACATATATGATAATGTGTAAGATCTAGCATTTGAACTAATTTGCTTAAGATTTGAAGTCTGAGGGGCTTCCATCATTTGCTTTTCTGACATTTATAATAGGATAGTTCCAAATCACAAAATTTGAAACAAGCATCCAAATAACTATACCAGATAATTTCTAAGGTTGGCTTCCTACATTTTACTAGTATAAACTGGGATAGAAATTTAAAGACGAGGAAAAGAATTAGATAGAGTGATTTTGTTTCCCCTGTATAATTATAATTTAAACTACATTTCAAACCATTTTGATGACCAAGAGTTTTCTTTTAAATAGCTGTGATAAACTTTAATTTTGTGTAGCAAAGTTTTCCCGCAAATCTCCAGTGTTCCAAAACAAAATCTCAATTTCATTTTATGAAGACTTGCACAGAAGATAAAATGACCATAAGAGATAAATATTAAGTTCCTCCACAAATTTTTTTATTAATGTATGTTTTGAAATAATAACAAACAGATCAAAAAGGCTATGGTCCCAAGGCATTCTAAAATGTCTCCAATTCATTGGATTTGGGGAGAATTTTTAGTAAAATCTTTTGGGGGCTGAATTCTTTGAGTAAATTACAAGTGAAGAAAGCTCAAGAGGGCTCCCTTGAGATGTGAAAATGTTTATTAAAATGATGAAGACTGGCAGTCGAATTAATTAAGGTATGACATTTTCCAGGCCAACTGTGTTCTGTAAGCAGAAGAAGCTTTTATTCTTCAGTAGCAAAGGAAAGTTTCCAGTTTGGTAATTCACTCATTTTCTCTCAAGTCGCGCACATACATTTAGAGACAAAAAATGCAGACAGGGCAAAGAGTCATGAATAAATAGTGCATTTTTAATTTTCTATGCTAAAGGGTCAGAGTTAACAATGTAAGCAATTCCCATTTTTAACCTGTCAAAAATAATGATTCTTGAATCATGATACCCTGAGGCAGCTGTACCTTATATAAGATTGTTATTATTGGTTTTTATTTCAATTTGCCAGCAAAAGCAACAGCAAAAATGTAGTAAAGATGTCATGACATTTCCTTGATTTCTGCATCTGTGTAAAGGAAATTATTTATTACAGTGTGAATTGACAGAAAAGGAGCAGATTTTTCAGTAAAATACTTCCTTCCTTTCTAAATTTGATTGATTTCTTTCATCAGCTTTCCAAAATTAAGCACTTGCCTCATAAAATAAGACTACAAATATTTTCTTCAGCATGGCATAATAAAGGAAAAAGCATTTCTTACATGCTTACTATGGATCATCCAGTGAATACTAGGATCCAAGGACCCAAAAAGCAAAAATAAAAGAGCCCCTATTCTCAGTGACCTGGTATTTAATAGGCAGGAGTAAATAACATACTAAGAAATTGTATCCACATACCTAGACAAATCTATCTATTTATTTATGTGTCTGCTTATTCAGAGCATATTTACATATATCCACATATGTATATATGTGTGCTCACATGCATGAGTACAAATACAGGTGTATACACATGTATATATGTATGTTTTACTCAGTCATTCACTTATTTGCCTGTTTATTCATTTGAGTACACAATTTGCATTCATTTGGCTAATTTATACAAATAGATATACATTTTTTCATTAATTTATTGACCTATGTAACATGCATAATCTTAAGTGGGGTGAACTGCCTCACAGAATTCCACAGTACCCCCAGAACTCCAGGAGAGGGGGCAGTTGGGGCAGTTAAGAATGTGGGTATAAAAAGGAGGACACCCAGCTTGGCAAACTCACTCTTAGCGAGGGAGCTGGGTGGCTTGAAAGGGTAGGAATTGCTTCTTTTAAGCTAGCTCATCCCTAACCTCAGCATATAATAATAATAATAATAATAATAATAATAATAATAATAATAATAATGATATAACTAGTAATATTTTGTTCATTTATTTATTTATTTGTTCGTATTTTGACTTCCCTAATAGGATATAAATTTTCTAAGAGCAGGAATTTTGTTAGTGTCCCTCCAGAACCTAATACGTTGGTTCACATTAAAAAATATGATGTGATGATGAGTTGAATTTATGTAACTTTGCATATATAAATATTCATGTAGATAAAATGCACACATGTATATCATATACATGTATTCCAATATAAATAGATACAAATAGATATATACAGATATATCCAGATACATATACATAAAATACACATAGATATATGCAAAAAGAAAGATGATAAATGGATAGATAGATAAACTGATAGATAAATTGATAGCTAGATAGGCAGATAAAGGGCCCTAACAGAAGAGAATGTTATAATTAAGTTTGTTGAGAAAATGATGCTTGAGGAAAGTTTTTAATGAAGTAGAGAGTGTTATGACCTCTCTGCAGCATTGACACTGCCAGTAATCCTCTTCTCCTTGATATTCTCTTCTCTATATGTTTTCAAGGCATTGTTATATTGTTGTTCTCCTTCTACCTTGCTGGTCACTGCTTTGAAGTCTTCCTTGTTATATAATCATTAAGGTCACATTCTCTGATTGATTCCTGTATACCATTTCACTTGGCATTCTCATAAGCTGCTTTATATCCAGTTATCATGCCTGTGTTGGTGAATCTCAAATTCAATTATCCAGACCTAACTTCTTTCCTGTACTCTGGTCATATTTTTTATTGCTTACTAGACTTCTCCAAATGGAAGTCCATTGACATTAATTCAACACGTGCAAAACTGAACTTATCTCTTCTACCTTTTGACCAAATTCTAATCCCTTCCAAATTCTTTATTGCAATTAATATATTTTTGTTAATTTTGTTAAATGCAAATGTTTAACATTCATTTTGGAAAATCTTGAATTTCACTCTCTTTCCCCACAATCTCTACTACATTCACTGAATTGTTAGGCAATATACTATTAATCAAAACATTTGAAATCACACAAAACATATGTTCATATTAGGCATGTTACGAAAAAAAAACACATTATGATTAACACTATATGGTACACTCTGAGTCACCCTTACCTTTATTTCCTTTGATATCCATATATATATTTTGTTATTCCAGATAGTTTTTTAATGTTTGTTCTTGCTCTATACAATAATTTTGGTCATATGATTTTGTTTACTTTTAATATCCTTAATCTCTATTTTAATTTTTAAGACTGTCAATCACTGAAAAAGATTATTCCTTAAAAATTAGAATTGGTCAAGTGGAAATTAGTGATTCTATGAGATGTCAAGAAACAATAAAACAAAATCAAAGGAATGGAAAAATATGTGAAATATCTCTTTGTCAAACCAACTGAATTGTTAAAAAAATCTGGAGAGAATTTAAGAATTATAGGACTATTTGAAAGCCAAGATCTAAAAAAGAGCATTCAGTATTCCAAAAAGATAAAAGATAGGGAAAAATAGACCTACTTATACAAAAATATTTATAGTAGTTCTTTTTGTTTCGGCAAAGAACTGGAAATTGAAGGGATTTTCATTGAGGACTGGCTGAGCAAATTGTGGTATGTGATTGTAATGGAATACTATTGTTGCATAAAAATAATAAACAAGATAATTATAAAAGAAAGACATAGTGAGGGAAAGTGAAGTAAACAGAACCAGAACATTGTATACAGCAACAGCAATAAAAGACCATGAACAATTGTGGATGACAGCTATTATTAGCAACATAAATATCCAGGATAACCCCAAAGAACTCATGATAAAAAAGTCTATCCACCACCATAGAAGGAATTGACAGACTCTAAATACAGATTTGAAGCACATCATTCTTTACTTCATTTCCTCCATGAATTTTTCTCTAGTGTTAGTAATATGTGTATTCTTTCATCACATGTTGAACAAGGAATTATCTATTTGCTGATAGCACTTCTACAACCTATATCATATTACCTGGCATCTGAGGGAGTGGAAAAATATAGGAGAGAGTGAGACAACATATGTTGCAAAATGTCAGAAAACAATGATTAAAAATTTTATCAAAATGTAATACAAAAAAAGCTAAATGTAAAAACAGCCTGAACATCATCTTTTCAGAAATCATCAAGGAAGACAACCTTGATATTCTAGAAGCTGAAAATAAAATAAAAATTAAAGGTACACACAAATTACTTTATGAAAGAAATTAAAAAATGAAAACTCAAAGGAATATTATAACTAAAGGTTGAGAAAAAAATAGTACAAGCAGCCAAAAAGAAACAACACAAATAATGTGGAGCCAAAGTCTGGATAACACAAGATTTAGCTGCACCTATCTTAAATTTATCAGAACCCATGGAATATGATATTCTGTAGGGCAAAGGAATGAGAATTACAAGTGAGTATCCCCTACTCAGAAAAACTATTTTCCTTCAGCTGGAAAATTAATATTCACTGAAAAAGGGAACCTTTAAGCATTCCTGACGAAAAAAATCAGAGCTGAGTAAAAAACTTAGCTTTCAAATACTAGACTCAAAAGAAGCATGAAAAGTAAACAAAAAAGAGAAATCATAAGAGAATCAATAAAGTTAAACTATTTACATTATTAAATGAGAAGATGATGCTTGTAACTCCTAAGACGTTTATAAATATTAGAGCAGTTAGAAGGAGTATACATAGACAGAGGGCATGGGCATGGATTGACTGTGATGGCATGATATCTAAATAAAATTAAGGGTTGAAAAAGAGGAATTCACTGGGAGAAGGGGGAAGAGTATGGTAAAAGTGAATGAATTTTCTGACACAAAAGAGGAACAAAAGAACTTTTAGCGTGGAAAAAGGGTAGATGGGCAATTTGAGGCAGAAAGTGCTTGAATCTTAGTGCAATCATACCTGGCTCAAAGAAAGAGAAGAAAAGAAGAGGGAATCAGATACAAGGGAAGACATATGGGGGATAATATCAGATTCAAAATAATTTTGAAGGTTGACAGAGTGAAAAGAGGAAGAGCAGGATAAATGGGAGGGAAATATCATGAAGGTAAATATACAATAATCATAACTATGAAAAAAATTTATACCAACTTCTATTATGAAGGCTTAATTTTCCAAATACAAAGAGAACTCATTCAAATATAGGAGAATATAAGTTATTCCCCCATTGATAAATAATCAAAGGATATAAACAGATCATTTTCAGGCAAAAATAATCAAAGCTATCTATAGTCATGTCAAAATGCTCTAAATCACTACTGAGTACTGGCTAAGAGACAGAAAGGTGGATCAATAGAATAGACTAGGGGTAAATGACCCCAGCAAGCTAGTGTTCAATAAACCTAAAGATCCCAGTGTTTGGGATAAGAACGCACTATGTAACAAAAACTGCTGGGAAAATTGGAAAATAGTATGGGAAAGTTCAGATTTTGATCAACATCTGACAGTCAAGATAAATTCAAAATGGGTAACTGAATAAAATTCAAAGAGTAAAATCATAAATAAATTAGGTGAACATAGAATACTATAACTTTCATATCTGTGGGAAAGGAAGAAATTTAAGACCAAGCAAGAGATAAAGAATATTACAAAATGTAAAATGAATGATTTTGAATATATCATATTTAAAAGTTTTTGTACAAACAAAACCAATGCAACTAAAATTAGAAGGAAAGCAACAAACTGGGGGAAATTTTATAACAAAACTCTCTGACAAATGTTTTTTTTCAAATATATAAGGAAATAAGTCAAATTTATAAAACATCAAAGCCATTCCACAATTGACAAATGGTCAAGGGATATGAATAGGCAGTTTTCACATGAAGAAATCAAAACTATAAATAAGCATTTGAAAAAATTTTCTAAATCCCTCTTGATTAGAGAAATGCGCATAAAACCAACTCTGAGTTACCACCTCACACATAGCAAATAGGTCAATATGGCAACAAAGGAAAGTGATAAATGTTGGAGGGGATGTGGCAATATAAAGACACTAATACATTGCTGGTGAAATTGTGAATTAATCCAAACATTCTGAAGGGCAATTGGGAATTATGTGCAAAGGACTTTAAAAGAATACTTGCCCTTTGATCTAGCCATAACACTACTGAGTTTGTACCCCAAAGAGATAATAAGGAAAAATACTTGTACAAAAATAATTATAGCCACACTCTCTGTGGTGGCAAGAAATTGGAAAATTAAAATTAAAATTAAAAAATCAATTTATTGGGGAATGGCTGAACAAATTGTGGTATTGGATAGTGATGGAATACTATTGTGCTGAAAGGAATGATAAACTGGAGGATTTCTATGTGAACTGGAAAGACCTCCAGGAATAGATGCAGAACAAAATGAGCAGAACCAAGAGAACATTGTATACAAACTGAAACACTGGCACAATCAAATGTAAAAGACTTTTCTATGAGTAGCAATGCAATGATTCAGGACAACATCAAGGAACTTATGAGAAAGAACACTATCCACATTCAGAGAAAGAATAGTGGGAATAGAAACACAGAAGAAAAACATATGATCAATCACATGGTTTGATGGGGATATGATTGGGATTTGGTAATTAAATGGTTACTCTATTGCAAATATAATCATATGAAAATAGGTTTTGAAAAATCATACATGTATAATCCAGTGGAATTGCTTGTCATCTCCAGGGGGGAGGGGGAAAGAAAAGGGGAAGGAAAGAACAGGAATTTTGTAATGATGGAAAAATATTCTAAATAAATAAATTTAAAAAATCACTATCTTAAAATATATTTATTTAATTAATTAATTTAGAATATTTTTACATGTTTAATGTTAACATGATTCATATTTTTCCTCTCCTCCCCCATAGTCCATGAGCAATTGAACTGGTTTTACATGTTTCGAGACTTATTTCTATATTGTTAATATTTGCAATAGAGTGATTATTTGGAGTCTAGATCCCCAATCATAACCTCATGGAACCATGTGATCAAGCAAATGTTTTTCTTCTGTGTTTCTACTCCCACAGTTCTTTCTCTAAATGTGGATAGTGTTCTTTCTCATAAGTCCCTCAGAATTGTCCTGCATTGCTACTAGTGTAGAAGTCTATTACACTTGATTGTGCCATAATGTATCCTGGTTCTGCTCCTTTCTCTCTGCATCAAATCCTTGGAGGTTGTTCCAGTTCACATAGAATTCCTCCAGTTCATTATTCCTTTAAAACAACTATGAGGCACTCCTTCCCACCTTGCAAGTTGGCTAATATGACAGAAAAAAATGATAAATGTTGGAGGAGATGTGGAAAACTCATAATAGTAATACACTATTGGCAAAATTGTTAACAAGTTCAACCATTCTATAGAATAATTTATATCTAAAGCGAAAGTGCAATAAAACTATGAATACACTTTGCCCAATTATTACCATTACTAGGTTGGAGTCCAAAAGAGATAATGTCCCTATTTATACAAAAAATATTTAAAATATCTCTTTTTTGGTGTCAAAGAACAGAAAATTCAGAGGTATCCCTATTAATTGGGGTATGGCTGAATGAATTGGGGTATATGACTGTGATGGAATACTATTGCACTTTTAAAAAAATTACCAGCACATTGCTCTAGGTAAAGGCTGGAAAGAATTATATGAACTGATGCATAGTGAAAAGAGCAGATCCAGGGGAACATTGCACACATTAACAGTTATATTGTATGATGATCAGTTGAACTTGATTTAACCTTTCTCAGGAATACAGTGATGCAAGACAGTTCTGAAGGAAATGATGGAAAATACTATCCTCCTTAAGAGAAATAACTAATAGAATAAAAAATGTAGATCAAAACATATTTTTTAAACTTTATTTTTTGTTAGTCACTTATCTTTTATAACATGAATATTATGGAAATATGCTTTTCATGACTATCCATCTGTAAATTACATCAAATTGCTTCTCTCAGTGATAGTGGAGCAATGGAAGAGAATTAATTTGAAACTCAGACTTTCAAAAAATGTTAATTTTTATAGGTATTTGGGAAAATAAAAAAGAATCTTCCTCTAGTCTTTTCCTATTAGTATGGATTAATTTATTAGTCTGATGTATCATTTTGAAAGAAAGACTGGGCTTTCATCATGGAAAAGGTCCAAATAGAATAAATTTGAAAAGGATATTGGAATGATAAGTTCTGAATTCATGTCAAAAAACATAAGCATTAAGCCACAGAACAATCTTATTAGTCTGTTAAATTTAGTATAGCATAGCTTTGCTTATGGGATCATAGGATCATTGATTTAGAGCTAGAAGGAAACTTATGTATCAATATGTCCAATATTCTTATTTTACTCATATTAAAAAGGATACTTAAAGTTGGAATACCTTATTTTATGTCACATGTTGTCTACATTTCTATTGAGTCCATGTCTAGTACTTAATCCGCTATGCCACCTAGTGGTATAAAGTTCTTTACACTGATAAAAAGGTTAAAATGTTAGTAATGATCTTGACCCATATTGGAGGATGAACTTTGAACCTCAGTTTCTTCGCATCTCAGTTTTTTAAAATAGTCTTACATTAGTTATAAAACTAAAATAATGTGTCTAGTTGTTGTTTCTTTTAATAGATTAAGGGTATTATAAGTATATTTATAGTATTATATACTAAATATATTATTACCTTTACTTACCAAATTTATACTTATCTTCTTATATATACCAAAATAAAAACATTTAAATAGATAGATAAGGAAATCAGAGAATTAATGGGTAGTCCATAGATTTAAAATGGAAAAGATTTTTGTAGCCTAATCCTACAACTTCATTTTATTGATGATGAAATAGAAAACAATAATTTAATTTACTTTTTCAAGTTCATAAAGAAGGGAGGTAGCAAAATTAAAATTCAAATCAAAGTCTGGTAATTCCAAAATCCATCACTATTTCTCTTAGATTATATCTCTTGATTATACATTCTCATTGACACATGAGACTTGTTAAGAATATATTAGTTCAATACCCAATCTGTGTTACTCTCCCAAAGTGCATTAAAACCCATAGTCTGTCTTTCTAGAAGTCAGCCACTACTTCCAAATTCTAGGGAAGTAACTGTGGGCATATACTCATAATCCAAAAAAATCTCTGGTCACATTACTGTGTTTTCCATTAATCAGTGCACTGGATTAGTTCTTTTTTTTTAATTGCATAGCAAAAAGAAAAATAATGAAATATTCATGACATAATCATTGGATGTACAATTTGATAAGTACACAAAACATCTATGGGAAATACCTAAAGCTTATAATTGGTAGTGAGACATGTGTAGACCACTCATAATTCAAGATACTATGGATCCCAGAAAGTTTTTCTCTTGATAAAGTCTTCACACAGATCTGCTTATATGAAATTTATTGGATGGATAAGCTATGCTAGCACAGGATTTCTTTCCTTAATTTTACTCTTTTTATCTGATACCAGGGATCACTCTTCTTGAATATACTTACTGCATTGTATATGCTACTGTCTGTTGCTGGTAGATAAAGTTTCTCTTTACTGGTCATGAAGCTCCATTTCAAATCAATATTGCTGATCAGAGGAGGAAAAGAGAGAAATCTCCCCATTTTCCCAATTCAGGAATCTCTTATACAGGCAATTTGCAGCTTGTCGCTTTTCAAGTCTCCAATTCTTGCACTGCTGAGTTTAAGAATTTAAAATTTCAAGATGACTGAATAATTTTTTGTGCTCAACAAATTAATTATTCTCTTTTGACTCAGAAAGGACTTAACATTTCATAAAACACATTATAATCTTTTTATCACATTAAAACCTCATTCTGCATGACTACATATTTTGGCTACTTCTCCTGATTTGGGAAAAGGTATCATAAATCAGATAACTCTTTACATTAGATAGAGAATTAAATTAGTGAAACTTTCTTTAACAAAAATAAGATATCATTCTATTCTAAATTATATTAATCTAATTGAATTAAGCTCCCCAAAACTATTCAGTTGTGTCAGTGAAATTCACAACTATATTAGACATTGCACTTTAACAATTGAACTTTCAGCCTGGAAAAACAAAGTGGATGTAAACAAATGTTAGTTAGATTATGATATGCTTCTAGAAATCAGGGACCTGGTTGAATTAGTCCAATAATGTGAAGTCCTTGGACAGATACCCTTTTGAACAATGAATTATGGCCAGAATTAAGTAGAAGATAAATTTTGATTGCATTTGGATGATTACACAATGCTTTCAAAGGCCCCTAACTTCTCGTCACATTAAAATCCATCCCTTCAGTAGCAGTACTATCTCAGTGCTATAATGTGTCTATTAGACCTGAGACACACTGACCTTAAAATAAACAAATTACAATTTTACAAATAGACAATTTGGTATTGTGCCAAAACCATATTATTCAAAGAAATAATATCCAACAGCTAGCTGTTTAGTGCTATATGACTTGCAAAATGCTTTCCAACATAATCTGATGTACTCATCAAATCATTTTGGAAAGTAGATGTATTATAATTCCTATTTTTGAAATAAGGAAATGGACTCAGAAACAATAAGTTGATCACTCAGGATTTTAAAAAGTAGTAACATCTGAGGCATTTTCCCAACTCAGGTCTTTCAAACCCCGAATCCTGGGCTCTATCTTCTTTGCCTCCATTTGTATCAAGAGAAGAAAAGTCACATAAAATGTTCCTATTGTCAATGATATCTTTTATATCAAGTGGTTTTTATTTTATCTAGGGGAATGTCATTGCCCCCAATATAATATGATAAGATTGAGTTTAGGGACCTAGTGGTTTTGTCCCTAATTTCTAAATGTTTGTTTAAAATTAATGAATAGTCTTCATTGTGTTTGGTGGATCTACAATGTATGACTTTATGAAAAAGAAAGATAAGAATCAGCTTAAAATGTAAGAGAGTCCAGAAAGGGTTTGTGCTTAGAAAAGTAAATCTAGGCTTCTGGGTTAAGATGGCAGCAGAGTAAAAAGCAGCTGCTTGACCTCTCCTAACTGAAAAAAATAGGACTTCTCAAAAAGACATAAAAACAAATCCAGATGAACAAAGAGACCCCACAACAGCTCAGCATTGAAGGTATATGGAATCAAGGCATTTCCATTCTATAAGGGGGTGAAATAACTCTCACTAAAATGCGAGCAGAGCAACCCTCTCCCCCCACACACCATCTACAGTGCCAAAGCCAGTATAAAAGAGTTAGAGCAAGTTTGGGGCACACATTAAGTCATTGGCAGCTACCTGGGGTCACCGGGGCCTGCTCCTGAGAGCAGCAAGACTTAAGACCCCAAGAGGCTAACGAAAGTGTGGACTTTGAACACAGACCCTGAGCCCAGGTGAGGATGCGGATCCTGAGAGCAGGCACGGGCTTTGAGTGGAGACCCAGTGCAGAGGGGTGCATGACTGTAGAAGCAGTGCCCTGAAACTGTTAAAGGAGCCTTGGGCAGAGGAACAATCAAGGGGACCACAAGGAGGCTTGACCCTGAGAACGACTAGACCTGAGACCTCAGGAGCCTAAAGAGAGCAGACAGACCCTGGGTGTGAGGAATAAGTTGAGAGGACTCTGGGCTAAAAAATGCAAGCCAGACTCAGGAATACCAGAAGAGAAAGATCAAGAAAAAGACTTTAACACTTGACAACTTTCGCACAGAAAAAATCCAGACAACAGAGCAAACATCAGAGGAGAACAAACAAGTAACCATATCCAAACATTCCCCCAAAAAATGAAAACTTGTCACAAGGTCTTGAAGAGTTCAAATCTGAGATTATGAAAAAGATGGGAGAGATCTGGCAAGAAAATAACAGTTTAAAAGGCAGAATTTCACAATTGGAAAGTGAGACAAGTAAATCAAAGACCAGAAATGACCAGATTGAAAAGGAAAACCACTCTCTAATGGCTAGAATTGGGCAATTCGAAAAAGATGTCCACAAATCCAAATAGTTGATAAGCAAATTGGAGACCAAAATCAAACAGCTAGAAAACAGGATAGACCAAATCGAAAAGGAAAATTAAAAAATTATAGGAGAAAACCAGGCTCTAAAGACAAGAATTAGACAAGTAGAAGCCAATGATCTCTCAAGACACAAAGAACAAATAAAACAAAGCCAAAAGACTGATAAAATAGAAGGAAACATGAAATATCTCAATGAGTAATTAACAGATCAAGAAAACAAGTCTAGACAAGACAATTTGAGAATCATTGTCTTCCGAAAAAAGCAGAAATTAATAGAAATTTGGACTCCATACTAAAAGAAATTATTCAGCAAACCTGCTCTGAAGTTCTACAACAAGAGGGCAATATAGACATTGAAAGGATTCATAGATCACCCTCTACACTGGACCCTGAAAAGACAACCCCCAGGAATATAGTAGACAAATTCAAGAGCTTCCAAGTAAAAGAAAAAATTTTACAAGGAGCCAGAAAGAGACAATTCAGATATCAAGGAGGACCAATCAGGATCACACAGGATCAGACAACCTTCCCACTAAAAGACCACAAGGCTTGGAAAAGGCAAGAGAACTGGGTCTACAACCAAGTATCACCTACCCATCCAAACTGACTACATACATACTTCCAGAGGAAAGTTTGGGCATTCAACAAGATAGAAGATTTCCAAGTACTTGCACAGAAAAGACCAGGACTAAATGGAAATGTTGATATCCAACCACAAAAATCAAGAGAAACATGAAAAGGTAAATAAGAAAGAGAAGGGAAAGTAATAAAACTCGTATTTTTTTAAATTTTCCTCTTTAAGGGCTTCAGTAAGATCTAATTATCTGTATTCCTATTTGAAGAAATGTTATGCATAATTCTTTGTAAGGAACTCTATTCACTATTATAGTGTTCACTATTATAGTAATTTGAAGAATTATTCATAGGGAGAGGTTGGAATACTAAATGGTCTAAGATGATATGGAGGGGGTGGGAAAAAGGGGATGAATAGTAGGGGACACCAAGAGAAACTTGAAAGAATAATAAGAAAAATAGGATATTCTATTACACACAAAGAGGGCATGGGAAGGGAAAGGGATGAATAATATTAAAAGAAGGAGAGGAAGAGAGCATTGAGAGGTAATATTTAAACCTTACTCTCAGTGTAATTAACCCTGAAAGGGAAGAGTAGCTTTATCCATTGGGATATAAAACTATTTAACCCTACAGAGAAAGTCAGAGGGGATAAACCAAGGGGAGCAGGGGAGTGGAGACATAAAAAAAATGGAGGGGAGAAGAAGGGGGAGGGAATTCATTAGGCCTTAAAAATAAAAAGAGGGGAATAATAAGGGAGTAGAAAGGGAAGTAAATCAAGGGAGGGGACTAGGGTTACTGGCATAAAGCAAACCACTGGTTTAAAAGGAAATAGTGTAAGAAGAAGAGGTACAACTAGGAGAGGATACTAAAATGTTGGCTAATACACAACTGATAATTATAACTCTGAATGTGAATAGTATGAACTCTCTCATAAAAAGGAAGCAAATAGCATAGTGGATTAGAAACCAAAATCCTATCATATATTGTCTACAAGAAACACATATGAGGAGGGTAGACATATACAGTTTTAAGGTAAAGGGCTTGACCAAAATCTTTTGGGCATCAAATGAGAAAAAGAAGGCAGGAGTGGCAATTATGATTTCTGACAAAGCAAAAGTAAAAAGAGATACGATTAAAAAAGAGAGGGAAGGTCATTACATCCTGATTAAAAACTGTATAGACAATGAGGAAATAACATTGCTCAATATGTATGCATCAAATGGCATAGCAACCAGATTCATAAAGGAGAAACTGTCAGATCTCAAGAAGGAAATAGATTGTAAAACCATATTAGTGGGAGATCTAAATATCCCTCTTTCAGATATAGATAAATCAAACCAAAAAATAAATAAGGAAGAGGTGAGAGAGATGAATGAAGTCCTAGAAAAATTAGATTTAATAAATATGTGGAGAAAAATGAATAGGAACAAAAAGGAATACACCTTCTTTTCAGCTTCACATGGTACATTCACAAAGATTGACCATATGATAGGGCATAGAAACATTTCAAACAAATGCAAAAAAAGCAGAAATAATAAATGTAGCCTTCTCATATCATAATGCAATAAAATAATAATTAGTAAGGGCACCTGGACAGGAAAATAAAAAAACTAATTGGAATTTATATAATATGATTCTCCAAAACCAGCTAGTCAAAGAAGAAATCATAGAAACAATAAACAATTTCAATGAAGAGAATGACAATGATGAGACATCCTACTAAACTGTGGGATGCAGCAAAGGCAGTACTCAGGGGGAAATGTATATCCTTGAGTGTATATATAAACAAAATAGGGAGGGCAGAGATTAATGAATTGGGTATGCATCTTAAAAAATTGGAAAGCGAGCAAATTAAAAATCCCCAGATAAAACCTAAATTAGAAATACTAAAAATCAAGGGAGAAATAAGTAAAATGGAAAGTAAAAGGACTATTGAATTAATAAATAAGAGTAGAAGCTGGTATTTTGAAAAAAACAGATAAAATAGACAAATTACTGGTCAATCTAATAAAAAAGGAAAGAAGAATACCAAATTGACAGTATAAACGAAGAAAAGGGAAACCTCACCTCTAATGAAGGGGAAATTAAGGCAATCATTAAAAACTATTTTGCCCAATTATATGGCAATAAATATAACAATTTAGGAGATATGGATGAATATTTATAAAAATAAAAATTGCCTAGTTTAACAGCAGAAAAATAGAATACCCAAATAATCCCATATCAGAAAAAGAAATTGAACAAACCATCAAAAAAACTCCCTAAGAAAAAATAGCCAGGGCATGATGGATTCACAAGTGAATTCTATCAGACATACAAAGAGCAACTAATCCCAATACTATACAAATTATTTGATATGATAAGGAAAGGAGCCCTACCAAATTCCTTTCATGACACAAATATGGTACTGATTCCAAAGCCAGGTAGGTCAAAAACAGAAAAACTACAGACCAATCTCCATAATGAACATAGTTGCAAAAATAAAATACTAGCAAAGAGACTCCAGTAAGTGGTCAAGAGGATCATCCAAAATGATCAGGTGGGATTGATACCAGGATTGTAAGGATGGTTTAACATTAGGAAAACCATCCACATAATTGACCATATCAATAAACTAACAAACAAAAAACACACAATTATCTCAATACATGCTGAAAAAGCCATTGACAAAATATAGCACCCATTCCTATTGAAAACACTGGAAAGTATAGGAATAGAAGACGTTTCCAAAAAATAATAAACAGTGTATACCTAAAACCATCAACAAGCATCATATGTAAAGGGGATAAATTAGAATCCTTCCCAATAAGATCAGGAGTGAAACAAGGATGCCCATTATCACCTATTATTTAACATAGTACTAGAAACACTAGCAGTAGCAATTAGAGAAGAAAAAGAAATTGAAGGTATCAAAATAGGTAATGAGGAGACTGAGCTATCACTCTTTGCAGATGATATGATGGTCTACTCATCAAAATCATAGAGAATCAACTAAGAAGATTGTAGAAATAATCAACAACTTTAGCAAAGTTGCAGGATACAAAATAAATGCACATAAATCATCAGCATTTCTATATATTTCCAACACATTAGAGCAGTAAGAGGTAGAAAGAGAAACAACATTTAAAATCATTCTAGACAACATAAAATACTTAGTAATCTATCTACCAAAACAAATACAGGAATTATACGAAAACAACTACAAAACACTTTCCAAACAATTAAAACTAGATCTAAACAATTGATTGCTCATGGGTAGGATGAGCTAACATAATAGAAATGACCACTCTAACCAAATTAATTTACCTATTTAGCGCCATACCTACCAAATTACCAAAAAAATTTTTACTGAATTAGAAAAAAACTATAACAAAGTTCATATGGAATAACTAAGGATCAAGAATATCAAGAGAAATAATGAAAAAAATGTAAAGGAAAGGGGCCTAGCAGTACCAGATATTAAACTATACTATAAAGCAGCAGTCATCAAAACAATATGGTACTGGCTAAGAGACAGAAGGGAGGATTAGTGGAATAGACTTGGGGTAAGTGATGTCAGCAAGACAGTGAATAATAAACCCAAAGAGCCCTACTTTTGGGACAGGAATCCACTGTTTGACAAAAACTGCTGGGAAATCTGGAAAACAATATGGGAGAGATTAGGTTTAGATCAACATCTCACACCCTACACCAAAATAAATTCAGAATAGGTGAATGACTTGAAGATAAAGAGGGAAACTATAAATAAGTTAAATGAACACAGAATGGAATACTTGTTGGATCTCTGGGAAAGGAAAGATTTAAAAACCAAGCAAGAGTTTTAGAAAATTACTAAATGTAAAATAAATCATTTTGATTATATCAAACTAAAAAGCTCTTGTACAAACAAAAACAATGCAGCCAAAATCAGAAGGGAAAGAAAAAATTGGGAAAAAATCTTTATAACAAAAAACTCTGACAGAGCTCTAATTATTCAAATATACAAGGAGTTAAACCAACTGTAAAAAAATCAAGCCATTTCCCAATTGATAAATGGGCAAGAGGCATGAATAGGTAATTTTCTGATAAAGAAATCAAAAGTATCAATGAGCACATGAGAAAGTGTTCTAAATCTCTAATAATTAGAGAAATTCAAATCAAAACAACTCTGAGGCATCACCTCACAGCTAGCAGATTGGCTAAAATGAAAGAAGGAGAGAGTAATTAATGCTGGATGGGATGTGGCAAAACTGGGACATTAATGCATTGCTGGTGGAGTTGTGAACTGATCCAACCATTCTGGATGGCAATTTGGAACTATGCTCAAAAGGTTATAAAAGAATGCCTGCCCTTTGATCCAGCCATACCATTATTTGGGTTGTACCCCCAAAGAGATCATAGATAAACAAAATTGTACGAAAATATTTATAGTTGTGCTTTTTTTGGTGGCAAAAAACTGGAAAAGGAGGATATGTCCTTCTATTGGGGAATGGCTGAACAAATTTTGGTATATGCTGGTGGTGGAATACTATTGTGCTCAAAGGAATAATAAACTGGAGGAATTCCATGTGAACTGGAAAGACCTACAGGAACTGATGCAGAGCAAAAGGAGCAGAGCCAGAAGAACACTGTACACAGAGACCAATACACTGTGTTAAAATAGAATGTAATGAACTTCTGTAGTAGCAGCAATGCAATGACCCAGGACAATTCTGAGGGACTTATGGAAAAGAACACTACCCACATTCAGAGGAAGAACTGCAGGAGAAGAAACATAGAAGAAAAGCAACTGCTTGAAAATATGGGTTGAGGCGGATATGATTGGAGATGTAGACTTGAAACTACCACTCCAATGCAACTATCAACAATTTGGAAATAGGTCTTGATCAATGACACATGTTAAATAAAACCAGTGGAACAGGGCATTGGCTATGGGTGGGGGGATGTTGGTAGGTGAAAAGGAAAGTAAGAGCATGAATCATGTAAGGATGTTAATTTTCTAAAAAATAAATTTAATTAAATGTTAAAAAAAAGTTTTAAAAATATAAAAAATATAAAAAAAATAATTCTAGGTAATACAACTAAATGTGAAGTTGCAATGTAGAATAGCAGGGTTATTTAGCCATAGAAGGAGGGAGACATGGGTGATAAATAGACACAACTAGTTATATCTAATAAAGCTATAAAACTAGCCTCCTCAAAAATTTAATAAGGCTGATAAGCCATTTAAAATTATTTTAATACATTTGAAATTCATATTAATCTTCATACTTATATAGCATAAAAAGAATTACTGGGTTCTCTTCCTAGATACCTTAAGAAAACATATATTTAGAAATAATCTCAAAGTCAAGCCAGTCCAAAACATTCCTGAATAAGCATTACCTCCAACATAAAGTAAAATGGAGAGGAGAAATCTTCCAAAATGTTCTTATATACTTCATGTAAACTATCCTTACCTAAAAATAAAGGACATTTCAGTTTGGGATAAGTCTATATGTAAAGAATGTTGATCTCTCAACCTGAAGCCTAAATTGTCTCCTGTTTAGCTTTCACATCTTATTGCTATCTACGACTTCTGTAGCTGTGTAAAAAAGTTTTTTTTTCTGGTATAGATCATATTCTCCCAAAAATGTTACATCTATAATCATACACTACAATAAATTTTTTCTTTAGAGGCCTTCAAATAATCTTCATATGGCATGAATTTGTACTCATTACCATCCTGAGTACTGTCCTTGGGACACTCTCTAGGTTATCAATATCATGACTGAAGTTTGCCTTGAACTAAAAACAGTATATTTTAAGACATAGCTAATGTGAGAATTTATTTCTCTTAAATAAGTGTATTCATTATAATTTTTTAAAATTATTAAAAGCATACATTTATTATTATGTTACACATTATATTGTTATATATAAAAATGGTAACAGAAATACAGTACTCTATATTTAATAAAATCAGGATATTTGAACTTTCATTTCCCTAATCTTAAATTTGATGTTTCACATAATTTAGCCTAAAACTGTCTTAGGTTTCTCAGCTACCAATGTCATAGTTCACTAAAATATCCAGATCTTTTTTTAAATAAACTGCTGACTAGTAAAGTTTCCCTCATGTTAACTTATGCAAATGATTTTTTCAAGAGACAATATAGTTGTTTTTTCAAAACCTTGTACTTCAGTGTATTGTCTCATAGGTGGAAGATTGGTAAGGGTGGGCAATGGGAGTCAAGTGACTTGCCCAGGGTCACACAGCTGGGAAGTGGCTGAGGCCGGGTTTGAACCTAGGACCTCCTGTCTCTAGGCCTGACTCTCACTCCACTGAGCTACCCAGCTGCCCCGACAATATAGTTTTAGAACAATACTACCTTTTTTTCTTGATACAAAACACAGGATGGGGGCAAATTCTGATTTTTTCTAAATTTTAAACCAAACAATTACTTTGAGTAAAAAATTCTGTACTTGGATTTAATTTATATGTAAGATTAAATGTATTGAATTCAAAGTTTTAGTTTTGTCAATATTTGGGGCTTTTTTTAAACTATGGAAAACTAAAGTATTATTCTTGACACTATTAGAGGGAATAGAGTTGCTTCCAGCAATGTGACTTCAAAGGGCAGCTTTGGACTATAATACAACAATCTTGAATAACACATCTCTATTTTTTCTGAAACTTTGCATTTTAATTTAACAAATATTAATTATTTATGCTGTTGAAAGTGTGTCATAGTGGCATATAATGGTCACTTAACTAACCTCTAACACATAATGGCTATATGATCCAAGGTAAGTTACTTATTTACTTAGAGTAAAGATAACTCTAACACTAAGTTATAAAGAATGTGTTGATTAACATTGGTAGACTGTTCTTCCCTGAGAACACCCTCTATCAATGAAATCACAGTTTTAATACAAAAAGACTTCTTGGAAGAGAAGACATGTTTTATTTGATTTAAAATGACCTTTCACCCATCTGCATCACTTTAAATCAATTGAACTAAATGTTTCACATGAAAAGTAATTATGGAGCCTGATGACATTGACATACACTGTTTCATCAAGACTTTTTATATCCACTCAAAGATTAATTCAAAGAACTTGGAAATAAATCAGTAGAACTACAGCTGAATGATACTTCAATACTGAAAAAAAGATATGATTATCTTGGCATCCATGCTCCCTTCATGAATGCAAATTACAATGCTTCTACTCTATCATAGATCATCTCCATAAGCTTTTGTAACTGAAATATTCATTGTCTATTTGTTAATGTCTTGGTGAGGAGTCTCTTTAAATTTGAGGGTGCTTCTCAAGTACTGCCAGAGATATCTCAACTTCAAGACATCTAACCAGAAATAATTACATACTACTATAATACATAAACTACCATAAATGTTATATCTCCTCTATAAGAATGGTTGCTCCCTAAGACCAACACATGCATCATCTTTTTTTTTTGAACCTCTTCACCCAGTGAAGTACTTTGAACAATGTGGGCTCAATGTTTATCTACTTGATTAACTTTGAAAGAAAAAAGAATCTTTATTTGAGAGTGAAGGCTGTGGTATAATTGAAATACTGAATTGAAATACTGAGTACATAAATTCAAGGTAGAGTTAAGGGAAAAATTGTAGAGCTGTGAACTGATCCAACCATTATGGTGAGCAATTTCGAACTATACCCCAAGAGTCATCAAACTTTGTATAGCCCTTGTCCCAACAATATTATTATCAGGCTTGTATCACAAAATGTGAAAGATATGGAAAAAGGACCTACTTGTACAAAGTATTTATGGCAACTCTTTTTGTGATGGTAAAGAACCAGAAACTGAAGAGTTGTCTATCAAATAGAGTATGACTAGAAAAGTTGTGGTATATGAATATAATGAAATTTTATTGCACCTTAAGAAATGATGAATAAGACAATCACAAAAAATCTGGAAAGACATATGAAATTATGAAAAATTAAGTGAGAAGAACCAGGAAAATATTGTATATAGTAAGAGCAATAATGTACAATGAATTATTAATTCATTCACTATTTCAGCAATGCAAGGATCCAGGACAACCTCAAGGGACACATGACAAAGAAGATCTTCTACCTTCACAGAAGGAACTAATGGAGGATGAATGCAGTTTGAAACATACCATTCTTCATTTTATTCTATTCATCAATTTTTTTCTAGTCTAAGCAGTACATATCTTCTTTCACAACATAATGAACTTGGAAATATGTATTTTATGATAACAAATTTCATATTACTTGCTGTCTTGGGGGAGATGAAGAGGTAAGAAGGAGGGAGAAAACATAGATCACAAACTATCAGAAAATGATTATTAAAATTGTATTGACATGTATAATAAAATAAAAATAAAAAAGAAGAATTAAGAGAGAAACTGAAAAGATGGGTAAATTGCAGCAGAGGATAAATTATGGTGACTGAAGAATAAAGGGAAAAATGATATCTTGAGTTTGTGACATGTAGGGTTTCTGAGGAATTTATGGTTTTCATGGGAAAATAATTATAAACATATATATGCATGTAATAATGAAACAACTTAGTAAAATTCTTATTGAGATGTCTTTAAAATGAGAAGTATTCACTCCTTCTAGGATAACTTAAGTCTAACATATAGTACAGATATAGCCCTTTATGACCTATAGGACTCTGATTCTCTTAATTGATGGCCCAATTTGTTTTCCTACATTTAAGGATTCAGTGAAAGTAACTTGGCTATAGAAGAATGGTTAATAATTAAAGATCTAGGAGGTACTTATCAGATTTCTTGAGCCCTGAAGCTATCCTTATTATTGTTAGAGTAATTAATTAAACTCTCAATTGGATTTTACCCTGAGTCATGTTACTGATTCAAGAAATATAGGAGATGATTGTTTCTTCCTACAGGCAAATTACCCTCAAAATAGGTTCTAGCAATATGAAGACCACATTTCATTAAAAATAACTGGAAATCATTTTGCTACCATTTAAATACTTCAGTCAGCATTTCTCCATTTTTCCACATGTACACTCCTTCATCTTCCTCTATCCTAACCCTTCCCAACTTTGTTTTAGTTTGAAAACTATATAATAATATTTCCCTCAAAGAATAATCCCTCAAGAAGCCTGGTTTGTGGTGAACACACACACACACACACACACACACACACATATATATGTATGTATTTTCCTATTATAATACAATGAAAATATATATTTATGTATGTATGTGTATATATATATATACACACATATATATGTATGGATATATATATATATAAACCTGATGGCAGTCAATACAAATCCCTCAAATCCCTCATTGTCTCACTGTATACTTATCCGCAAATCACATTGTTATTCCTGTTTATTTACCTTAGGCAGGAGGTTTTATGTTTAGCATAAACTATTGCTAGTACTAAATTAATTTTTTATTATTATTAATGAAATAAGTAAAGATTACTGAATCCAATATATGAATGATTTTGAAACTTACCCAATATAATATAATAATATTTCCCTCAAAGAATAATCCCTCAAGAAGCCTGGTTTGTGGTGAACTCCTCTTGAATCAAAACTCAATTTCAGAAAATTATTTATATTTCATATGTAATCATTTCAATCACAGAGAACTAAAAAAGTGAAGATAGAATTTAATCTTAGTTATCTAAGCAGCTATGATAATCTGACTAGTCAAAGTTACACAATAACATAGTGAAGAAAGTATTTTCCTATTATAGTACAATGAAAATATATATTTATGTATGTATGTGCCTAATGTGAATCAAATATAGAGAACTCATGAGAGTATATATATATATATATATATATATATATATACATCTTACATGGTTGCACACATCTTACATGATTATTGGACATTAATTAAGAGTACTTGCTTTATACTTATTTTTAATATGCTATATTCCATTTTGCAATTCTATTTATGGAATATTAACACACTCTTAATAAGAGCTGAAATTTTTCAACAGGAAAAAACAAGTTTTGTATAGCTAGAGAAAAGTTCAGAATCATATAAAAAGGCCTGTTTACTTAGGGAGGAAGTAATCTTTTATTAATTAGCTGGATTTGATTTCTGTATTTCGGAAAAATAAAACTGCCCCAAAACAGTTAAATAACTTTCTTAGAACTGATGTCATCCTGTGTTTGCTGAGCTCCTCATTGATAATAAAACCAGTTTGCCAGAGTTTCTTTGTGCCAATATTCCCTGACTCCTATTAATCCTCCAGGAAAATACAGTGCAGGATTCGTAGTTTAAAAGGACCTGAATTCAATTTTCTCCTAAGAAACTTGCTAGGTATTTGTCTTTAATTAAGTCTCTTAACCTCTCTGTATGTCTGTATCCTCATCTGCAGTCCTGGGATAATAATAGTACCCACCTTGAAGGATGGTTATGAGAATCAAATGAAATAATATCTGTAACATAATTTGTGAACCTTAAAATTTAGGTAAATATTAGGAAAATGTCATTTTATTCCCTCCTTGTCAAATGACAGAACCCGAATTCCTTCACTGGCCAGGACAGATCAGAAAAACGTGGCATGTGAAAGCATAAGCAGAACTTCTGTAGAAATTGTGTGATTGAGAAAAAAATATGTTTCCCATAACCTTGATAAAACTGACTTAAGAACGGGATATGTAAAAACTGTGGGTAAAAGAAAGGAGTATTAATAAAATGAAATTTAAAATTCATTAAAAGACCAAAAAATCAGAAAGGGACACAAACTGCATGAGTCTATCACTATCTAGTTAAATTCATTATACATACACACACAATTATACATAAATTAATAGTTTCATTAATGAATGAAGATTTCCTTCTTTTCCTGTAGAAAGTTTGTGTTGATGATACTTAACTTTATAATAAATAAAAAACTATTGCATAATGAAACTGAGACTGAAAAACATTTATCTAAATATGATCAGAAAAAAAGCAAAAGAAAACAAAAACTATATGAAGAATGTTTATGCTAATGAAATATGACAAGAAGACACATACTTTCCTTTTAAGTGAGTAAGCAAAATTTGCATTTAGCTTTATAACAAAAAGGAGACGTCATTAGTGCTATTATCAATAAAATCCTTTAGCAAACCTCCTCACCAAGGAATTTCTTATTAAAGTTAGTCCACAGTTTGCCAAAAAATAAAGTATAGGAATATCCGCCTTTTTGTTCTTATATTCTATCTGATTCTATATATTATAATAAAAAGAAAAGAATAAACAGATTAATCCACATATTTGCATTCCATTTATTTTTTCTAAAAATGTAAATGAGCTTACATGATTACTTACTACACTTATGTTTTTGTTCTTTCTGACTTTAATTTATATGGCATCTTATAACTTTCAAAATTTAAATGAAAAAAGACAGTAATAAGGAAATAGGATACTTGAAGGCAAAATCCACCTTTTTTTTTTTTGATGGAGAGAACTGTAAAGCATACAGTTGGCAAAATATTTCACTTAGGACACATAGAAGCTAAATTTTCCACAGGGCTAATTGATTTTTTGAGTTGGTGTTTTGAAGACTAAAAAGATATGAACCTTGAATGGGTTCCCTTTTTCAATATGATAGTGTCTTCAGGGAATATGAGACACATAAAGAATGTAATCAGATTGATATTCAAGAGTATGAATTTTTAGACTTTTATGAATGAAATACATCTGCATAGCACATTTCTTCCTGCCTTCTTCATAGCACATTGACAGATACTTTCTGAACTATACATAACGGAAGTAATTTAGAATTGCCTATATTTCACTGATAAAAAAGCATCTCAATAAAGAGGCAATGTGTAAAATTTACATCACATTTCTAGTTCAATACGGAGACCAGATTAATATATTATATATATATATATATATACATACATATAAATGTATGTATGTATATATATATATACATATGTGGATTTGTCTTTGTGTGAACTTATAATCTTATATGTTCCTACATCTGTTCTCATGTATATATTTGGGAACTTCCTCTATGTGACTCTCTCTACATTTGACCTAACTTTTAAAATGGAGGAGAGAGATTATTATAGAAGAAATAATGAAAAAGGAACAGATTTGTTGTAGCAAGTTGTGGCTCAGTGTATTATGAATTTTTTGTCAAAACAACTTTTGTTGCAGGCCTCTCAATTTCTACAATGTGGCTCATAATAACCTATATAGGACTTCACCTCAGGGCCAAGAGTCATGAGGATAACTTAGGGAAGAGCAGTGAAAGAAGGAAGAAATGGAAAAGAGAAAAGGGACCGAATTGGATGAAGAAAGTCAAAGTGGTGGTGGTAGAAGTCAAAAAGCTAAGGCATTCAATAAATGGAAACTCATTAAAAGGTGAAAGAAAAGAGAAGAAAGATGAATTGCTGGGTGTGGAATGCCAGGAAAGAGAAAAAACAGAGAAAAAATTAGAGTAATGAAAACATTAGCCAAAGATGAAAAGGGGTAAATGGAAGGAGGGTAAAAAACAACAAAATGATAACATGTAAGCAAGTAAAATGTGGGAGCAAGACAATGAATATTGTCAGATAATACAGAGTAAAATGATTAAAAAGAAGGAAAGAAATAATTGATCCAGAGTGGAGCAATAATAGGATGCCCATATGGTGCACTGTAATAACAGGCTGTGTCTCTGAGACATGGATCTGTGACTTATAGCACTTTTATTTTTTGCCGCAAAAAAAAAAAAAAGTTTTAAAGATACTAACCTGATAAGGTATGTAGACAAAATAAGATTCTGCTGTTATTGTCTATTCTACTATTTTTTTAAATTCTTTTCTTCCTCATCTTTGTTCAAATTACATGTACCAGCATATTATGCCATCATTGCCAACATCATTATCATCATCATCATAGCATTCATAAAGTACTTGATCTTAAAAAATAATCCTGAACAGTAAATGCTATTATTATTCCCATTTTACATATGAAGAAACAGAAAGAGAGAGATTGAGTAACTTACTCAGGATCACACAGCTAATAAGTGTGTGAAGCAAGATTGGAACTCAAATCTTCCTTACTCCAAGTCCAATGCTCTACTCATTATGAAGATACATAACTGCCCATGTATATCTGTATATTGTCTGCTACTATTCTGGATTAAGGTAATCATGAGTTTATCATTTTTCTTTATGATTAGAACTTTTGAATCACTATCAGCATTGTTCTCTACTAACTATTCCTTTTATCTCTTTGGCATATGTAATATTCTATCTTCTAAATTTATGCCTCTGTAAAGTGGTACCTCATCAATGGAATACAGTCCTCAGTGGTAACATAAATATCTCATAATACTGAGTTTCTTTCAAAATGTAGTTCAGATTCTATCACATATATGAAATATTTCTTTAACTTTTCTATCCTCACACCTTGATCCACTTTATTTGTCCTGGTTTCCTTAGAATTGCTTTATATGTGTTTTAGGTTTCCTTACTAAAGTGCAGGCCGAATAATCAAGCCCAATCCAAATAGAATATATTCTCAAACCTTGAGGGCAAGGATTGTTTGCTTTTGCTATTATCAGTGAAATTACTGTGATATTGAACATTCAACAAGAAATTTCATCTTCATCATCTCACAATTTATTCAAAGCTATCGAGAATTCAAGGTGTGTTTATTTTCTTGTTTCTTTGGAGGAAAGCATTTCAAGAAATAAAACAAAATGATTCTTTACAGATATTTACAACTGAATATCTTTCAAACATATATTTAGATCATTCAAGATTAAATGGAAGGTGACCTGACAGAATATCCTCGGGTTCAAATATTAAACAGGGGATAAAACAAGGAGCTATATTCTCGCTGTAAGTATTCATTGCTATGGTAGAGGACATCCAGCAAAGAGTAGATTTAGGACCAAATTTTGATGAAGATGACACTCTGTGCTACTGTTAATGTGCAATGATGTGTTGATCACATCAAGCTCCAAGCTGTAGAAGAGCTTATGGAAGAGATTATTCATTGCTCAAAGCATTTTGACCTCACTATTTGCACTGGAAAGGTGAAATAGCTAAAGAATGTCTACTGCTCAGATTTCAATGAGAGATAGAGAGAGGCAGAAGGAGAGGGCTTGTATAATATTGTATGTATGCTTGTAATATGTGCATACATACATAAATACATGCATAGATGTGAAGATGTGTGTATATATCCACAATAAATATGGACAATATGCTGGATCCAGACTTGAAAGGAAGGAGAGCATTCCCTTGGGGAAATTACAAAGCTTTTTTATATGCACCAAATTTCCCATAACATTTAAGGTTCATTTTAAAAACAAACACACATTTTACCATTATTGCTGGATTACAACAATACCCAGACTAATACTGCCTCTAAAGAAGAAAAGAGAAAAATACTGATAGGATAATGAAGAGAGACATGGTAGGAATAAGCATGTTAAGACACATAACCAAGAAGACACTATGGGCATTAATATGATATCATCAGGTATATATATATGACAGACATAAAAAACAGCCTATTCATGTGGCAAGAACAAGAGATGACAACTGGATAAACAGAGTTTACCACTTATGGTATACTTAAGATGTTGGAAGTAATTGAAGAAATCCCAGAGAATGTTGTGGTCCTATGTGGTAAACTTTGGGTATTTTGTGGCTAGGAGTCTCAAAAGATAGGGAGACAAAAATAGGTTGCATTCAATATCATTAAGAGGAATCCTTTAAAAATAGAAACCCTTCAATGTATTAAATCATGTATCTATTTGGTTATTTTTATATTTGGATACTAGTGCCTAACACAGCACCTTGAATTAAGTTGGCAATTAATAATTTTGAATTGGAATTTTTAATCTGCATTATAAATGTTTTGATTATGTTAATAGCTACTGTTAATGTTCATCATTTCATGATAAAATTATAATTTGAGTTGTCAAATGAGGAATACATATGTGATATTTTTATAATTTGTAAATCACAGTAATATTTTAGATAATATTTTCATCCTTTAAACACAGAGTGGAATTTATAAAGTAGAGAAAGCTGAGATTAGGAGGGATATGACTTCTGGTTTGGCTTTATACTGTGTCAACATGTGTAACCCTGTACAAGTCACTTAAACTCTCTTGGTTTCAATTACTTTAGTCACATACTATGGTATTTGATTGAGATTACCTCTATTGCCCAACCATATATGATTTCAAGTCAATGATAATCTTGCAAACAAGATTAAAATGTTCTCAAAATTATATATGTGATTGAATATTTATGTATTATTTTCTACTGTGTGCTTTATCAGAATCTACATTGGGTCAAAAAGACAGATGTCCCATGCTTTAGGCTAATAACAAATTTACTGTATTCTAACATTTGTAAGTATATTATTTGGAATTTACACAGAATAAAATTCAACCTAAATCTTCTACATACCTCTTTCTAGGAGTTTTTTGATTCTTGAAAAAATAGCTTCTCAACTCAGAACTTAAATTGCACCTCATGAACATGATTTTCTTACCAACTAGTTACTCTATTTACAGTACTGCTATTTATTTCAATCCTTTTTTCTCTTCCTTCTGGATCTTCCGTGGTTATTTTTTTGTAACTTTTTTTCTTTCAATCATATGCCTCTTTTATGGGAAAAAAGAAAGAAAATAAACAACTGGAAAAGACATTGACAATGTTAACATTAATAAATCATCTGAATGTCATTATTGTCCAATAAAAATCAGGTAACTAAGATTCCTTGAAAATGTGTGATAGTAGTGTTCCTATTCCTAGTAAGGAATTATTGGGTATGGAATTTATTCAGAGACAAATATTCCAGATTTCTATATTTTAAATGTATGAAAAGGCTAGGAAGTAATGTGGAATGTTAAATCTGAACAGTAAAATTGCTTTTGCTGAGTATTTGCCCTGTGTTTGAAATAGCTTTCTTTCTTTATTTTAAAATGATAGTATAAATTCTGGACAGGTTCTAAAAATCAGCCAAACACCTACAAGTTTTATTGTTATTATTGGTTTGTTCTTTTGCAAAGCTGATGGTGGCATTTGTAAGTTACTTCAAATAACTATTTGGGTTATGTTCTTCCCTTCATTTTCTAGTTACTTTAAAATAGTACTATAAAGCTTAAAGTTACAAGATTTCTACTCTATGTTATCTCTGATTTAGACAAGTTGTCTGGAAATTTAGATTCATTATTTGAAAAAATGAGACATCCATAAGTCATATAACAGTTAAGAAAAAATCATGATGTTCTTAGCCATGAAAGCAGAAGGATGTTCATTAAGAAGAAGTAATGATCACATACACAGATGATTCAGTTAAGGAAGATCCCTGGCCTATCTTATCCATGCAGATCCATCAGCCAAATTTCTAAATGTTCCCACCTCCCCCTTCCACAATCAACCCAACCCATTGCTTTATACTTGGACAATGAAAAAGCCAAATTAAAAATCTGGGCCTTTTATTATCTGGACTACCCAAGTCTCAAAGAATGTCTATTACTTTTTTAAGGAAAATTTAGCCAAAGTCCTATCATACTCTAGCCCTTAGTAATAAGATAATTAAAGTATTCTGGAGGATTTCCCACAACTCAAATGACTTTAAGTCTTCTACTGGTCCACCTTAACTACCAGTTTTTCAAGGATCCTGATGGAGACAACACAGTAGAACAGTGATTCCCAAAGTGGGGGCCACCACCTCCTGGTGGGTGCTGCAGCGATCCAGAGAGGTGGTGATGGCCACAGGTGCATTTATCTTTCCTATTAATTGCAATTAAAATTTAAAAAAAAATTAATTTTCAGGGGCGATAAGTAATATTTTTTCTGGAAAGGGGGCAGTAGGTCCAAAAAGTTTGGGAACCACTGCTATAGAAGAAAGAAAAAAACTAAAACAGAAACAATAAAAATAAAACAAAGATTTTAAAAATGTGTCTTATTCCTGAAGGAGGAACTGAATCTAAGAGACTTCCAGGAAGATCCAAGACTAGGGTCTATAGCAGTGTTGGCAAACCTATGGCATGGGTGCCAAAGACGGCATGCAGAGCACTCTCTGTGGGCATGTAGCCACTCTCACAACACCACCCCAGAGTTTATTACTAGGAAGGCAGTGGGACTCTGGTGGAGCTGCTCCCTTCCCCCTCTCTACCATGATTGATGATATTTTTTTCATATCACCCACACCTCCACCCAGCAGCCCAATAGGAATGCTTTCTCCCTCCCATGTGTGGGGTAAAGGGAAAGCAGGGTGCACCCTGCACTTAGTGGGGAAGAGAGGGCAGGCACAGCACTTGGTCTGTTGGGGGGGGTAGGGGTGGGCCTTGACACTCTGGCTCTAAAAAGTTCACCCTCACTATATAGACTTGGATTCATGTGGTAAGTGATGCCAAACCTTTACAATTCCCAAAAGAACTCCCAATGACTATAAACAGTAGCATCACAAGGGATATAGGAACTGCAGCAAAAATATACACTTCTTGCATAGCCAATAATCCTAATTACAGGTCAGGTAGATTTGATTTTTAATACTATCAACTCAGTTTTCATTGGTGTAATAGTCAGAACCTTTCTCCCCCTCACAGCCCTTTAGAGAGCAGAAGAGAGGAAGGAATACAAAATCTTTATACTTTTAGAAGCTTCTCAGGCACCGACTCCTTCTTCCTTGGGGGCTGATTGGACACTTTCACATCCCAGTTATTACTATAAAGGAAGTTCTACCCCAGAAATGCTATCCCTTGATCATATCAGGTCCTGAAGAATAGTATGATTGTGTGAGGAAAATTACCTTCACCCTGTTGGATGTCACAGATGTAACATCATATCCTTTGAAGTCTCCTGGCGTCTGCTTGAGAGTCAAGGTGCAACATTGCCATGGAGAGAGGAGGAGCTAGAGGGTATATAAGGCCACCAGGGGCAGCACATAGCCCTCTTTCCCTTTGAACTGACTGAGGACCTTCTGCTTCAGAAGAAGATTAGGTGGAGATTCTATAATCTGATTAATCCTTCCTTAAAAGAAATCTACCTTAATCTCCATTCTCTCTCATCTCTCACCTTCTCAATTTTATTAATAAAATATTAAAACTCTATGACAGCTGGCTATTTTAATGGAAATAATGCACAACGGCCACTTATACTTTATAGAAAACAGTGGCATACTGCAAGTCTGCCTTTTGCTACCGCACATGCCAGTGCTAGTTCTTCTACTGTCAGCGACTGCAACTTGGATGGAAGCACATCTGAAATGTATTGACAGGAGAACATTTCTTTGTCATTTTTCTTGATTTTTTTAAACTCTTAACTTCTGTGTATTGGCTCCTTGTTGAAAGAGTGGTAAAGGTAGGCAATGGGGGTCAAGTGACTTGTCCAGAGTCACACAGCTGGGAAGTGTCTGAGGCCGGATTTGAACCTAGGACCTCCCGTCTCTAGGCCTGACTCTCATCTTCTTTGTCTTTTGAGAGCCTACCACCGGGACCCATGGCTCTATGCCACTGAAGCTTATTTCTATCTTTGTCATAAATTCTCTACCGCAGGGCTTATGTGTGTATCTGTAGTTTCAGGTCTGCTGCCTACTCTAGTCCAATTCCTCATCTTTACCCATTACTGCCAAGCCCATATGCCTAAGGCTCGGCTCCACTCCACAAAGCCAGAGACTTTGGTGCCCATGTAAGGTTAATGACCCACTGCTACTCCCCAGGTCAGAATAAAACACTTCTCCTAGAATCTGAGGTCTTCTGCTCTATGCCAGGAAAGTACACATTTGTACTGCCACCCCTGGCACCTTATTGCACCACATTGTGGCAAACTGGGCCATGTACCCTTCCTCCACCTCCATGCAGAGGTTTGCTGCAATCCTGAACTTCCATCGGCCTCTTGTAAGCCGGTAGTAGGTCAGTAGCACTGTCAGTCTGCTATTGCTTGGATCTGACTTTGAATTTCAAAGAGTGCAGGTGGGGGGTTGGAAATGAGAGTGGGGAAGACATAAAAAGCCACAAAGCCAGGGATTTCTGTAAGCACAATACATGTGTTCATGCGCTATATCTCATGAACAAGGTATTGCCATTTCTACTGGTTTTGGAGAAATACATATGGTGCATGATTGTTTTGCTCCTCAGGGTCCCTACAATAGAAGTTCTGGAGAAAATGACAGTTCATACTTCAGAGTTTTAGAATAGAAACTTTTAAAACTGATGCAGTGCCCCTTCATATTTGACACATTTGTCCATATCTTCAAAGCCAGAAATATTTCCAGTCAAGGAAGAATTTTGAATTATCCCCTTAAGTGCTTGCTCAATGCTTACACGATAATATAACAACAAAATACTTGTGGCAAAATTATGATTGGTCTCTCAAATAGCAAATTAAAAAAATTCAGTTTTTTCAGCACAGTTGTTAAACAATCTTAAAATTCAAGGGAGCTGCTATATTTTGCATTTCTTATGCTTAGAATCCTTTATTCCAACCCTTGATGACTGTGTCTATATCCATGTATAATTATAGAACAGAGGACTGCTAGTTCAGCTGCATAGTCATTTCCAGAAAGTCATTGGAAACCAAACTACACAAAAATATGACTCTCTTAAAGCTAGTGAGCTTTTTTTTCAGGAGCTCTCCTCTGAGGCAATTGGGTAATGATGTCCATTTGCAAAGCAAAAGTACCCATTTGTATCAAGGCCTGAACAACATCTACACTCCAGAATGTGTCATTTTCTAAACCAATACTATTTCTATACCCCCAAAATCCAGTTCCTATAGACTGCTTTGAATATAAAATAAGTTCTGATGTGATCCTCAAGAAGAACCTATTAAAAGCATAACCTATCAAAACTTAAGGTCCAGTAATGTCAGAGGGTGGAGAGCAAATTTTTGGTTTCATTTTTCAGTTGTGTCTGACACTTCATGACCTCAATAATATCTTGGCAAAAATACTAAAGTGATTTGCCATTTCCTTCTCCAGCTCATTTTTACAGATAAGTAAACTGAGCCAAAAAGTATAAAGTGACTTGCTTAAGAACACATAGCTAATATTCTGAGGACAGTATTAAACTCACAAAGATGAGTCTTCCTGACTCCAGGCCAGGCACTCTGTCTACTGAGCCACTTAGCTTCCCAACCAGAATTAATTAGCTAGCAATTATATCATAATTTAAGATTCAGGAAGTGCCTAATAAATAATTATTATTTCATTTTGATGCTATTATCTTGAAGGTACAGTTCTGGAGGTCAATAGTTTACTCTCTAATTTTCCAGAAGTGAAGAGTGTCATGCATTAAATAATCACTCTTTCTAGAGACATTATGAGTAAAGGCTCCTGGGTAATGAAGCAAGTGGGAAAACATGAGTTCCAATTCAACCTCCAATGCTTATAAGTTGTGTGACCTGGAGCAAGTTATTTAAATTACTTGCCTAATTTTCCTCATGTACGGTGGGTACAGTAACCTCCCTTACAGGGCTGCTGTGAGGATAAAATGTGATGCTATGTATAAGGTACTCATCACAGTTAGTGGTGCATAATAGGTGCTATATGAATATTAGATATCATCATCATCATCATCATCATCACCAAAATCACCACCAGAATTGTGATGCTTAATGTAAAGTTACCTTCCTCTCTGCTTCCTTTACCTCCCTTCAGTAGGATCTTATGCTCCAATCCTACAAAACTACATCAATTATTCTGGGATTGGACTGACCCTGGCTAGCCTCCTATCCTCAGTTTATATTAGATGTCAGAAAAAATCAAATAATTGAAAGTATTTCAAAAGCATTTACAAATAACACTTTTGTAAGTATTAGAAATAATTCAGAAAAGGAGAATCAGCAATAGCAAGAAAAGGATATAAATTGAGAACACTAAAGATGATTCAGACAAGTAAAGAGTCTCATCTGTTTTCCTCATTTAGATCTATCAGCCAAAGCTCTGATACTATATTCTTCTTCTAGTCTCAGATTTTCTCAGCCTCTTTGTAATCTGGCAATGAAGAAGTGATGTTGATATTCTGAGCCCTTAGGCTCCTGAATCAATCAGGTGTTGAGGAATATCTCAACACCTTTATGGAAAAAACAGTATAAATCCCAGCTTCAATCTTATAGCAATTTTATCATATTAGCTAACTAATACGACAGAAACACTAATTAGACATATTTCTTGATGCATGTAATGAAATTGTATTCATCAAAACTTGCAAATAATATAAACAATACTCTCCCCTAAGAACAAATAATCAAGCGAGGACTTACGAGTTCCAGAGAGCTTTTCTTTGATTCCAACAAAGTTTCCCTCTCTATCTAGTCAGAGGTCTCATGCTTCCCTCTCAAGTGGTGGTCTCTCCCAAATGTCAATCAATTAGCACTGCCTTGGAGCAAGCTCAGACTTAACTCAAGTCTCAACTTCAGGAAAGTAGGGGCCAGTCCTAGTTAACACCTAAGACAAGCTGATGGATACATCCCTCAGTAGATCTTTTTGGGGGAGATGGGTTATTTTTTTATAATTCTAACTAAGGATTTTGCTAAATTTTTAACCATATAATTTGATTAGTAGTTTGTTGCATAAATTATTGATAATATTTGTTGAATTTTATTTTCACCAATAGTCTACCCTAAAAGAGGGCTGAAAGTATGTCTATAAATTAAGAATAAATATATTTGTTTATTCTATTATAGCACACAAGTACTTGTCTAATTATTGAAAGACAACTTGTAGAAAAAAAGCTTACTCAAATAGTTCAATCACAAAAGATAATAAATTATTATAAGAAACTAAAATTGTTTATCTACACAACTAGTTTAATCTATATGAGAGGAGGGGTTATATTTTTACCACCAAAAATTCACAAGGTGAAAAGGCTTTCAGTGAAAATATTTTTTTCCTGAAGTGGTAACTTAGACCCAGAGGCTTAAGTGATCTATCTAAGGTGACCTACTTTCTTAGTGCCCAAGAATAGACTATAAGGCAGATGTCTTATAAATTCTTTCAGGGGTCTGCCAACATTATGATGTTTTTGAGTGTATTATATATGAAAATATAGAAAGAGAAAGTATAGCAGTAGATATCAAATGTGAAGACTTTGAATCCTAATGAGGTAAGTACAAGGTCAGTGGTCAAGATGACTCATATAATTAATGTGTTTGATAAACTACTTATTGAAATTTTATTTATGAGAATTATTAAATTCCTCCCTTCTCATATTTTAAAATATAGGACTTTGGGGGAAGTTAGGTAGTTCAGTTTATTGAGATCCACATCTACATAAGGGAGGTCCTGAATTCAACTCTAGATGAAATATTTCCTAATTTTGAGACCCTGGGCAACTCACTTAACCCCATTTTCCTAGTTTTTATCATTCTTCTGCTTCAGAACTAATACAAAATATTGATTCTAAGGTGAAGGAAAGATCTAAAAATAATATAAAACATAGGTCTTTTAACATGTATTAAAGTCCAACTTTCATGTCCAACCATATTGTGTAAATGAACTTGAGTTCTTAAAGGTTATACTGGTGTTTGAAAGCACTGGTACATCCTACCAAGTTGAAAAGGATTCATTTATAAGCATTGTGATGGCATTCTATTTGTCTTAAACACTGGCCTCAAAACTTTGATAGAGTCATGACTAGTAGTACTGACACCAGGTAATATATGTAGGGGAGATTTGGCAAATCCAGAAAACCATGTATAAGATTGTGAAAAAGTTCTGATCTTTATATGAAAGACTCCAACAAAAACAACATAATGAGTCTGTTAAAACATTGAAGTAAAGGCTTTTATTTGAAAATATTTTGTTATAAACATCTTAATGGAAATCATCAGCCTTTCAGAAATAAACAATTGAAAACTGTTTTCAAACCAAACTTGCAATTGCTTTTTTGGATCATTGCACAGAATAAATAGCATGCAAATGATTCTGGAAAGGGGGGAATGTAAAGCAGCTACAGTGTGTGTCATCTAAAATCAGTAACTGAGGTTGCTATTGAAAAAGTTTTCTTTAACTATATATATATTAGCTAGGTGGTACATAGATTGAATACTGAACTTGCAGAAAGGAAAGATTTGTGCTTGCATCTTGCTTCTGACACTCAATAGTGATATGTCTTCAGGGAAATCATTCAATCTATCCCACTCTTAGTTTATTTTTCCATAGAAGGGGTATAATGTAGCACCAATCTTACAAACTCTAATCTACTTATGAATTACATTCCTAATCATACACAAATGATCCAGGTATGTTGATCTTCTTACTGTTCCTCACACATAATCCTCCATCTCCTAACTCTCTCTTTGCATAGGCTATCTCTCATTCCAGGAATGCATGAGATTCTCCATTCCTCAACTTTTTCCCCCTCTTATTCCTAGTCTGAGATGACCTTCTATTAATTCTTTATGTATTTTGTATGAAGCACCTTTGTGGTGTGAATAATCAATTCCTTCTACATTTAGTGTACTTTACCTGAGATCGTTTGGTGATCAGATCATAGACCCAGAGGTGGAAAGGATATTAGATATAGCTAAATCAACTCCCTTGATTTTATAGATGAGAAAAATAAAATTTAAGACCTCCATATCTGTAAAACACTTTACAAAGTTTAAGGTGCTATAGAAATTGTAGCTACATAAACAAGCATGTGATATGGTTTGTCTCTAAGGTAGCATAATGAATGGCAGAACTGGAATTTAAATCCAAATGTTCTAACCCCAAAGACAAAAGTCTAAAATTCCTCAATAGTAGAATAAAACTTCATGACATCAAAGTTAAAATACCTAGAATCTTATTCTGCTTCTGTCATGTACTAGCCCTATGACACTGAGTAAACTGTTAAATAACCTCTATTGGGAATAAATTTATATAGTACTTTGTAAACAACTCAATGATATATAAATTTAAACTGGTCAAACTGGTTTCACACATTTTATACTTAAATTGACTAAACATGCTGATTCTTATTAATGAGGCACATTAGAAACAATATATCACTTGATTTTATAATTAAAATAACTCACCATAATATCCCACTTTAAAGTTTACAAAACAATTTAAATTTCAACTGCTGGTTGCTAAGGAGTTTGAGAAAAAGACTAGTACATAGGCTAAGAAGCAAATTTACAAATCTGCCAGAAGAGATGTCCCGAGGCTAGAACTCTGTCTAAACCCAAGTTTGGTGCTATGCCCAGCATGTTATTTGTAACGACTGAGAGCCAAACATTTAGCAAATATGAAAAATTAAAAAAAACCCTCATACATATCTACCCTGGAGATTTCAAAAGGATGAGTTATGATTAATATTTTAAAAGTATAATACGATGATCCAAGAAAATAACACTTTCCAGTAGGGTTGTAAAAGAATTTGGGGATGGAGGAAGGGAAGAGAATGAATAACATGAAGCAAGAACATATGATTTCCAACTACTTTATTTTCTCATCCAAAATATATCAAGTAACTTGAAGAGAGCCCAGTGCTTATAGTATTATATTGAAATTGTTCATTAATTTTGAGAAAACATTGCATTTATTAAAGCAAATACATCTTGAAGTTTCCTCTTAGACAAGGCACACTTCACATGTGCATCAAAATTATAAGGATCTGGATGGTGGAGATACTTATAAAAAAACCTAATTGATGATCTCCTGAGAACTGAAGTCAAGCAAGGTAGAAAATCTGAAGGGTTATATCTCCCAACATGTTTATGAATGTCATGAACCTTTCTGTCTTCCACAATTTTGTTTCAATAATCAACCCTTTCTCTTGTATATCTTCAACTCTACTTAATCTTTTCTTTTTTCTTGTAAGTATGCTAAGTACATCTTCATATTAGAAATAATGAAATGTATAGGATTTGTGGTTTCATTCATATAAGTGATTCTTTTATGTCCTGAAGAGGAAGGTATCTTTACCAATTCATATTAACACCTTCATTGTCTACATCATTGAGAGGTTAAATCCCTTGCTCAGTGCCACATAATGTCTCAAAGGTACTGGTTGGAGTTCTCTTTAAACCATGTCAGGTTAAGGCTTCCCCTTATATTCAAAACAAAACAAAAAATATCTCCCTTTGAATCATCCCTTATAGAATCATGTACCATTTAGCTTTCCTCCATTAAGCTGTGAAACTTCTTGAAAGTCTAATAGTCAATATGCCCAAAGGTCTGTACAACTGTGAATACCTTTTAACCAAACAATATTAATATCATTTCTGTATCTCAAATAATTCAATGAAAATGAAAAAGACCTCTATATACAAAACATTTATAACACCTTTTTATGGTAACAAAGAGTTGGAAATTGAAAGGTTAGTCATCAATGGGGAAATTGCTAAACAAATTGTAATATTTGATTGTGATGAAATAATATTGTGCAATAAGAAATCATGAGCAGGATTGTTTCAGAAAACCTTGGAAGTCTCGTAAGAACTGATGCAAACTGAAATGATTAGAACCAAAACACTATATATTGTAATAGAAAAAATTAGAATTTATCAAATGTGAAAAATTTAGCTAACCTGATCAAGATATGATCCAAAAGCCTTATGATGAAAAATGTTGTCTACCTCCAGAGAGAGGATTGGTAAACACTGAAAATAGATTGAAACATGATTTTTTCATTTTATTTTTCTTGCTTCTTTTTGCAACATGACTGATAAAATTGACATATAGTTTGCATAATTATGCATTGTGTTATTGACATGATATTTGAAGTAATTGGGGTATAACTGAGGTGGATGGATGCTGTTATCCACCCTAGGAAACTGAGTTTGATATTTAATGGATGTTTATAAGTACCACAGTTCCCTGAAGTGAATTAAGGCATAGTAAGCCTTACCCACAGGGCCAGATCACTAACACACAAGTCTTCAAGACTAATTAGTATAAAAGTAACTGGCCTATTGATTAACAAAGGTAAGGAGGGAGGATTTAGAAACAAGAATGCCCGAACTCTAAGCTCTAATACTCTGCCCTTCTCCCTACATTCATCCCTGTTTTCTGACTAGATATTCCCCCAAAGTCTCTCTATTCTACCTTACACTAAAATCCTCCCTTGTTGGTTTAGCTGGTTGGTAAGTTTTTCCAAGTTGATTAAGGATGAACTCAAATTGACTGAGTTCACCCTGAGCTGGACCCAGCCCTGAGGTGAAGACCTCACACCCCACACAAACTTTCTTTAGTTAAGCTTCCTCTCAGTCAGGGTTGATGGAAACAGCAGAAATAGAGAGATCAGTAGATGAGTTCTTCCATGAAAAAGGTACTTCCAAGAGTAATTGAAAGGTTTCCCTATTTCCACAAAAGAGGTTTGGGTTGAAAAGTTCAGCAGAGAGCATGCTTGCTCCTTCCTCTCCTTTGGACAGGAAGTATCAGTTCCCTTCTATCACACACTTCTCTAGCTTTCTGTATTCCAGAATCTTATATACTCACCCATCTTTGGCCTAAATTGCATCAGCTCTTTTGAAAGTGACTTCCAATCTTCTTAACTTCACTCCTATCCAAAGTTTAACCCTTTATAATTCTATCTCTACATATTGCTTGCCTTCTCAATGGGTGCAGAAAAGTTAGGAAGGAAATAATTTAGGACTGATTTTTTAAAAATTCATATTAGATATGATTCATTAAAAGTGGGGATGATATAGATAACCAGAAATCTGGATCTTGAATTGCAAGGTAGAAATATATGGTACTTAATGTTTGTGGAAGTTATAGAAAACAATAATAATAAATATCTACTTCTCATGCATTTAACTAGTGCACCTTACAACTAGGCTTTTGTTCCTAGGCCCTAGCTAAATAAAACCGGTCAATTAAAAGTCTGATAATCAAATAACTATATCTGATATGGTGGATCATTTCTTCTTTCTTGATAATATACCATAACTGAGTTTTTGTAGAACATTGTCCACAGTGACAGCAATATTTCTTGATGAACAACTGTGAATGACCTAGTTATTCTCAGCAAACCAGTTGATCTAAGATTATCCTAGACTTATGATGAAAAAATGTCATCTATTATCCAAAAAAGATTTGATTGAGTCAGAATGCATACTGAAACACAACATTTATTTTCTTCCTTCTTTTTTGTATTTGAAATCTCTTCCACAAAATGACTAATAAGGAAAAAAAAACATTTTACATCATTAGACATGGAAAATTTACATCAAGGGGCTGCTAGGTCTCTCAGTAGATAGAGAGCCAGACCTAGACACAAAAGGTCCTTATTTCAAACCTAGCCTCACATACTTCTTAGCTATGTGACTGGCCAAATCATTTACCCCCACTATTTGACTCTTATTACTCTTCTGCATTGGAACAAATACCCAGTAATGATTCAAAGAGAGAAGATAACAGCTTATAAAAAATCTATATTGAATTGCTTACCATTTTCTGGGAGGGAAAGGGAAGGAATGGAAGGAGGAATGATCAGAAGAAGGAGAAGAATTTAGAACTCAAACCTGTAAAAAAAGGAATGGAAAATTGTTTTTACATATAATAAGGAAAAATAAAACAGTATTTAAAATCAAAGTAGCATCTTTTTAATTTGGAGGATTAAAATGTTTCAAGTTTTGTTCTTTATAGTCAATTCAAGGATTTTAGACAAAGCTAAATGGGCAGCTTCACAAAAGTAGAATCTTGGTTAAACAAAACATTTTCACGGTATAGGTGGGATGAGAAGAAAGAGGCATATTATGTTCTGGTAGGAATACAGAACCCGTGATGTTTAGAAAACTATAGAAACTCATTGAAAATTGACATTTTCTGTTTTGTTACCAACCTTAGTAGACACTCATTTACTTGATGCTTGCTTCTCTTTAATGTCAAGGTTGAATGGTTCATTAATTTGTGATTCACAATGCCTTGAACTTCTTTCAGTTTAAGAAAATATATACAATCTTAACTTAGATGTCAGCCCTACAGTATAATATAGTAGTTGCTGGGGAGCAATTGGAAATTTTTTAAAATAGAAAATCTTAACAGGTTATGAAATTATATATTTAATTATTATCAACTTAAAGAATTTTATGGGTCAAAAATATGTCTAAATCCAAGATGATTATTATATTAATTTCAAACTCTTATCTTCAGGTGATCAGTGCTCTTTACTCATGAATTCCTTCCTCTGTTCAACATTTGAAAAAGATAATAAAAAAATTTCCCTTCATGATTACATCTTTCTGCTTTCTCTCTGTGTTGAAACACATTTAACCATCCTTTGTTCTGAGAAATTATGTTTTGTCATCATGAACATTAGCATAGATGGATTACTACTGTTTGCAAAGGAAAGAACATACAACATGATTCTTCTTTACCTCCTTTTCTCAATCACTTTCTCTGGGATGGATGTATAGGAGTGTCATTTCCCAGGATACTGCCAGTCATGCATTCAGTTAATTACCTAGGACTGATAATAGCCAATTGAATTTCTTCATAATCACCCTCTAAATAGAGAGCTAAAATGGATTTAGGTAGAACTGAGTTCAAATATAGCCTTAGATACTATTTCTATGACCCTGGATAAAAAATGATTTCTTCAGAGTGATCATATCTATAATATGGGAAAATAATGGCATTCACATCTACTTTAACCAGTGGTTATGAGGATAAAATGTGATCTGTGTAGAGGCCTTTGCAAACTTTAAAGGATGATATAATTTCTACTTCTTCCTATTGTTGTTAGTCTACAAGGCTAAAGTTATTTAAGTCACTAACTAAAATTTGAAAGAAAAGGAAAGACTATATAAATCCTAACAACTTTCAAATGCTATGCTCTCAATTTTTTCTTTCATGAATATAGGTAAATGAATTTCACAAATATAGGTATACGAATCTTTACCCAGAGAAATCACTAAGCAATGAAAGAAATATTGGGAGATCTAAGAACTAAAATTAATAAGAACCACCAGGGATGGCATTAGATCACTATCCCAATATTTCCATAATCCTTATCTCCTTTTTATATAATGAATATGTTAAGGGCCAAAGGATGCAAGTTAATGTAGTACATTTGGGCTGCTATAGATATTAAGATCATTGGACCTGAGGGGAAAGTCTTGTGAAAAACAATTCAACTCATAAAAACACGTAAGGGGCAAATATAATCTGTATTTTGTAGAGAGATATCTTCCCATGTAGGTCCTCATGCCATTAAAGTCACAGGTCAGGAAAAAATATATACAAGGCTACTGGGGATAAACATGAATAAAACAATCCTAGGCTATTATTTGAAAATAGTTACTAAAAATAATATTTGATATTGGAACAATAAATTTAACTTCCTTTGGAATTGTTTATTTATGAAAAATAATTATATCTAAAAACATTCTGTTTAATTTTTATTACATTTAGAGATGTGTAGACTATTTAAATAATTTTAAAGTGACTTTTTTTAAACCCTCACCAGATTCTGCCTTAGACACTCTTCTGCCTGTAGTATTGGCTCCAAGGCAGAAGAGTGGTAAGGGCTAGGCAATGGGGAGTTAAGTGATTTACCCAGGGTCACATCAAGGAAGTGTCAGAGGTCAGATTTGAACCTATGACCTCCCACCTCTAAGCCTAGTTCTCAATCCACTAAGCAATCCAACTGGCCCCTACAATTGACTTTTCTTCTCCTATGGTCATATTTAGAATATTCCTTCTTCTTGTTTCATTGCTTTCAACTTCAGAATTTTTGTAAATGTTTTCCCATCTTTTTACCTATTTTTCGTCAAGCCTTGTATATTAAATGCATTATGGCACCATATTTATGGTTTATACTAAATTTATAAGTGTTTATTAGTAGAGAGAAAGAAATAGAGAAATAAAGTTTCTATCCTACCTAGGAGGTGCTAAGTTATTTACCTCTAGTCAGTTGCTTCTTGCCTTAGACTTCTTTTCTCAACTACATTTCCTGGGAAGGATGTTAAGGAGTGTCATTTACCAAGACAACTTAACCTGAAGTAGTACCAAGCCCCAAATTACAGTCCTGTATATTTCCTTCCATGCAGCCAGAGATTGCAAACAAGATAAGAACTGCCAAGAAGGCTCAGAGAAAGAGTGAGACCTGGAAGAGGGACAGGACACCCAACCTTCCCAAGCTGGGTTCTCAAACCTCATCTAAGCTCCTCCCCTGGATGATTTGATTAGCCAATGGTCTTCATAGTCATATTCCTGACCTCCATGGTCCTGTCCTGCTGAAAGATTCATGACTCTGTGATTCCTATGATGAGTCTTTCTGGAATTGGACTGGGTTAAAGGTTACCCAGATATTTAATTCACACAACACCCCCATTTTTAAATTTTTATCTACTGTAACAAAGAGAATTTTTCTTAGAGCGACAACTGTCAGCAATACTGAGTGATTATGAAGGTTGATATTTGATGTTGTGTCAACAAATTTAGTATTTGAACATGAAAATCTAAACCAAAAAAGAAATGAGAATTTTATCAGCATTGGAAGGTAAGGATGACTGTGGTGGTAGTTGTTGTGGAGGGTAGTAAGGGTGATGAAAATGCTGATTGACATTTATAAAGTAAAATTCACGTAATGAAGCACTTTGAATAGATTATATATTTTGAGTCTCATGTCTACTCTATGAGGTAAATATTACAAGTAGAGATATTATTATTTTCTTTTTAATTATAGAAGAATTGAGGGTCAGAGGGTAATTCTGTTTTTCAGTCCTACAGCTTCATAGGCAGAACATCACCCTTAAAGTTTTTTTTAAAGTAAAGACAATTTTGAAACCATTACTGAAATAGTGGAGCCACTGAAAACATACTTCATTTAAATTGAACTTTAAGATGAGAATTTGAAACATACACATTTTTCCTAAAGGGCACTAAATAGGGAAAAATATATGTGAGATGCTTGTAGTGTTTTTAATGCCAAAAGTAAAACCACAACTAAATCTCTGCATGAATTGAACACCAAAGGATAAAGTTTTTAACTACAAAATGTCACCCTTATGTAATCATATTTCTATGTCTTATGTCATCATTTTTTGTATCAACTAAATAATTTTGTCTTTGGCTTTCTATTAAGAGACACCATGAGGAAGGACTGATACAATTAAAAGAACACTAAATGAAAAGCCAAAGGATATGGTTTCAATTCTGTATTGTCTCAATTAGTACATCTGTGACCATGTCTAAGCCACTCACTGCAAAATCAGGGTCTAATGATCTCCAAAGTGGGAACCATTCTCCTAAGGGAGGCATAGCATGATTACACAGGGCTAGTAATCAATTATATGTCTGAGCAAATCCCAGGTGGATAACAACACAATCTCCACTGAAGCTACTTTCTAGTAGTAGAAGAAGGTCTACTGTGGTTCTGTCAGCATATGTACACGTCATCTATGAATCATAGTGTCTAGTGCAGGGGTTGGCAACCTTTTTGGCCATGAGAGCCATAAATGGCACATTTTTTTAAATGTAATTTCATGAGAGTCATACCCACAAACTAGTTCATTAGAGCGTGCTCACAGTGCGCGCTCCTGTAACAGTGCCTGAAAAAAAAATTGACTTTATGGCTCCTGCAGAAAGAGCCATATCTGGCCCTCAAAAGAGCCAGATATAGCTCGAGAGCCATATGTTGCCAACCCCTGCTCTAGTGACTAAAAGCTATCCCATACTCTTTTATTTAAGTGGGGAAGAATGAGAGGCTCAGAATGAGTAGATATGAATGAGTTCATTTAAATAAAGCTGAATGGAAGCTAAAGAGAGTACTAGGTTCATCTATAGAGAGATAGCAGGACATACCAGAAAATTAATTTTGAGGCAGAACTGGTTTTACTCTTGTTTACTCCAGATTTTGTTTGCTGTGTCACCTTAAGTCACTTAGCCTTCCTGAGCCTTGCTGAATTCAAATGTAATTTGAGGATGATTACACCTACCTTCACTGTTGCCCATGGGTTATTAGAAGGATCAACTAAATTAATTCATATGAAATCATTGCACAAAAGGCCACACATGTGAAAGGTAGTAGTATACTTGATATAGAAACCAGTGAAAATGGATTAGCTTCTGAACAAACACAAGTTTCAGTGACAAACGAAACAAGTAGAAAATGCAAGCATTCCTATAATTAATGCATTTTTAAAAGATTCTTGAAAGACATAAGAGAAGCAACAGTATGGAAAATCAAGATCTTTATTCAATATATGGATTTGAGAAAAAATAATGTCTCTCCTATCCCCTTAAACAGAAGTCAAATTCCAATTTTCAAATACAACAATTCTTAATATTCTGTTCTTGTGTAATAGTATCCGGAATGTTTTATTTGATTTGAAAATATCATCTTATTTTTTAAGGTCTTTATAGCCTTAGATTTGTAGTAACTTCTATTTTATGTTCAAAGTATTATTGAGAGGGTGAGCTTTGCTCAAGTTAGATGCTATATGATAATAAAATATTTATATAAACAAAAGAGTTATTAATGAAAACATTAATGAAATATAATAATAATTCACTGGTATGAAAGTGAGTCTGAGGGAGGGTAAAGGCTTTATCTAGGGTTACATAGTATTTGAATAGGGATTATCAACTCAGATTATCCTGACAAATTCTAGCACTCTTACCCACTGTGCAACATAGTTCTTTCTATCAGGCAACTAATGAACTAGTTTGTGGAATTTCACTTGATGCTTACTATAACTATAAATTTAAAGCTTAGCCCTAGAGAAAGAATGACGGTTGCAAAACTCCAACTCTTAACAGCACCATAGAATTCTAGCAGGATCTTGGCTCAAGGTTCTAACCAAGGCTGTCTAATAGGCTGTCAGGATTCACTCCTGTCCCTAATTTATCAAATCAAATCTATTTTATCCCTTAGTTATTTATTTATTTTCCACATTTTTTTTAATTTTGGGTTCCAAATTCTCTTCCTCCCTTTAGCACCATCTGAGAAACCAAGCAATATGAAGCCTACTACAAATGTGAAATTATGCAAAACATACTTCCATATTGGTCATATAACATGACTTTTTCTTTCCAGTATTCTAGTGGTGAAGATGGAGTAGAGTTATCTACTTAATTGTGATAGAATACATATAAATCCAAGTTATTGTGTTCAAATGAAATAGTGGGTGCTTTCTAAAAATTCACCATTTGGACAAGTATATTATTTTACCCAGATAGAATATTTTTATCAAGAGAAAATAATATATAGATTTAGATATAGATATAGATATAGGTATATAGATATAGGATATAGGAATAAATATATACATATATAGATACACATACTTAATTCAGTCATATAGTCAGATTATTTCTTATTTTTTTGTAAAGAGAAATTTACAAATATTAATAGTGTTATCATGGATAGGATGGATTTTTTTCTCTACTTATTCTATTACTCCTTCTTCCTCTCTGAACAAAACAAAAACCAAAAATCAAATCCTACATATTTCAATTATTGATAGTGATTTCTTTTATTGATATGCATACCTGAAGGAAAAATATTAGAATTATATAAAATGTTAATGTTAAATGTTAAAATAGTTCTTAAAATAGAGTGCTTATTGTTGACTAGAGTTCTCAGTGAATGGTTTTTTTTCTGTCATCTAGACAAGTTACATTATTAAGTGACAGTTATTAGCCAGATATGTTAAACTCTGAGTATATAAGGTTGGAGAGAGAGAGACAGAGACAGAGACAGAGACAGAGATAGAGAAAGAGAGAGATCCTATCTAATGGAGGAGACAACAAACAACATTTTAAAAAAGGCATATAAAGCATAAATTAAAGAAAATCAACAGAGGGAAGGCACTAAATTTTAGGGTAATCAGTAAAGTTTCCTATAGAGAGTGAGATACTTGGTGGATCTTAGAAGAAGCCAAAATTCAAGGAGGCAGAAAGTAGGAAGGAGAGAATTCTAGGGATGAAAGATAGTGAGTAAAAATGCCCAGAGTTAGGAGATAAAGAAAGTAAGACATGCAATGTGCCTTGAAGGATGAGTAGAATTTGTATGGATTCATAAATGGGAGAAATATATAATTGGAAAACCGTATATTAAAATGACAAATATCACACTAATTGGATCAGAACAAATAGCTATGAGAAGTAGTATGATGAGGTTGGAAAAGTAGGATGATGCAAAATTGTGGAAAGCATCCAGTGACAGACAGAATTTTCATTAAATCCTATATGTGACAGGGGTACATTGAAAGTGTCTGAGTAAAGCATGACATTTGAGTCCAATGGCCTAGTTAGGAGGCCAGAAGGATAATAATTCAAAATTTAAGAACAGATTGTTGAGAGTAGGGACATGGCTGTTCAACTTTAAAAAATACAGCACTGTCTACCTTTATAAATCACAGATTAACTGTGATAGCTAGCCATACAATCCTTTTACCTTTATACATGAAAAGGAGAGAACAGAGGAGAAGGCAAGAAGAGCTTTCTCTTTTATATTAACTCTATATAAGAAGACACATTAATCACAAGGTTAATTCCCTTGCTCTACACTCAGTTTATTTTGGGACATATGCCAAAATCTGGAATTCTCTTTTTCTTCTAGAAATGCATTGTCAGATATTTGTTATTGTTTTATATTGTCTCTGAAATATATTAACATTGTTGAATACATCACATACATGTTGACTGAGCTATGTCAAACTTAATCAAAGTTAAGTCCAATTTCTTAACACACAGTGCAGAATTTTAAAATTTACTGACAGGTGCTATCAGTAATATAGTCCTCTGTATTTTTATAAATAATCATATTCAATTCAAAACCCAATTCCTTGTTTTTTCTACTTACTCATAGAAAATCAAAATCATTTCAAGTTCTGGTTTTACCACTTATGAGCTGTATGACAATGGAAAGACATTTTTTTTCTCTAAATTTCAGTTGTATCATGTGTAAAATAGAGATGTGAACTGAGGCATCCTCATAGGGCAGCTTAGAAAATATTATGCTAGGATAGAAATTGATTTGAAAATATGTTGTTTCTACCTATAAATGATAAGTTCTTTGAGACCAGAAACTATTTTTATTTTGTTTTCTTGTAACTGTAGCCTCTTAGTCCATAACCATATATATCTGTAATCAGTCTGAGAAAGAAGAGGTATAGCTAGCACATCAATATCATAATAGAATTTCACCTCCAGCAGAAATTTTTCTTGATCCATTTATTGATGCCTTATATTTCTTGCTTTTTCTAACATTTCTCTACTCATCTCTCTCTCTCTCTCTCTCTTTGGACCAAAAGTATATTATCCAAAATAAATTTCAAGACAATATTCCTAGCCTTCGGAACCATTTATCTTATGAATTCTTTATTTACCTTGTTATCTAAACAGGATACTGTTTGCTCTTTAGAATCCCGCTTGAAGCACTCTTTCTTACTCCCCACCATTTCTAATCTTTTTCAGGACTATTATTTGTTCTTAATTATGAGCATCTATGGATACCCCACTCTTCATGGGCACTAGATATTCATAGAAACAATAATTGCATTGTTATTCAGACCGCACTCCCATCATTTTCGAATTAAGATATTTTAATTTTATAATGGTAGAAGAAGCAGTGTTATGGGGGAGAGGCTGGGTTTTCTCAGGTAAAGACCTCAAAATTGGAATCAGCACAATTTGCTTGTTAAAATAGATCTAGTTGTAGAATTGGTTTTCCTCCCCAAGGCAACCTGGTGTTGAGCAAATGCCAGAGGCACAGCCATCAATTTAGTAAATAAAAGGTTGACATTCGTGGAAAAGAAATGTCTTTTTCTCTGCCTCTAGCTGGGTTAGTTCTGTCATTTAGGAACAATTTCTCCTTCTACCAAAGAACAACAAAAAACAATACTTTGTATTAAAGATACTATGGGAGGAATAATATGCCTAGAGGAGGGGGTTATGTGGTATAAAAGCCTATAAGTAGTTTTCTGTAGTCACCAATGAAAAAAAAGGACAACATAATTCAAACAAAGAAAGTAAATATTCTATCATTTAGGCTTCCATATTGCGTAGTGTCAGTTCATCCCTAAGTCAGTCTCCACTTTGTAGATGATGAAACTGAAACCTAAGACAGGTAAAAGTGATTCATCCAAGGTCACTGAAATAGTAAGTGGGAGAGTCCAGAAACCAGATTTTCTAATGAGAGAGAGAGAAAGAGACAGAGACAGAGAGACACAGAGAGACAGAGACAGAGACAGAGAAAGAGACAGATGCAGACTCAAAAACAGATAATCAGAGAAAACCATTTTCCAAGAGAAATTTCTCTGAAGTGTCTCATGTAGCAGCAAACTGGGACTAGAAATACAGAGTTTGTGAGCTATATGAGATGTCAACTTCTTCCCAGAATTTTTCTCTCCCTTCAGAGACCTGAGGGGTGGGGAGGGTTGAAATGGTACGACTCTCTCCAAACTGGAAACCAGTAAAATCCTCTATTTTGCTTCCCTGGATCTCATAATTTCTGTCTGCTCTGCAAGTAAACATGAGATCTAGAAAGCAATCACTATCAATTAGAAGAGTCCCTTGTGGTTGATCCTTTGAATGAAGGTACATGAAAGATACAGTTATATATCTTCAAGTTATAAAAGGGAATTCTTTGTTATCTTTGAGTTTTACACTTGTGAAAGGGAATCTTTTATTCCTTTTGTTATTTTGAAGACAGGATTAACTCTACTTTGTCTACTTTTGAATTGAATCAACAAAAAATTGAACACCCTATTTAGTACTAGGTGAGAAGCTAGCAAGGTACTTAGAGAACTCACAAGTCAATTACTTATAGAGTTCCACCATTTTAACTCAGTCCCAAAATTGTGAATTCTATGATCAGAATTTACATCCTCAGAAACTCAATCAGCCAGGAATCTATGAACCCTTTTAATGAGTATTCATCCCTCCAGAAGGTGAGAACTGTTTTCCACAAACACTGCCCTCTGGGCAGTGCTATACAATTTGGAAACTGTGATTGGCCCCTTTGAAGAGGGGCAGGGATAGAGAGTCACTATAAAAGCAAGCCCCCAACTCCCTCAGAGGAAATTGTCTTTGAGAAGATAGTCTAAAGAGATTGCCTTCTGGAGATAGTCTTCTGCATGGGGAGAGTCTTCAAGGGAGCTTTGCTGGAGACTGTGACTTGGATCCTGGCCTTGGAGCTTGGCTTAAACTTAGACTCTGACTCCTGGACCACTTCATCAGGTGAATGAAAGACTGACTCCTTTCCTAGTTTTCTAAGAAGCTAGCTTCTATCTTGGAGGAGGCCCTGTGGTTACTCACTACCAGCCTTCCTGGTTGAGAACTAATTAATCTCTGCCTGGATTAAGCAGACCTGGAGTAAACATTTAGGTCTCACATGTCTCTATTGTTTTCTCTCCATTTTGTAAATATTTGTAAATAAATTTCTGACTTGAGATATACTAAATATTGGTGACCACATAATTTCATAAAATTATTATCCAACCATGAAATTCATCCCTTATAAAGTGATACATCAGATTATCAAATGGAATATAGATTTAATTAGGAAACCTTTCTAAATTGATAAAAAAAAAAGCCTTATAGTTTTACCTGGTAGTTAATAGGATTCATAGTAAGTAAATGATAATTAGTTAAGAAATGTTTGTTTTCACCCAAAATGTGTATCCTCATACCTATAGCCCTACCCCCAGATAATAGATACTTTATATGGATTATATATATAAAAGTAACACTTTTATTTCCCAGAGCTCTAGTTATTTACTAGTTCAGATTCAACTCTAGAACATGGTGCTCTGTGCTCTGATGGAAATAATTGAAATAATTAAATAGCTGGCATTCATATAAATACATTATCTTATTTGATACAATTAAATTCGTTAAATATTTATTAAGTACTTACTATGTTTCAGGCACTTTGCTAAGTGTTAACTGGTAAATACAATGATCTATGATACTTCAAAAAGATTTATGATGAAAAGTGCAATACATCTCCAGAGGGAGAACTGATAAACTCAGTGGAGATTAAAGTATATTTTGACAATCTTTCCTTTTTCTTTTCTTTATTTTTTAACAACGTGGCTTATATGGAAATAGATTCTGTATTATTGCACATGTATAAAGGACATCATATTACTTGGCTTCTCAATGTGTGAGTGCGAGAATTTAGAAGGGGAGATAATTTAACAAATAAAATAAAAAGAATCCACTATCCAAAAGAAATATATCACATCAGATTTGGTAGCTACCACAATGAAGAAATGAATAGCTTAGGATAATTTTTTAAATAATATATAGGCTTATCTAACACAACACATGGAGTTCATAGTTTCCTCCATTACCCCAAAATGTAATAGAAAATTATGTGTTAAACTTGGGACATCCAATGAGGTGTTTTTTTCATTTAATAATTTTTATTTTTTAGAAAAGTTAACATGGTTACATGATTCATGCTCTTACTTTCCCCTTCACCCCCCAATTCCCCCCCATAGCCGATATGCATTTCCACTGGTTTTAACATGTGTCATTGATCAAGACCTATTTCCAAATTGTTGATAGTTGCATTGGAGTGGTAGTTTCGAGTCTACATCTTCAATCATGTCTGCCTCAACCCATTTGTTCAAGCAGTTGCTTTTCTTCTGTGTTTCCACTCCTGCAGTTCTTCCTCTGAATGTGGGTAGCATTCTTTACCATAAGTCCCTCAGAACTGTCCTGGGTCATTGCATTGCTGCTAGTACAGAAGTCCATTACATTCTATTTTACCACAGTGTATTGGTCTCTGTGTACAATGTTCTTCTGGCTCTGCTCCTTTCATTCTGCATCAGTTCCTGGAGGTCCTTCCAGTTCACATGGAATTCCTCCAGTTTATTATTCCTTTTAGTACAATAGTATTCCATCACCAGCATATACACAATTTGTTCAGCCATTCCCCAATTGAAGGGCATACCCTCATTTTCCAGTTTTTTGCCACCACAAAAAGCACGGTTATAAATATTTTTGTACAAGTCTGTTTATCTATGATCTCTTTGGGGTACAACCCCAACAATGGTATGGCTGGATCAATGGGTGGGCATTCCTTTGTAGTCCTTTGAGCATAGTTCCAAATTGCCATCCAGAATGGTTGGATCAGTTCACAATGAGGTTTTAATGTCTATGATACCAGTGACTCAGTGACTTTATCTCTCACTTAGACTATGGACAACCATTCCCCTTGACTTGATATGTTCCTCCAAACTTATCTCGAGGTAGAAGGTCTACATTCTGAGATATAGATCACTATCCATAGTTGCCTTCAAAATCTTTCATCATTTTTAGATGAACCTTGTTGAGAGGAAATATACTTCCTCTACATGGCACTCTAGCACTTATATCTCTATCCATTATGTTTACAATCCATACAAGTCACTCATAATAATAATCACATGACTATTTAAAAATAATAATGCAAAAGAAATAATACAATGACTGATGCTAAGATACTAAACCAAATACATAAATGGTAAAATATATGATAATACATACATAAACCCAGATCACATTATTCCACAAAAGTTCTCAAAAGTTATGTTGAAGAATGAATATACATTTGTCATAATGTGGCATGGAAACATATGAGAGAAGAAACATGTTCTTAGAAGGATGTATAATTCTGTGCTTCAAAGTATTGGTTGATTCAGGAACATCTGTGCCAGGCTGAATTGCTTGTCTCCTCACTGCTTGATCATTAGCCTTTATAAGCTCTATTAATTAATGATCAACTTTAGAGGATAGTTAAAAAGAGCTAGCTCTTCTTGTGAATGACTTTTTTAAAAATCACATAATCCCAAGAAAATAAAACTGCCTAACTGGATTATATAAACCAGCCCTCCCAAGTAATTCATTTATCTAGATGTTTCATTGTTTAATCAGAATGGAATTCACAGGAAACAGAACTGAAGTTCATTCTTAAATCTAGCTTCAACAAGTAGTAAATTCTCTCACTGCTTGTCCTTTTCAAGCCAGAGGTAGCAAAAGGGAGAAATAAGCCCATATGAAAAGCTTCACTTTCTCCCAACTCGTAATGGTGATAGAGGTTAATAAATGTCACTAGAACACCTGGTTGATATAATCAGTTCAATTGCCAACCAATCAGAAATCACTCAGCTGAAGGCTTACCCATCTGAAAGCTCTTAACTTTTCCTAGGACCACTGTTTTGAGTTCCTCCCACCCCTCCTGTTTCTTCAGTGGTTCTTTTCCTTTTGTTGCTACTCTCTTCACCTACTCTCTTGTCTCCATGTTCAGTGACTTCTTTGATATATTCCTTATTCTCACTGATTCACACATTATATATGCCACTCATTTTTTTGAACAATCAACAAAGTGTATTCAGTTAAACATAAGTAATAATATGCTATGTTGTGTCATATCGCATCACATCATATCATATGTAACATGGTTATATGTTGTTGTGTTACATTTTGTTGCCATCATATATCAATTGTGTTATAACATCATTATGTGTTAATATATGAATTTGAGGAATATTATACCTGTGTATATATTTATACATATATTGTTAAGTATACATTATATATGACTATTCATTATTTCTTATTGACTTTTGTAAAATAAAATATTTGTTTGGGGAGAGAAAATAATTCTAATTTAGTCTCTTCAAGAAATTACCATGCATATTTCAAAATTTTAGCATGTTCCTTAAAAGATGTTACAATTTATGTAATTATGATGACACTTTGATTATTAATTTTAAGTGAAGAACAAAACAGTAAGATGTGTGCCAGAGTAGTAGGTATTGGCATCACAGGGTGATTTCTTCATTTTTGCATGACTTGAATTTAAGAGAGGAAGAATTGCATGAAGTCATGAGCTTCACTCTCTCTTCCAGAGCAATAGGAATGCAGTCACAAGATAAAAGTCAAGATGACTGAAGTTGGCCTGGGATGTAGTAGATAATCTTGGCATCTTTGCTGTCTGACCAAGATGGAAGCTCCTAATGGTGCCTACTTCAGTCACCTTCATGGAAAAAATTGTCTTCATTGACACATTCCACTAGGGCAAGTCTTCATATGGTTAGGGTAAATCACTGATGAGTTTTAAGCTTGCCAGTTATCCTTAACCTTAATTAGCCCATCTGCCAAGATGGTTTTAGTGGGTAGTTGTTGCTATGCATTCTACAGATTCTTGGAGTCACATTTGGCCATTAGTCCTAAAATCTAAAATCCTCTGAAGAGTCAAAATTTTGGTTCACCAATTGCAATTCATGATTGACTAATGCTGAAACTACAAGTTTTGCAGTTGTTGTTTAACCAGTGCTAACTGGTGAGAAATACAGGATTTTAGAATATGGGAGCCTTGTTCCCATTACTACACCTCACTGCCCTCTGTCTGCCCCCTCTACTACCACTGACACATAAGGTTTTCGTTCCTCTTGATAAGTAAGTGTTTTGGAAATTCAGTAAGAATATGAGTTGCAGAGAAAGTGATGATCTACGTTAGAGGGCATTATGAGAGGAAAATACATAAGGTTACATTTTATTCTATGGTCAAATGTTTGCTTGTACTTAATAAATTACAAATATAATTTGATCCCCAATACTTTATAATCCATATGTGTTTTTACTCTATAATTTCATCAGTAAAATCTTATTTTTTATTTCTCTCCTCATGTTTTCAGTGAAAACGAAATGAGAAAGCCATTTCTGTTAGCTTTTTTGATGGACACACAGTATGTGATAGTCTTCATTCTTTTAGAATATTCCCCTCTTTCTGATATAGTTGAAATTAATCCAAAAATGCCTTTAAAATTATGTTGCCTCCATGATATATCTCTTCTGTGCATATTCACTTAAGTCTAGCTCCTCTTCTCAACCTAATCTTCAGGGTCTTTGTATTTATTTTTTGGTTGGGTGAAGATATTGGATCTCTCCATTTTGCCCAGGCTAGAAGTACAATGTTTACTTACAGGCTAAGTCCTACAAATCATTAAAGGAGCTTTTACCTTCTCCATTTCTGATCCGGTCCTCATTACCATTTCATAGGTAGCCTGCTGACCCCTCAATCATGTGACCTTAACATATTGCTGTGGGATTTAGTGCAGACACCTGAACTCTTTACCTTTACTGCCTCTCAGAACTCCTGAGCTCCAGCAATACACCTGCTTCAACTTCCCCAGTAGCAGAAAGGACATGAATATGCCATCATGCCTGGCCGGTGCAATTGTCATTTCTTCACATAATATTTTGAGTATTAATGTAATGGATAAGCTATCTGTTAACAAAAAAAAGTCCAAATCAAATTGTGAAAATTTTGGAATAAAAATATGAGGGTTAATAACTTCTGTGTCAAAGGCTTGAACTTAATTGCAAACTGTTTTGACTAAAGTGTTTACTTTCATTTAATTATCCACCAATATTCCCTTGTTTTGGATCATGAAATATTCTAAAGCCTTCAGGTTTTAGAATAACATCACAATCTAGATAAACTGTTCTTTTTATCTATAAGAACGTGTGTGTGTGTGTGTGTGTGTGTGTGTGTGTGTGTATTTCTATCTATTAAATAAAAACTTCTGGTTGGGTAAACTAGAAAATATAGTGAGTGAATAATATTCAAATGGTTATTTGAATTGTCCTACACAATCTCCAAATGTTGTATTTTGTACTCTAAGAAAATTCTGTGTGTCATTGACAGAAGTTTCAATTTACATTCAAAGAATTTTTTAGAGAAAAAAAAGAAACCTTTTAGAATTTAAAAAGAATCTCTGAAGCCTCCTGAGAAGTTGCTAGGATTGAAATATTTCTGTTGGAATTGTAAAATGGTCCCTAGAAGGATGGAGTTAAGACTATTTGCTCTGAGCTCATGTGTTTGTTCAATAAGCTGTTATTGGCAATTGTGGTTTTATCTTTTAAAAATGTATTTAATCCTCTCACAGCAGGTATTGTCATTACCTTCATTCCCTCATAAACCCTTGGGAGCACAATTTATATGAGCAAATAAATTCATTTTATATTACAAATGCATTATCATTTCTATGATAACTTGTTAGTACTAAATAGACTATTTTCTTAAGCAGCTATCCTTGATTGGTTCTTTAAAGTATGCATCACATGTTGACTCTTACTTTAATCTTCTAGAGCTACAGCATTTGACTTACTGCCCAGGTTTGACACCTGGAGAACCTGAAAAGGTCAGAAGACTGTGTTGAACAAAATGTGTGTGTGTGTATATATATGTATGTATGTATGTATGTATGTTGTGAAAGAGGAAAAATCAAAATGTGGCAATATTAAGAAATGTGAGTGAGTAAAGTGGATATAATATTTCCTGGTTTTCAAGTTTGATTCACTGAGAAGATAGTGTTAGGGTTCAAAATGGGTGGCCTCCAGAGGAACACACGAGACAATGCAATCAAAGCAGGAGAAAGCTTTATTGCCAGTACCCACTGGAGAAACTCAGCAAAGAGAGTCCCGAGGGGGCATTCAGAATAAAGAATATATATATATGTTTCTGGAATATAGGTGCCTTTGTCTTAGGGTTAGCTAATAGCTAGACAGAGGGAGTAGGGATGCTTCCAGGTGCCACAGGATATGATTCTTAATCTTCAAGGCTGTTCTTTTTGGAATCTTCAAGGCTGTTTCATCTAGGGGCCCTGGGGCTTCCAGCCAGGAGTTGTCCCTGGGACTGTGAGTCAGAGATATAACTGCCCTGCTTGAGTCGGGCATGACGTGATCCAAAAAATCCCCTGCTTAATTGCTAAGTTTAGCTTTTTGGCTATAATATTCTTATAAGCTATAAGCTTCATATTTCTATAAGCTTTTTTGGCTATAACAATAGAAGAGCTCCTGTCAGCAAAAGGTTAATTAAGAAGAGAAAAGGATTTGGGATATGTAGGAAATAAAATGAATTAAATATTAGATATGTTATATTTGAGATTTCTTTGAGATATTTGCTTGAGATGTTCAGTAGGTAATGATGGGGATTAGAGATGGATTAATAATTCTGAAAATCATTGATATA
>NC_058130.1:522126082-522200999 GCF_016433145.1 Gracilinanus agilis
ATTGACTTATAGGTGGAAGAGTGGTAAGGGTAGGCAATGGGGGTCAAGTGACTTGCCCAGGGTCACACAGCTGGGAAGTGTCTGAGGCCGGATTTGAACCTAGGAATCTCCTGTCTCTAGGCCTGGCTCTCAATCCACTGAGCTACCCAGCTGCCCCCTAAATGAAGCTGTTTTGATAAAATGTGGTAGAGAAACTTGATTCCCTTTCCCAGTTCTGAAATACCATTATATTTTATGTTAAATATTTTATCATATTAAGAGAAGTATGTTTATATATGTATATGATTATTAAACACTGTAAAGATAACTAACATGTCCTACTAAGTGAGAAATGTTTAATAGTCCTGGCCATATACCAGACTCTCTATCTGATGGCCTAGAACAGGACTAACTGAAGTGTCATAAGTAGAAGGTTGAACATATATGATATTTTTTCTGCCATAATAATGCAAAATGGCTCCTTATTAAGGCATATCTGCATATTTGAAACACTATTAAAATTGATAAAATAATAAGCCTTGAAGCAAAAAGTATTAGGTAAATCAAAATCTCACTGTTAAAATGTCACAATGCTATACACATATCATAAAGGCAAGCAGATTTAACAATAACCATGTGTTAAGGAATTGTGGCAAAAGTCCTCAATTTCTTGCTGATAGAGATATAAAGGGATATAAGAAATTGCCCTTTCCTCCAGGGTGTTTAAAATATAATGAATTAAGATGTTTATAAATAGTACAAATTAGACTATTCAATATTCACAAATCAAGTGCAAACAAGTAATATTCCAAATGTATAAGGTATTTGGGGAATGTTTGGTAATCTTTAGAAGTGTACATGTGTTAAGAGAGTTGTTTTTTCTTAATTTCTCCCTTTTTCTATTTGAGGCAAGGGTGCAAAACAATTTCTGAGTAAGAGTCCCACTACTGTTCAAACTGTCAGTTGGTGACAGAAGGGTGTGACTGATAGTTACAGCTGGCAGTTGGAAAGGGCTTTTGGTCTCTGGGTCCTCTGGGGAGAGGAGTATGTGGCTCGCTCTCTCCGGGACTGTGAGGAGACTGAGAAAGGGATTTAAGGCCTTAACAATCTTATTGATTATTGATTATTTTGGGTAGATAGGTAGATGGATAGTGGGTAAATTATTAGATAGTCAGTGTAGAAAAGATAGGCCATAAACCTGGCTCTGGCAGAAGGCACTACCCTTGAAGGCAGATAAATTTAGGGTTTTCTGAAAAATTTTAGTTAGGATTATGATCTTAGGTACAGTTATAAGCTATTATAAGATTACTCTTACTTTTCTCCTTTCTATTTCCTATCCATACTTTCCTAATAATAAACTGTTTTTTGTTTAAGAAACTGCTTTGCTGACTTTTTCAAACTCCACCCCAAAATTATAACCCTTTAAACATGTCATCTCTTTTTAATTAACTTTTTTATTTTAATATATTATTCTATATGTATATTCCAAATAATTATCTCAAAATTAAACTTTTCCATAACTTTATGAAAAAATGTACTAAAATTGTATTTGCTAATTTCAAAAGGAGATATTTCTATCATTTTAAATTTTTTTCTGCAGCAAATATAAAACTTGAAATGTTAAATATTCCTCAAAAGATTGCAATAAGCAGAACTAAAAGTAATCACTTTCATTTTGTTTTGGGAAAATAACTTGCAAATGCATAATTAAGATGAATAGGATATTTAAAATCACTGTACTTGTGATATTTGCTAAACCTTATCCATTTATTCTATATCTTTGACAAACGTATCAGAAGATGATGGATGTTTTTATTTTATCCTGCTTCAAAAGTCTACTAAAAAGAACAGGGGATTAATCTCTTCATATGGAGAAAATTTCTAAAATTCTATTATATATTTTTCCACAACAATCTAAACAGAAGACATTCTATAAATGTTTATTGTATGAGAACATGTCCATTAGCAAAAAAATAGTAAATTTTATTTAAAAAGAATAACATTATAATGAAAATAAATATTAAGTTTACATTGTTAAAGTGTTTTTAACCTAACAAGAACTTTTAATTGTTGTCTTTATTATGTCAAAAATATATATTTTAAAGTTAAAACACTATATATATATATAATTTGTAACATAACATGAAGTATTGAAGGTTTAACTAATGAAATGTAACTCAGAATTCCTTAGTTTTGGCTTATTATGATAGCTAACAATCCCACTTTTGTCAGTCACCTGAATTAAGGATCTTTTATTATGCAAACTTGTTCAAAGTTATATGGGAGAAGTATTATATTGAACTATAATCATTCATTATCAAGTTTGCTCTAATTATTTTAATTAATTGGTCAGCCAGTCATCTAAAAAGGGTTAGAAAAAAAAGTAGGGCTACAACACATGAGAGACAATCTGTGATTATTAAACAAAGGAAATTTCAAGAAAAAACTTCAGTTCCCTCATTCAGAAGGGAGCCATAATTGAGAACTTACCATATCAGAGCAGAATTAGATTCAACAGTGTGTACAATTTGGATGTAATACTGATTCTTTTGTGTTATATTGCCTACATCATTTGACTTTTTTGGATCTGAATTTTTCTCATATATGATGAGACATTCTGTTTTGACTGTTTCAATACTCCTTTCAAAGCACTATATCTATGATTCTAAGGGAACTGGTAGCTAAGGGAGAAAGAATAAAAGAATTCAAAAGGAGAGCTGACACGAAAACTGCAATCTACCCAAATTCCAAACTAAAAATAGCCACTACTCCACAGTTGCTCCTTCATTATATTCTAGTCCATTTTTGCTATTAGTGAGATCTTCTTAAAACCTTTCTTTTGGGAAGAAGGCTAGATCAATCACTCCTTTTATTTTTCAGGTTTTGGTCACCATATTTGGTCAGATATTTCCTTCAGTATTCTCCTTGCTTTTTCAAATCCCTTATTTTACATTAATTTCTTCCATTAGAATATAATCTCCTTAAGGGTAGAAACTATTTTTTGCTTATATTTGCATCTTCAGGGCTTAGCATATAGTAAAAGCTTAGTATATTCTTGTTTACAACATGAATGTATAGATTTTGTTTTATTGATGTTGAGTTTTCTTATATTATAAACATTTACAGAAAATTATGAGACTTGTTTGCAGCAACAAACTGAGGAGTTGTCTGCAGTGAAATTTTTTGTAAAGAAAAGTGATTATTGTAGTCCCAATATCATAAATGTCATTAAAATTCATGTAGATACATTAATCATTAACATACAAGAAGTAAGAATGATGAAAGGGAAGAAGAAAGGTACAAGTACATATTAAATATCCACTACTTGACAGGTACTATGCTAAGAGATTTACAAGTATTATCTTATTTGACATGAAGGAGATTATTTCGGATACAATGAAGGTTAATAATTATATCACGGTGGTACTCTATAATCAATGATAGAATATCTGTTTCACTTATTGGTATGGCTTAAAAATCCATCATCTAGTTGCTAAAATTCTGGTAGCTAGTCTCTCTTAAATTATTCAATATGTTCCTTGGACAATAAATACCCATTTCATCATTTGACCCATGTTTTAAACCTTAAAATCTTATCAAAATTTAGAGGAACTCACTATTCTATGGAAAAGTTTTCTAGAAGACAAAGTCATGTGTCTGCACACCATTAGAATGAGGAATTTGCAAGAGGATTTTCATTCTGGAAATGGTATAATTAGGATTAGCGGAAAGTACTGAGGAAGGGAAGGGATGAAAAAGAATCAATTTACAGATTAAGAATTTAGAACAATCACATGTGCACATGCACATGTATGTATACCTAATGGTGTTTCTTCAGTTTTTTATCTGTTTCCCACACTGTTGTCAGTTCAGTTTTGCATTACTGATAGTGCCAATCAAGCCACTTTCTGGAAAAAACTGAAATCAATTTAATTCTCTTATTATCATAAGCTTGAAGAACAAACAGCAGAAGTCAAAGAAGGTCTGAGTTAATGAATTACATACTTGTGCTTTTCTCTCACTTTGACTTATATCAAATCATTGTGCTTTCATGAAACCTTAAAAGACATTTCTTCTTCCTCTTTCTGATACCAAAATGTAATTTTTCAGTGAGAGAAAATGAAGTACCACTAATGACAAAAGCCTCTTTCTAAGGTAGCAATTTAGTCCATGTGGAAACAAAATACATGCAGAGTTTTAAAATACATCTATTCAGAATTTAAGAATTATAATTTTTAAAAGTGTTCTGTCCAGAGTATTAATTTGGATTTTTATAAACTTTTCTAATAACTAGTAGGCTTGCCTCTTGACTGTTACAGGTGGCTCTACTTTTTTTTCCTGATTAATTTTCTGGAGGACTTATTTTAGAAGAAAAATCAAAGGTGCCTGCCTGTATCTACACTATGAAAAGACTATTAAGTACAGCATTTTGCTTGCAGACTAAAAGAGAACTTGTCAGAAAAACTTGATTGTATATGTGTATTATTGTTTCCACGTGCTGTTTCCAGAACTACCTTTAATTCTCCTAAAGGGAAAACAGAATATCATATGGAAAAGAAAATTTTCATCTGAGGTGACTGTTATTGCCAATAAATGCTCCCACTGTTTTAGGAGGACTAGGCTGGAAAAGTTTCAAGTGAATCATCTTCATTAACTTTTTTAACATTTAATAATATTTCTTTTTTAGAAAAGTTATCATGGTTATAAGATCCATGTTCTTACTTTCCCCTTCACCCCCCCCCCCACACCCGACTACTCCTGCATAGCTGATGCGCATTTCCACTGGTTTTAGCATGTGTCATTGATCAAGATCTATTTCCAAATTGTTGATAGTTGCATTGGTGTGGTAGTTTAGAGTCTACATCCCAAATCATATCTGCCTCAACCCATGTGTTCAAGCAGTTGCTTTTCTTCTGTGTTTCCACTCCTGTAGTTCTTCCTCTGAATGTGGGTAGCATTATTTACCATAAGTCTCTCAGAACTGTCCTGGGTCATTGCATTGCTGCTAGTATAGAAGTCCATTACATTCTATTTTACTACAGTGTATTGGTCTCTGTGTACAATGTTCTTCTGGCTCTGCTCCTTTCGTTCTGCATCAGTTCCTGGAGGTCTTTCCAGTTCACATGGAATTCCTCCAGTTTATTATTCCTTGGAGCACAATAGTATTCCATCACCAACATATACCACAATTTGTTAAGCCATTCCCCAATTGAAGGGCATACCCTCATTTTCCAGTTTTTTGCCACCACAAAAAGCACGGTTATAAATATTTTTGTACAAGTCTGTTTATCTATGATCTCTTTGGGGTACAAACCCAACAATGCTATGGCTGGATCAAAGGACAGGCATTCTTTTATAGCCCTTTAAACATAGTTCCAGATGCCATCCAGAATGGTTAGATTAGTTCACAACTCCACCAGCAATGCATTAATGTCCCAATTTTGCCACATACCTTCCAACATTCATTATTCTCCCCTTCTATCATTTTAGCCAATATGCTAGGTGTGAGGTGATACCTCAGAGTTGTTTTGATTTGCATTTCTCTAATTATTAGATATTTAGAACACTTTCTTATGTGCTCATTGATACTTTTGATTTCTTTCTCTGAAAATTGCCTATTTATGTCCCTTGCCCATTTACCAATTGGGGAATGGCTTGATTTTTTATGTAATTGATTTAATTTATTGTATATTTGAGTAATTAGACCCCTGTCAGAGTTTTTTGTTATAAAGATTTTCCCCAATTTGTTGTTTCCCTTCTGATCTTGGCTGCATTGTTTTTGTTTGTACAAAAGCCTTTTAATTTAATATAAACAAAATCATTTATTTTACATTTTGTAATTTTCTCTAACTCTTGCTTGGTTTTAAAATCTTTCCTTTCCCAGATATCTGACAAGTATTCTATTCTGTGTTCACTTAACTTATTTATAATTTCCCTCTTTATATTCAAGTCATTCACCCATTCTGAATTTACCTTGGCATAGTGTATGAGATGTTGATCTAAACCTAATCTCTCCCATATTGTTTTCCAAATTTCCCAGCAGTTTTTGTCAAATGGTGGATTTTTGTCCTGAAAGTTAGGCTCTTTGGGTTTATCATACACTGTCTTGCTGACATCGCTTACCCCAAGTCTATTGCATTGATCCTCCCTTCTGTCTCTTAGCCAGTACCATATTGTTTTGATGACTGCTGCTTTATAGTATAGTTTAATATCTGGTACTGCTAGGTCCCCTTCCTTCACATTATTTTTCATTGTTTCCCTTGATATTCTTGATCTTTTGTTCTTCCAAATGAACTTTGTTATAGTATTTTTTTTCTAATTCATTAAAAACCTTTTTGGTAGTTTGATAGGTATGGCGTTCATTAAGATTTTTAAAGGAGAAAATATATTTTTTCTGAAAGAATAAAAACAACTTTTGTTTCCCTCTTCCCGTAATGAATATTTATTTTTAACATTCTCTGTTTTCAAAAAGGAATTAGTCTACCTAATGGAATTTAATCAGTGTATATGAAGAAGTCTGCAAAATGTTCCTCATATTTACTTGTTTTGATTATTTTCTCCTTCTTAGTCCCTTCTTCTCTTTTTGTGCAAATTCATTCAATGCTCATTTATCTGGCCATTCCTCTGCCAGGCTCCACTTCCACAGGACTTATCAAGTCATCTCTCTTCCAATACTCCAGCTTCCACAAATCCCAGTCTTACAGTCTGAATCCCCCATGGTTAAACAACAAAATATATTCTTTTCCCTAATAGGTTATGATTAATTTTGAAAGGGGAAAAAAGGTATTTAAATTTTTGACTTCTCCTTTCTCTGTCACTTTAAAGCTTATATGATATCACATATAGATATAAAGAGTATCTGAGATTATTAACATAAATTTATAGAAAAATTTAGTTTCTTTAGGACAGTGATGGGTGAACTGTGGCCTGCGAAACATGTGTGACCTCCTGAAATGTTTTATTCAGCTGCGGGACAGTATTCCTAATCTGATGAATACAATAAGTAGGATACAATACAATGAAACTTCTAAAGAGTTGCTCCTAGAAACGGACTGACAGATGAGTGTTTCCTTTCCTTTGGCCCTTTCTTTAAAAATTTTCCCATCACCAATTTAGAAGTATTTTCATCAAATCATCTACACTATTCTTGATCTTTCATTTTGTTGGAAGAAAACCCCACTTCATTCTTTGCTAAAACAAAGCAAAAAGAAACAAATAAACTTCAGTAATTCATAGTAACCTTTCTCTTTCACCCAACTATAACCATCAAATCTCCTCAATAGGAATGAATAAATGAATAAAGAATTATTATATACTTACTATGTGCTACACATTGTACAACCACCATCTCCTGTTCTTTTTCACACCCTAGGGAGGGAGAAACACTCTACCCTCAGACTTTCCCACCTTCTTTAGCCTTTCTTAGTGATTTTGACAACTGTCATATGACCACTGAATATATGTATCCAGCCCTTATCTCTAGCCTTCCATTAAATGTTTCCTGGAAATTGAATACTTGGAAATCCCAATAGAATAGCGCACTCAATATACCTAAAACAGAACATATTTTTTCTCACTTATCTCAGCTCTCTTCTTAAATTCACTATTTCTATCAGGGCCCCCACCTTTATTCCCATTACCCAATCTGAAACTTTGGTGTCATTCTCCTTCCCCTCACTCTTCTGCAAACCCTATTTCCATTTAGTCACCAACTTCTACTAATTTTCCCTTCACAACTCCTCACATAACTTTCCCCTTTCTCCCTTCATGAAGTTACTCTGTTTTATAATTGCTCTAATTGTTAGAATTGAATGCTTAATAAAATACAAACTAAAATTATCATTATAAATTTTACTTGAAATAATAAGGGTTAATGTAGTGATCATTTCAGAAGCTCCAAGTTCAAAGAGTTCCTTAGACTGAGAGAATCATCTGGGTAGGAAGAACAAAGATTGGGGTCAAAATTGATGTAAATATGTGTAAATATCTCCAACTTTTTTTCCATTCTGGGTTCTTGTTTTATTAATATGCAGTGTTCACATCAATTAAATAACACATGAAGACTGTAGAAGTAAATTTCAAAGCTTTAATGCTTAACTTTATTAGCAAGATAATTTCAAATATACATTTCAATAAATCTCCAGACTGAAATTCAGGGAAAAATTATGAATTAAGTCCTAAAGATATTCAAGCCAGCCTTTGATTTTCATAAAGTTGAAAAGAAAAGGAGAGAGGAGAGGAAAATATCTTTAAGACATTTGCAGGTCCACTTATATATTGAATCCAGGGAATACTTCCAAAATTTTGAGACATCCAATTTGTCAAGGATCTACTCATATTGATAACATAAATATTGCAAGATTTGAATACTTTTGTTAGGCACATTAAGAAAAAGCAAGTTGTTTCTAATAAAATGCCATGACAAAAGAAGTGATGAGAAATTTTTGGACACATATAAGAGGTACTTCTTAAACCACCATTAGTTATTAACACACCTAGAATGGAGAAGTCCCACAGAGAGGTTAAACATTATCAAGGAACACAAATGAGTCATATTATCAAACATATATCAAACATATTAAAGTAATTCTATTTTTCTGTTGAGAACATGAGGGGAAAAATTAAGATATATATTGAATAAATAATAATAAATATTTGGACATATGTGTATATGCATTCATATAGTTATGTTTATGCATAAATAATAAAATTATACATGCAGGTGTGAATATGTATATACACAAATACATATACACTACATGTGTGTATATGCATATATGTATGTATAATTAATAGTACATTTTAGGCATGAAAGACAATATTAACTTGGGATGGACTAAAATAGTATAAGAATGCAAGATATAGAGACCAGAATACCTTAATTGGCATCTTTTTCAGGAAGTGATCAATGGATTATTTTGACTTCTATTTTGTCCTTCAGTTCTAGAATATCAGGGAAGATTTTCTTGATGATTTCTTAAAAGATATCTAAGCCCTTTTTTTGATCATGGCTTTCCAGTCATCATTATCTCTCCTGGATTTATTTTGCAGGTCAGTTGTTTTTCTAATGTGATATTTGACATTTTCTTCTATTTTTTCCTTTATCTAATTTTTTTTTGTTTCTTGATGTCTCATTCATATGCTTCCACTTGCCCAAATTTGATTTTTAAGACATGGTTTTCTTGAGTGAGCTTTTTTATCTCCTTTTCCATTTGGCAAATTTTAATTTGTAAAAGTCATTTTCCTCAGTGAATTTTTATACCTCTTTTCCCATAGGGCTAATTCTGTCTTTCAAGAATTATTCTCTTCAGTGCTTTTTGTATATCTTTTTTTCTGGCCTATTCTTTTTTTAAGGAGTTCTCTCTAATAATTTTTAGTGCCTTTTTTTCCTAAATTTTCTATTATGAAGTGGGTAAATAAACACTGGGAGATAATAGAGGGAGAAGAGGAATGATGGAGGAATGCTGGGGTGAGTTGGTTAACTGCCAAAACACTTAAAATACAAAGGAATCACACCCACTCTCACAAGTAATGGACAGAGCTTGGGAAATGAGTAGTGACAGCACTGAGGGAATGGCAATTGAGACCAACTATCCTTCTAACTCTAGCCAGAGATTAAATTACACTGTAATGGGTCCTCTGGGTTGTGGAGAAGGAAATGGTGAGTTATAAAAACAGGTTAATGAAGTTAGGGAAAGGGAAATGGGAGAGGTTTTGACTAATCTAACAAGGAGGGCTCAACTAACTGTCAGAATGGGAAGTTGGCTGACTTCTCGCTAACTCTAGCACAGACAGGCAGGCAGTCTGGCTGGAACAGGAGAGGCTGCTAAGGGCTTTGGAGACAAGGGGATTCTCATGCCACAGGAGATACTGATCCAAGTTGAATCCTTGGTGGTAAGGTAACTGGAGCAAATCCTTGGTCAGCCAGTAAAATCCACAAGGAGAAAGGCATTTTGCAATTGGTACACCCAATTACTGTGGCTTAACCTTTCCTCAGGTTAGGTACTTGCTTGCTGTTCACACCCAAGACCTCCAAAGGTTTTAGGTTACATATAGTTAGCTTGATCACAGCTTCTAAGCTCCTTCTTCCAGCCTTGACAGCTAACTCTAACTCCTTCTCTAGCTCCTGCTGCATTCTACACAGAATGTCCATGTCTGCCAACCAAGATCTTGCCTCTAGCTACCTACCTATGCCTTTCTATATATCTATCTTATAAATTTGCCTATAAGAGTTTTCCCCTTTGCACAAAGCCAAAATAGTGTTCCACACAATATTTTGGTATTTGTGCACTACAAACTAAACTGAAATTTTAACCCAAAAAAATAAACAGCCTACACTAACTCTATCTTACCCTATCTAGCACTACCTTATTCTACTCTACTATAGAGATTTCAACAAGGAAAGGTATAGGGAAAATGCATTGAACAATTACATAGTTCAAAGTACAGAATAACAAGTAACAAAGCAAAATTTTCAACAAAATTAACAAAACCAACGAATTTGAAATATCAACACAAAATAAAGCAAAACATTAAATACAACTCCTTTATTAATACAGAAACATTCTACTAATTAATAAGTGCAAAAAATCTTGGAAAATAAGCATTAACACAACATTGCATAGGTTTTTACATCAAAAGTACAAAACCCATCAAACTCACTTACATTTACATTTATATTAAATTACATTTAAATGTTTACAACTCAAGTAATAGCAAATTAATTACAAAATTTACATATGTACATATGACACATACAATATGTACACTGTAAGAGGGAAATTTTAGGTATTATATAGATATATATATATTAAGCTGTGGCCGCAAGGAATCAATAATTCAGATTGATTCCATAATTAAAATAGACCCAAGTCAGGATCAGGTTTAAGGTACTTTATTTACAATAAGGAGGGTAAAAGGTAGGGAAATAGAGAGAGGGAGAGGCTAACCGGGGCCTACCTGAGGCCAGGCAGAGAGAGGATTGAAAGGCTAATTAAACTAGACTACAAGGCACAAGGCTTAGCAATTAGTGAGTCAAGAAGCCTACTTAAGGTAGAGAGTCTGGAAATGCCAAGTTAGGCCAAGAAAGTCAGCTAACTTACCCACGTGACCATTCAGAGTGGAAGCTGCCTGAGGTCTTAGCTGAGATCCTTCATTCAGCACCAAGTTCAAAGCTGGAACTGCCCCAACAGGGAGTAACCAACATCCTTGAAGAGATAGTGTCTTTTGTCACTTCCTGTGGGTAAACCTCTAATTCAAGTGGACAAATGGCAGCCTCTACACTGATTTGGACTGCCCAAAGGGCAGTTCCCTGTTCTTGATTTGTTACTTATTGTCATGTGTGGGTAACCTATCTCCCCTCCCCACTAAGGTTCTTCTTATGATATTCCTCAAAGAAATCTTCTCTTTTCTCCTTTTTTCCTTTTCTCCACTGAAATTCTTGATAGTTATATGTAATGATGGATGCATATGAGTATGTAGTAACATTATTTACATTACCCAAACCTTTCAAACCATTTAGTTGATTAGTTAGATGATTAATCCTCTTCTTTGGAAATTCCTTTAAAGCAAAGTCTTTATCAGTTCATTTTGTAAGTTCATCAGACTTAGTACAATGTCTATAAAATCCTGAATCCTGATTCCTCTTCATCCATGTCCTCTTCCATCGAAACATCCTCTTCTGCTGGAATGGTCCTTTCCTTACTGAACTTTCTGACTGCAGACTCTAATTGAAATAAGATCTCAATTTTTACACAATTTCTTCTTCTTCTTTTTCCTTCTTTTTCTTGTTCTTCTTGTTCTTGTTCTTGTTCTTCCTCTTCTTCTTCTATTATTAACAATTTCTATATTCTCATTATCTATATCATGTGCTAATTTAATATGAGAACAATGATACCATGAATCTCTACCTAATACCTTTACTGAAGATGGTGAAACTAACAAAATTCTATAAAGGACCTACCCAACTCTGTTCTGTTTCCAATGTTTTGGCAAAGTTTTTCACATACATTGTATCACCTGGTTGAAAATTATGAAGAGAATAATCCAATGGACCAGATTGAATTGATACTCCCATAACCTATAATTTTCTTAGCCTCTGGTGTAATGCACTTAAATATGAAGCAATTTGGCAATCACCTCCTAAATATTTGGGAAGAATATCTGGCCATTTGAGATGAGTTTCAGCACAGTTTCCCAACCATAGTCTTGAGTTCCCTATTCATAAGCTCCACCTGACCTGAACTTTGTGGGTGATAAGGAACATTATATTAGGTGTTATTCCTAGATTCTCATAGACTCTTCTAAGGATATCCTGAGTGAAATTAAATCCCTTATCTGAATCTATGGTTAGAGGTACACCAAACCTAGGAACAATTTCCTTAAGTAACACTTTCACCACAAAGCTTGCTGTGTTGATATTTGATGGATAAGCTTCAGACCACTTAGTTAGTCTATCAACAATCACAAGAGAAAACTTGTATCTTCCAGCTTTAGGCATGCTGATGTAATCGATTTGCAAACTCTCTAATGGACAATATGCTAAAGGTCTACCACCCAAACCTTTCTTTCTGAATGCACTTTGATTAAACTTTTGGCAGACTGAACAACTATTACAGATCTTATTTGTAAAAGTACTTATTCCTGGTGAAACCCATTGCCTCTTGATGGAATCTGCAATAGCTTGTGTACCAAAATGTCCTTTTGCATGGATCATTTGACACAAATAGGTATACAAGGCTTTTGGTAACAATGGTCTTCCTGTATCAGTAATCTATATCCCATGTTTTTTCCTTGCTCCAAATTTATCCTTCCATTTCTGGATATCTGAGTCTACATATGCTTTTTATAGATCATCAGATTCAATAGTTGTTAAATTCATTACATAAATTCTAACTTTCTGGGATGCATACTTTGCAGTGACATCATCTCTATGATTACCTTTAGAGACTGAATCTCTACCACAAGTATGACTTCTGCAGTGGATTATTATTAGCTGTTTAGGCTTTTGGATTGCTTCTAACAACTCAGTTTTTATTACTGTATGCACTATTGGTTTTCCTGATGTAGTCATAAAATCTCATTGTTTCCAAATCTTTCCTGTTGCATGGCAAATAGAGAACACATATCAAGATTCTGTGTATATATTTGCACTTTATCTTCAGCTAGAAGACAGGCTTGCTTCAATGCCATTAATTCCTCACCTTGTGCACTAAGATTACTAGGTAATAAGTCCTTCCACAGTGTCTCAAATTCTGTGACAATTACAACTCTAGCACATATGGTTCCATTCCACAAATATGATGAACCATCTGTGAACACTGCCAAGTTTGGATTTTTATTGGAATGTCTTTTAAATCCATCTTGGGCATATCTACAAGATCTACTACTTCAACACATTCATACAATGGTTCATTGTTCTTTGGAAAATCAGGAAGAAGTGTAGATGGATTTAGTACAAACACCTCTTTAACTGGACATTCTCACTACCTAGGAGAATAATTTCATACTTAGAAATTCGTTGGTCGGAATAAGCTTGAGTAAGAAATTTTCCTCATTAGTGCATCTATTTGATGTGAACAATAGATTGTTAAAGGGCATCCCAAAACTAGGTCTGCTGAATTCTGGACTAACAGGGTTGCTGTTGCTACCCACCCCCCCATACAGGGTACTGTACCCATAGCTATTGGATCAAGTTGACAACTATAGTATCCAATTGGATGCTAACTTTTTCTAGAGTCTATGTAAGTACACCAGGAGCTATACCTTTGGTCTCATTGACAAACACTGAAATGGTTTCCCATAATCTGGCATTCCTAATGCAGGGGCAGATAATATGGCTTCTTTATGCTTATCTAAGGCTATACAATGTTCAGGTTTTAGTTTCAGGGGTTTAGATTCTGTATTCTTGGTCAGATCTGTTTATTTCTATCATGGGTACATGATGACTGGAAGGAAAGAAGTATTTATCAAATGTCTATTATGTGCTAGATGCTACTCTTAGAGCTTTATTAATATTATATCTTTTGATATTCAGAACAATCTTTCAACTTGGGTGCTATTATCCCCATGTTACAATTAATGAAAGTGAGGCAAATAGAAGTGAAGTGACTTACCCAAGGTCATACAACTAGTTCTTGTTTGAGACCAGAATCTAGGCACAGACTTTATCTATTATGCCTTCCAGCTATCAATTTCACAAGAGATCTTATTAAATGCATTGTAAAATTTCTAGTATACTGGGCAGATGACAATTCCTTAGTATACCATGTAATGCAAGGATGCAACAGAAGCTTTTGCTCTTGCAAGAGTTAACTGTAAACATCCTGGCAGTTAGATGTCTTAGAATATTGGAAGAAAGGCAATTGGAGTCTGAGGCTTGAAGAGAGCTGATGTTCCAACTGAGGCTCTGCTTTGGCTTTCAGATTTGCCCTGGCCTGTGCTTTTGTCTCTGGACAATTTGAAACTAGCTGATTTCTCTGGAACTCTCCATGACTTCTCCATATTATACCCCTGTTATTTTTCCTGAATTTCCCAATTGGGCTCTGGGAGGAAGGGTGGTTTTTGGTTTTGGTTTAGACTTTGTGGGTTTTAGTTTTCTGTAGGCAAGTAGAACATCCTTAAATCAAGCTATCCCTTATTTTATTGATCTAGTAAATACTTTACTTTAAGGAAACCAAATCTTCCTGACTGGGAGAGCAGGCTCTCTCTCAGTCTAACTCTCCTGTGACCCTTCCCCCACCTTTAGCTTCTCCCTAGTGGCTATTACAAAACCCTAAACCCCTCTCTCCTTCTGATTAATCCTGATATTAATAAATCCACTTTGTTACCTACTCAAACCCTCTGGTGAATCATTGTGTCAAAGATTGAGGCAAGGGGTGAAGGCGGAAGGAGTTATTTTCTTTTATTTCTTGAGGGTACTGTGGGCATCCATCTTGGCAGGAAGTCTTACCTGAGACCTCCTCCTGCCATCAGTTTCACTGACAGGGAGGAGCTCTTCGACTCCTCCCTCAAGGGACTTTAGAAACTACAAAGAGAAGCCCTCAAGGCAGATTTTCATGTTTCTGACTGGCCCAACTCCTTTGTATCTATAAAGATACCTTTCCTCACCTTGAAGGATCCTGCCCATAACTCCTCAGTATCCCCTGTCTCTAGCCTCAGTGTCTAGCCTATTGCAGCTACCCTCCTGTGTACTTCCATTCATTCCCTTGCCATCCAATATACCACCTCATTCTTTCCTTCCCTACATTCAGCCATCCCCTTTCATTCCTCCTCCTAATACCTACCTCACCTTTATCCCTCCTTTTAAACAAAGATTAAAGATTTACTTTATTTTTCTATAACAACCATTCTAGTAATTCTATCAAAAAAGGAAATTTTTATTTTGGAACAATTCCTTCTTGATGAATCTATGCCATCTCTAAGTAATCATCACTTCTATTTTTAATTGCATATAAAATATCAATGCCTCAAATACTTATAATTTTATTACTAAAGGAATTCTTTCCATTAATGCTAATTTCAACTCATAACTTTTTGTCTTAGAGTTGACTGAGCTTGAGAGTTTAAGCAATTTCCTTGTGGTTACACAACTATTAGTTTATGTAATAATTATTTGATTGAGTATCATAGAATTTTTCCAGGAACTGGAAACTAAGTGGGTACCCATCAGTTGAGGAAAACTTGCTCAGGTGGAAGCAAAGAAAAATTCCACAAAGAAAGCAAGTTTATTAGGGCCTTGTAATGAAGTCAGTATTTTCTTTGGTCAAATGTGTGATATTTTTGTACTCCAAATTTGTGCCAACTCTTCCCACTGACACTGTGTGGCTGTCTGAAAATGTGTATACCAGGTTAATGTGGAAAGGAGATCTTTTGCTACTACCATTCTTGCTCCAGCAACTTGGTAAATCCTTTTTTTTTTGAGTTAATTTTTTTATATTGGTTATTAAAGCTAAACTTAGCAATAGGATCCCATGACCTTTATGACTGTAATCCAAACACATGGATACCATTCTGAGGTAGTAGAAACACTCCATATAATTCAGTCTTTAAGTGTACCTAACTGAGGTAGTTCCACCAAGGAGTTTCTAGCTAGTAAAATGACATAAGATTTTCTTTGATTTATTTAATCAATCATTAAATATTTAAGAGCCTACTATGTGCCAGGCTCTACAATGGACATCACTTGGCTTAATAATCATTTAAGTATTAACATTAAGTGAAGCATTAAGCAGGGATGTATATTCACTAAGTAAAGCTAGACCCTATTACCAAAGAAGAATGACAATTTAGAAGTTGTATGATAACCAGATAGATATTTTATGTCCTGGAAAGTGAGACAAGCCAATCATATGGTGAAAATAAAAGCTAAAGAATGGACAACTGATATTTTCCACAAGTATCAATTCAATATCAAAAGAGTTAGTTGAAGACCACTAACATGTGAAATAATTTCTCTGTTGTGGATTTATGGGAAGCAAAAATCCAGAATCGTAGATGATCAAAACATCGCTTGATAATTGCACCAAATAGAAGGAATATTCCAATCTAGGATATCATAGATAGCAATTTACAAAATGTTATGTAGCAATTCATGAGATTATACACCTACTTCTAGGAAGCCTTCCCTAATCTTATTTGAATAAACATTCCTCCATGTCTTATACTTTCTTTGTTAATTCTTAAATATAATTTATCTCATAATTCTGTGTTATGTAGCTATCTGCATTGGTATGATGTCATTCTACTATAAGAAAATCTTCCTGTGTTGCAGGGATTAAATCTTAATGAGATGGTATCTACAGAGTATGGTAAGTTGGAAATTAATACATATTCATTGTTTTCCCATCCTAAATTGTGAGCCCCTCACGGAAATAAACTATACTTCTTTCTATCCTACTACACTTACTCTAAAAATGGAATCTTAAACAGAAAGTTTACACAATAAATATTGGCAGATTTGATTTTAATACTTGTTCTGGCTCCAGGCCTATATTTCCAAGAAGCCACACACTGTACATTTACTAAGGGGAAAAAATTTAGTTATCCTCCAATAAGGCTGGGTAGGGGATAACTACCAATGATTTTGGAAAAATTTAAAATCTTTTTCTTCTTAAGTCATGTGGAACTGGCAAAGGATTCATTTTCCTTCTATAAATCCTATGCCAAGATGCTCCATGGATTTCTTTGAAGTGCAAGCTGTTATACTTCTTATGATTTTCCTGCCACCAGATTTCAAATTCTAACTATTTCAAAAATATTCCATGTCCATTGTGTAGCCTTTGCATTTCACATAAATTAAATATTGACAATACTTTCAGCTGGGATTCATCCTACCTAAGAATGAAGACAAAAGGTACCAAGGATGCAGTCAACCATATTTTGATGTTGAAATATACATGCCAGTTTTGCCAGGTTAGTTGGAAACAGATCATTTCATTTCAACTTTTATACTTAAATTGCTATTTTAAAATGAAGTCCCTGAAGTAATTTGTGCAATGCCTACCTACATTATCTCTTGTCAGCAATTTCATCAAAGCAAATTAAAAACATTACAGAAGCCTTAGGCATTAACTTTTATTTTATTTTTATCATTTAGCCTCTTCATCAACTACATTCTATGAGGAGATGTCCTGCCATTCTAATAAGTAAAAAATATGATGGTATTCAGGGAAATAGCTCTTATTTACATGATCATAATTTACATTTTCCCACAATCTTAATTTCTTGAAAAATAATGATTACCACAGATTTTGGGGGCTGGAAAGAATTATAGAGATCTTGTCAAAACCCTTCCTTTTATAAATGAGAAAAATTGTACCCCTTGATTCTCTAAAGTCACAAAACTATGGTTAATGGTAGAGATGAGACCAGAACTCAGGTCTCCTCATTCCTAGTCAAGGAGAACTTGAAGCTCATAATTTTCAATCCATTCTGAGAAATTCCTGGTAAATTATGTAACTCCTTATTATATTTTTCTCTGAAAATAAGCTCCATAAATTTGACTTCAGTTCAGTCAGGATAGCCATATGTTGCTATAAAAAGAGTAACTATATTCAGAGTCAGAGGACCCAGTTTTCATTCTTACTCCTGATATTGACTATCTATGTAATCTTAGTCAAGTAAATTAATTTGTTATATTGAAATTTTCTCATTTAAAACCTAAAAGCATTTGACTATGTAAGAGTCCTTTTAAGCTTTAAATTTGTAATTCTAAATATATTTAATATTTTTGAATGAGTCTGAGAGAAATGGATTTCCATTGACAGTGCATATATGTGTTTCTATATGTATATTTTTCATACACTATATATACATATCAATTATACATACTACATAGCATTATATCTACTATCTATAGGTCATTGTGCCAAGAAATGATAATACAAAGATAATGGGTACAGAACAATGATAGAGAATCAACTAAATGGCAAAGAGGAGAGACCTACATTTAGGAAGAGGCAAGTTAAAAATTAGCCTCAGACACTTACTATAGATAAGAACCAGGGCAAGTCATTTAAGCTTTTTGTCTCAGTTCCCTCAATTGTAAAATGAGGTTAATAACAGTATTTACCATGAAAGGTTGTTGTGAGGATCAAATGAGATATTATTTGTAAAACGTTTAGCACAGAATCTGGAACAAAGTAATTGCTCTACAAATGCTTATTACTTTCCCCATTTAGAGTCTCTAAGTTAACACTGAAGAAAAATTTGTAATAATATTTTCTCTACAACATTAAAGCTATTAGTTACTTGTACTGGAGAAACACAAAATTACCACTTTCCTCCACATTTATAATATTCTAATTATTATGAGTAGTACTGTTATATAAAATATAATTAATTTCTCTCCATCTGCTCTTCTCTATCATCTTCAGTTTTCTTTTACTATCCAACTAATTTAAACACACATACACAATTTACTGTATAAATTTCTATTTTATCCTACCTTTAAATAATACCTTAGGACACTAAATTATATCCCTATACTTTTCTGGATCAATAAAATCTAATATTGTTTATCCTTGAAGTTATAAAAATTAAAATGAAAAGAAACAAAAAACTAATGGGTATTTAATAAACACCTACTCTGTGCCTGATACTATGCCAATTGCTAGAAATAAAGAGAAATGAAATCATACGTACCCTCAGGAAGTTTATATTCTATTCCTTCAAGGGAAATGACAAGTGAAACATTCACCTCTTCTTTACCAGGGAGATTCTTGTTCATGTTCCATATTCATCCATAGGAGGTCCACTCCACATACTGAGATCTCTCCCATAGAACTTTTAATTTTTCATGGGTATCAAAGAAACATAAAATCTTTTATATTTATTTGTTTGTTTTGTTTTGTTATCCACACTAGCTATAACCAGCCCATCTCCCTTTCCAGGATTAGTTGTGCTATTTTCCTTGTTGAGTTCTTCATTAGTAATAGATATTTAGCTTCCTAATGCTAAACATGTGCTTCTATGTTAACCTTGTATTACCCACAACTTTAATGCTTTCATTATGAAATTTTTCATGATGAATATCCATGTAGCAACAATATATTGGTTTTGCAAAATATAATCTTTCAAATCAAGACAATTTTGACCAAAATCTATGTCCCAATAGCTAAGTGATCAAAATATATGAACAAACTTTTCCCAAAAGAATAACTAGGTATTAAACAGCACATGAAAAAATTCTCCAGATCACTAATAAAAGAGAAAAGAACATTAAAACAAACCTTAAGTTTTACCCCATACACAGCAAATTGAAGAATATAACAAAAGGTGGGAATACTCAATGTTGGAAGGTTTGTGGGAAGATGGGCTCACTAGTAAACTGCTGGTGGTGCCTTAAATCAATACAACCATTTTGGAAAACAATTAGGTCTTAAAGTAATTAAAGTACCTAAAATAATTATCCCTATGATTCAGAGCTTTCTTTACTACACATTTACCTCAGGGAAGTAATTAATAAAAAATAGCTAGTATTTCTAAAGTTCTTTTAGATTTGCATGACTTCCTATAAATATTTTCCTATTTTATCTGTACAACAACCAAGGGATATAAATAATATTTTCATCTCCATTTTATTGATGGGGAAATTAAGGCAGAGATTAAGTTACTTGAATAGGATCATGCAACTAGTACATATCTGAGGCAATATTTCAAGTCATATCTTCCTTACCAGCTGAGTCATATAAGTGCAAATATAGCAGCACTTTTTGTGTAAGAAAACAAATAAAAACAAAGTAGATGCCTAGGGATTGAAGAATGACTGAACAAAGAGAAGTAGATGAATGTAATAGAATATTATTGTCCTGCATGTTGACAAAATGACAGACATAGAGGAAAATGGAAAGTCTTAATTAATTATTGAAGATTGAAATAAAACTAAGAAAATTATTAGAATAATAAGTTAAAAGGAATAGAAAATAATCACAAAACTTTAAAAGTGAACATTATAAAGTTAAACATAACAAGAATGGTCTCAAAGAAGGTCTTAAGACTTCGTCACTCTCTCCCAACACAATATAAAAATGGGATTTGTTGAAGTGATAAAAGTTCTAGGGATAAGGATCATTGATATATTTTCAAATTACTTGCAATCTGTTGAATGACTTTTCTGATTCTTTTTCTCATTTTTCTTAAAAATATTATATAAGATGTGTAAGGGGGCTGGAGAGAGATGTAGAAGGATTGTTCATGATATGAAAACTAATGAACTCTATTCTATAGGTCCACCTACATTTCTTCACTAACCTAGAATCTCTTCTGTTCTTTTGTGATTAGTACATTTGTGTTCTATTCTAATCTTTACTATCTCTCTATGCTCTATTCTGGTAACCTCAGCAGACTCTTTGAGTTATATTATTATCCTCTCCATGCAGCTGACTACCAGAACCATGGAGTCCTAGTTTTTATCCTTAAGTTAAAGTTCACATCATCCATTGCTATTATTAGATACTTTAAATTGGCTGTCACAGGAAAAGTCAAAATCAACATATTCAAAAAACATAATTCACCTTTCCATATTTACCCCTCTCCTGAACTTCTCCGTTCTTTTTAAGGTACTACTATATTTCCACTCACTGCCAGTTCAATATCTCACTATCATCCTAAATTCATCCTCATTTTTCAAATGCCTATATGTTCTGGGTATTGTGGTTGATGCCAGGAATAGAATTACAAAAAATTACATAATCTAGGCTTCCCAGGAATTTGCATTCTAAAAGGAATAAAAAATATGTATAAGGATTTACAGAATAAAATTAAAGAGAGTAAATACAAATAAATACAAAGTAGTTAATTAAAAGCTATCTTAGGTGAGAAGACCTCACATATGTAGGAATAGGGAGTGGAATTTTTAAAAAAGGATTCTTATAGAAGGTGGTACTTGACCAGTGACTTGAAGAGAGAGATTCCATTCCAGGTCCAGAAAAAGATTGTGAAAAGAATGGAAATGACTATTGAAATGTCATTCATAGATTCACTTAAGACTTCCTGGTTAAGATGGCAGCTGAGTAAAAAGCAGCTGCTTAACCACTCCTAACTGAAATATAAAGGATTCCTCAAGAAGACATAAAAACAAATTCAGAGGAACGAAGGGACTCCACAACAGGGAGCAGCATTGAAGGTACGTGGAATTGGGGCATTTCCATGCTATAAGGGGGTGAAATAGCTCTCACTAAAACACAAGATAAGCAACTCCCTCCCACACCCCACACCACCTATAGTGCCAAAGCAAGTGAACAAGAGCTAGAGCAAGCTTGGGGCACCCATTAAGTCCTGGGGTCACCAGGACCTGTTCCTGAGAGCAGCAAGACTTAAGACCCCAAGAGGCTAAAGAACGTGTGGACTTTGAGGGCAGACCCTGAATGCAAGCAGAGGCTCTTGAGTCCACGGATCCTGAGGATAGGAGCGGACTTGGATCCTGAGCATAGGAGTGGACCTTGAGTGAGGACCCAGTGCAGAGGGGTGCAAGACTGTAGAAACAGCACCTTAAAACTATTAAAGGAGCCTCAGACAGAGGAACAAAAAAGGTGGCCACCAGGAGGCTTGAACCTGAGAACAACAAGATCTGAGACTTCAAGAGCCTAGAGAGCGCAAACAGACTCTGGGTGTGAGGAAAAACCTGAGAGGGCACAGGGCTAACAATGGCAAGCCATTCTCAAGAACCTCAAAAGAGAAAGATCATCAAGAAGAAATCTGTAACACTGGACAACTTTTACACAGAGAAAGTCCAGACAGCAGAGCAAACAACAGAGGAGAACAAACAAGTAATCACATCCAAATCTCCCAAAATAATGAAAACTGGTCACAAGCTATTGAAGAGTTCAAATCTGAGATGATGAGAAAGATGGAAGAGATCAGGGAAGAAAATAACAGTTTAAAAGGTAGAATTTCACAATTGGAAAGTGAGGCAAGTCAACTGAAGACCAGAAATGACCAGATAGAAAAGGAAAACCAAAAGATAATAGCTGAAAACCAGTCCCTAAAGGATAGAATTGAGCAATTAGATGCTAATGATCTCTCAAGACAGCAAGAACAAATAAAACAAAGTCAAAAGACTGATAAAATAGAAGGAAACATGAAATATCTCAATGAGAAATTGACAGATCAAGAAAACAGGGCTGGAAGAGACAATTTGAGAATCATTGGTCTTCCTGAAAAAGCAGAAATTAATAGAAATTTGAACTCCATACTAAAGGAAATTAATCAGCAAAATTGCCCTGAAGTTCTACAACAAGAGGGCAATATAGACATAGAAAGGATCCATAGATCACCCTCTACACTAGACCCAGAAAAGACAACCCCCATGAATATAATAGGCAAATTCAAGAGCTTCCAAGTAAAAGAAAAATCTTACAAGAAGTCAGAAAGAGACAATACAAATATCAAGGAGCACCAATAAGGATCACACAGGATCTGGCTGCATCTACGCTAAACAACTGCTAGGTTTGGAATATGATATTCAGAAAGGCAAGAGAACTGGGCCTTCAACCACGGATCAACTACCCATCAAAAATGACTGTATACTTCCAGGGGAAAGTATGGGCATTCAACAAAATTGAAGATTTCCAAGTATTTGAACAGAAAAGACCAGGACTAAATGGAAAGTTTGATATCCAACCACAAAAATCATGAGAAACATGAAAAGGTAAATAAGAAACAGAGGGGAAAGAAAGAAAACTCATAATTTTGAAATTTGCCTCTTTAAGGGCTTCAATAAGATCTAATTATCTGTATTCCTATGTGGAGAAATGCTATGTATAATTTTCTGTAGTGAACTCTATTCACTATTATAGTATTCACTATTATAGTAATGAGAAGAATAATTCATAGGGAGAGGGTGGAATACTAAATGGTCTAAGATGATATGGGGGGTGGGAAAGAGGGTGGTGAATAGTAGGGGACACCAAGAGAAACTTGAGTGAATAAGAAAAATGGGATATTCTATTACACAGAAAGAGGGCATGGGAAGGGGAGGGGACAAATACTATTATAAGAAGGAGAGGAAGAGAGCATTAAGAGGTAATATTTAAACCTTACTCTCAGTGTAATCAACCCGGGGAGGGAAGAGTACCTATATTATCCATTGGGATATAAAATTCTATCTAACCCTACTGAGAAAGTCAGAAGGGATTAACCAAGGGGAACAGGTGAGTGGGGAGGTCAAAAAAGGGAGGGGCGAAGAAGGGGGAGGGAATTTATTAGGCCTTTAAAAATAAAAAGAGGGGAATGATAAGTGAGGAGATAGAAAGGGAAGTTAATCAAGGGAGGGGATAAGGGATACCAGCTTATAGCAAACCACTGGTTTAAAAGGAAATAGTGTAAGAAGAATAGGTAGGACTAGGGGAGGATACAAAAATGTCAGAGAATGCACAACTGATAATTATAACTCTGAATGTGAATGGGATGAACTCGCTCATAAAATGAAAGCAAATAGCAGAGTGCATTAGAGAGCAAAACCCTACCATATGTTGTCCACAAGAAACACATATGAGGAGGGTGGACATACACAAGTTTAAGGTTAAGGGCTTGAGCAAAATCTTTTGGGCGTCAAATGAGAAAAAGAAGGCAGGAGTAGCTATTGTGATTTCTGACAAAGCCAAAGTAAATATAGATATGATTAAAAAAGACAGGGAAGGTCATTACATCCTGATTAAAGGCAGTATAAACAATGAGGAAATAACTCTGCTCAATATATATGCACCAAGCAGTATAGCATCCAAATTCATAAAGGAGAAACTGGCAAAGCTCAAGAAGGAAATAGATAGTAAAACCATACTAGTGGGAGATCTAAATATTCCTCTTTTTGATCTAGATGAATCAAACCAAAAAATAAATAAGAAAGAGGTAAGAGAGGTGAATGAAGTCCTAGAAAAATTAGATTTAATTGATATGTGGAGAAAAATAAATAGGGACAAAAAGGAATACACCTTCTTTTCAGCTTCACATGGTACATTTACAAAGATTGACCATGTAATAGGGCATAGAATCATCATGGCAAACAAATGCAAAAGAGCAGATATAATAAATGTAACCTTCTCAGATCATAATGCGATAAAAATAATAATTAGTAAGGGCAACTGGACAGGCAAATCAAAAACTAATTGAAAATTAAATAATATGATTCTCCAAAACCAATTAGTCAAAGAAGAAATCATAGAAACAATCAACAATTTCATTGAAGAGAATGACAATGATGAGACATCCTCCAAACTCTGTGGGATGTAGCCAAGACAGGACTCAGGGGGAAATTTATATACTTGAGTGTGTATATTAACAAATTAGGGAGGGCAGAGATTAATGAATTGGGCATGCAACTCAAAAAACTAGAAAGGGAGCAAATTAAAAATCCCCAGATGAAAACTAAATTAGAAATACTAAAAATCATTGGAGAAATCAATAAAAACAAAAGTAAAAAAACTATTGAATTAATAAATAAGACTAGAACCTGGTGTTTTGAAAAAACAAATAAAATAGACAAAGTACTGGTCAATCTAATAAAAAAGGAAAGAAGAAAACCAAATTGACAGTATCAAAGATGAAAAGGGAAACCTCACCTCTAATGAAGGGGAAATTAAGGCAATCATTAAAAACTTTTGCCCAATTATATGGCAATGGATAAAGTAATCTAGGTGATATGGATGAATATTAACAAAAATATAAATTGCCTAGATTAACAGCAGAAGAAATAGAATACCTAAATAATCACATATCAGAAAAAGGAATTGAACAAGCCATCAAAGAACTCCCTAAGAAAAAAACACCAGGTGATTCACAAGTGAATTCTATCAGACATTTAAAGAGCAACTAATCCCAATACTATACAAATTATTTGCTATGATAAGCAAAGAAGGAGTCCTACCAAATTCCTTTTATGACACAAATATGGTACTGATTCCAAAGCCAGGTAAATCAAAAACAGAGAAAGAAAACTACAGACCAATCTCCCTAATGAACATAGATGCAAAAATCTTAAATAGAATACTAGCAAAGAGACTCCAGCAAGTAATTAAGAAGATCATCCACCATGATCAGGTGGGATTTATACCAGGAATGCAAGGATGATTCAACATTAGGAAAACCATCGACATAATTGACCATATCAACGGTCTAACAAACAAAAATCACATGATTATCTCAATAGATGCTGAAAAATCCTTTGACAAAATACAGCACCCATTCCTATTGAAAACACTCAAAAGTATAAGAATAGAAGGACCTTTCCTAAAAATAATAAACAGTGCATACCTAAAACCATCAACAAGCATTATATGCAATGGGGATAAATTAAAAGCCTTCCCAATAAGATCAGGAGTGAAACAAGGATGCCCATTATCACCTCTACTATTCAACATAGTACTAGAAACACTAGCAGTAGCAATTAGAGAAGAAAAAGAAATTGAAGGTATCAAAATAGGCAATGAAGAGACTAAGCTATCTCTCTTTGTAGATGATATGTTGGTATACTCAAAAAACCCTAGAGAATCAACTAAGAAGCTTATAAAAATAATCAACAACTTTAGCAAAGTTGCAGTATACAAAATAAATGCACATAAATCATCAGCATTTCTATAAATTTCCAACACATTAGAGCAGCAAGAAGTAGAAAGAGAAACACCATTTAAAATCACCCTAGACAATATAAAATACTTAGGAATCTATCTACCAAAACAAACACAGCAATTATACAAAAACAAGTACAAAACACTTTCCAAACAAATAAAACTGGATCTCAACCATTGGAAGGCCATTGATTGCTCATGGGTAGGATAAACTAACATAGTAAAAATGACCATTCTACCCAAAATAATTTACCTACTGTTGTGTGCAGATGCAAAGCATGGAATCCCTGCAAAGGTACAGGGTGAGCCTCACCCAGAATTCCAGGGGTCCCCCCCTGGAGAACATTGGGTGAGGGGCAGTTGAGAAGGGTTGAAGTCAGTTAATTTGTGGGATTGGATGTGAGCAGACACTCTGCTTGCTACTGCTGACTTGGGGGTTTCTCCTGAGGGGCCATTGTAGCATAAGCTAGTGATTTCTACTCATAGGGTTAGCCTATTTGTTATTACTATTCTTCATTAATATAATTATATAATTATTTAGTAATTAGAGAGTAAGATATTTATCTATAGCAAGAGAGCCAGTTTTAGTTAAGTGCTTCATCCCTCCAGTGAGGAGGGGGAAGGGGGCATCAATTTAACAGTTCAGGGTCACCTTTCCTTTATCCTAAAACCTTCATTGACTTCTCTAATTTTCCTTCTTAATTCCTAGTATAACTTTTTTTTAATTTTAAACCCTTAACTTCTGTGTATTGACTTATAGGTGGAAGATTGGTAAGGGTAGGCAATGGGGGTCAAGTGACCTGCCCAGGGTCACACAGCTGGGAAGTGTCTGAGACCGGATTTGAACCTAGGACCTCCCATCTCTAGGCCTGGCTCTCAATCCACTGAGCTACCAAGCTGCCCCCTTATAACTTTTTACCTTCAAATCTGTGCCTGATAATTATTTGGGAAGATACTTACAATTCAGTATGTATATTTAGTTTGAATCCTGTTGGCTGCCAGTTTAAAGAAGATCTCCTCTGTCCTCAACAGTTAGATAGCTAGCTGTTATATCTCCTCTAACTGACCTGAGAGGAATATAAATTAATGAAAAGGAACATTATTGTGGTTTCAGCCATAAGAGAAATTTACCAGAAGAATCTTATTCCTGTCTTCATTACCAACTAAAGCAGAAGCAGTTAGAGGGGGAGGGGTTTGAGAATCCGGAGTGTTTTACCCCCTCCTTTCCTCACTGTAGCCTGTCAATCTCTGGCTCTTGACTTAAAGCTCTATTTGGCCCTGACACATTTATGTGCTTCTCCAAACTATCTGTTATTATCATCATAACACTATTTCACGCCATACCTATCAAACTACCAAAAAACTTCTTTACTGAATTATGAAAAACTATAACAAATTTCCTTTTCAATAACAAAAGGTCGAGAATATCAAAGGAAATAATGAAAAAAATGTGAAGGAAGGGGGCCTAGCAGTACCAGATATTAAACTATACTATAAAAGAGCAGTCATCAAAACAATATGGTACTGGCTAAGAGACAGAAGGGATGATCAGTGGAATAGACTTGGGGTAAATGACATCAGCAAGACAGTGTATGATAAACCCAAAGAGCCCAACTTTTGGGACATGAATCCACTATTTGACAAAAACTGCTGGGAAATTTGGAAAACAATATGGGAGAGATTAGGTTTAGATCAACATCTCACACCCTACACCAAGGTAAATTCAGAATGGGTGAATGATTTGAATATAAAGAGGGAAACTATAAATAAGTTAAGTGAACACAGAATAGTATACTTGTCAGATCTCTGGAAAGAAAAGATTTTAAAACCAAGCAAGAGTTAGAGAAAATTACACAGAGACCAATACACTGTGGTAAAATTGAATGTAATGAACTTCTGTACCAGCAGCAATGTCATGACACAGGACAGCTCTGAGGGATTTATGGTAAAGATGCTACCCACATTCAGAGGAAGGACTACAGGAGAGGAAACATAGAAGAAAAACAACTTCTTGAAAGCATGGGTTGAGGCGGACATGATTGGTGATGTCGACTCAAAACTACCACACCAATGCAATGATCAACAAATTGGAAATACTTCTTGATCAATGACACATGTTAAAAACAGTGGAAACGTGCATCGGCTATGGGGGGGGGAGCAGTCGGGGGGTGAAGGGGAAAGTAGGAGCATGAATCATGTAACCATGTTAAAAATTAATATTAAAGGGGCAGCTGGGTAGCTCAGTGGAGTGAGAGTCAGGCCTAGAGACAGGAGGTCCTGGGTTCAAACCCGGCCTCAGCCACTTCCCAGCTGTGTGACCCTGGGCAAGTCACTTGACCCCCATTGCCCACCCTTACCAATCTTCCACCTATGAGACAATACACCGAAGTACAAGGGTTTAAAATATAATATTAATAAATGATTTAAAAAAAAGAAATGTCATTCATAAAGAATAGTCTAAAGATAAATTTAGCTGAACCACAAAATTGAGGGGATAATTTCTAATGTGCTTGAAAGATAAGTTGGGCCCTTTTGTGAAGAACTTTAAAAACTATTTGAATCAGAGCAGCTTAGTGCCTCAGTAGATGGAGAGCCTGGCCTAGAAGGTCCTGATTTCAAACTGAGGCTCAGATACTACCTAGCTATGTGACTCTGGGCAAGTTCTTTAATCCAGTTAGTCCTTTCCATTCTTCTGCCTTAGAACCAAAACTTAATTGATTATAAAACAGATGGTAAGGGGAAGGGGAAAAACTACTTAGATGAGGATAAATTTCATCTCATAAACATTGCACAACAACTGAAGTCAATGGAGTAGTGAAAAAGCATACAAACAAAAAAAAGCATACAAACATCTGTCCTTAAAGTAAATTTTGTGGCAGTGGGTAGGATGGACAAGAAGAGTGAGATGAAGTTAGGAAAATAAATTCATAGGCTGTTGCAATAATCTAGGACAGAGGTGACAAACTCCTTAGCTAAAATGAGAGCAATGTGAGTTGAAAGAAGGCATCAATTGTGATAAGTGGGGTGATGGAGAGTGAAGAGCAGAGAATAATGCAAAAGTTATGCATAAAATCCAGTGCATCACATTTTGATAATTCTACCTCCACATGCATCTCACTTGCAGGTCTTCATCTTAGTTCAAGTTTTCATCTCTTACCTATGATATTCCAATAGCTTCCTAATTAGTCTTACTTATTCAAACCTCTTTCCCTTCAATCCATAAACCGTATAGTTGCCAAAATATTTTATACTGTAATTCTTATTCTTTCATTTTTCCTTTCAAATAAGTCCAGTGGTCTTATTCTGCCATTAGTACAAAATACAAATTCCTCCTGCACTTAAAGTCATTTCACCATCTGGTCTGCCAGGGATCATCAAAACCCACCCTATCTGACATGGTTGCAAGGGGGACCTTGAGGAAGTGCATGGCAGCCTCAGGAAGGATGGAAATCCCTCACTCAGTTTCCCCTGTGTGACTCTTCTCTTATTAACACTTATTACTATTGGAATTATTGTGATCAATATCCCCACTCAGCCCCAGAGAAATACAGAAGAACATTATAGGCTATTATTAGAATCCTTATAGGCCCCCTACAAAGTCCTAGGAAATTCTGACCTTTACATGCAGCAATACAGAAATCCCCCTAGAAGTCACTTCACAACAAACCAGCAAATAGTGAGTTAATGTTAAATATTTTAAAACCCTAACTTAGGTTCTCATACACAGGTACCTGCAAAAACATGCCAAAACAATCTCCAAGTTTCCCCCCTCCTTGATCCTTGATTCAGTACAGTTATGTTAACATAAAAGAACAATGAATGATATATGGAGAAATTGTCTCCTGTACTTTCCCACCACTGTAGCCCAAAAGATATGTCAAACACACTTTGAAAAATGTGGGAAAGTTACTGGAAAATGAAAAGTATGACTTAATACATTGTATCTAAGAAAAAATGTATGGTGGGAATGGAAATCATGCCTACATCTATGTAATCTTAAGAAAAAAGTGTAAAAATTAAAGTCAGCAGATGGCAGATCAGAACAGCTTTCTGCAAGCTTACTGAGTCTCTGACTGTTCTCATTCAGTCTCACAACCGCTTAGCTGTCCCAACCCCCAGATACCCAGGCTGGCGGGGGAGGTTTCTGACACTGGTCCAAGCTAATTTTCCTAGGATTATAATATAGATCTTTTTATTCACATATTCTATGGTCCAGTAAAATTAGTCTTGCTAGAGAGGCTATTCTATCTCCAGTCTTCATGCCTTTGTGTCTGCCCTCTATGAAAATTTAACATAAATCTGTACCTTTCTTTCCTTCTTAAAAGGAAAGTTTTGAAAATCCATTTCAGTCTCAACTCTTTGATTGGGTTAAGACCAAGGATTCATGGCTTTTTGTATAAGAAGGACTCCTTGTGGCTCCCTGTCATCTTGATTTACACTTGCTTCTTGTCCAATGTGACTCCTGGTGTCCAGAAGACTGACCTGTGAACTGGACTATTCAATGAGGGAGACTCAGAAAAAGTGATGTCACCAGGGGTATAAGTTATAGGTCAAGGAAGTGGCTTGGACTCTTCCCTAGGAAAAAGCACTCATATTTCTGACCAATCAGCTCTTTCCTTCCTAAGAAACAGAAACATGAGGTGAGTGGTGGACTCAGATTAACTAGGAGCCCAATCATGGGATTATGGACTCCTCTCTCCCCAACCCGCTTTCACTATTTAATAAATAATTATAAATTCACATACAATCTCTAAAAATAATTCTAACACCCCTAGATCTAAGAGCTATCCCCTTCTTCCCTCTCTTCCTTTTAGAATCCTTACTTTCCTTTCAGACACTTCTAAAATGCTGCTTCCTAATTATAGTTGTTTTTCTTTTTATTCTCCTGACTGCAACTACCTCCTCTCCAGCAATAAATTAAATTATATTTTTTGTATACATTTGTATATGTTCATTTAATTTCCTCCAAAATATTAGAAGTTTCATGAGCATAGAAACTATTCATTTTTTCCTCGTATCCTAGGTGCCTACTCTGGTCAGTAGCAATGTTGACATCAAGGGGCAACTATTAAAATCTTTATAGGTTCTTAATTAATTAACTAATTAACTAATTTCATTTTGCATTTGTAATTCAGCCTCATTTAAACTCACTTCACACTCCTCTTTCCAACTTCCTTCTGTGTGTTGTCTTCCTCTATAGAGTGTAAGCTTTTTGAAGGCAGGGCTCGTCTTTCTTATTTGAATCCTCAAAGCTTAATTCAATATCTGGCACATAGTAGGTACTCTAAAATATATAGTGAATTGAATAAAATTAATTAACTTAAATGCTTCTTAATTAATTCATTGACTTTAATAAGTGCTTAATTAATTGTTCATTAATTAACTTATGTGTTTCTTATTGAAAAAGCAAGACGTGCACTCAAGAAAGTGCCTGGGTTGTACAACATGTATGGGGAAGACTCGTCCCTCTGGTCTGAGGGATAGCCCAGTCCTTTTCATATCTGTTTTCATGCTTTGTTGTCCACCTACCAGACAGCTCTCACCTGTGGCTCCAACAAGTTGTAGTATGCATAGCAGTCACATCTTGTTAAACTTTCTTAAATTAGATTAAAGGTAACTGACAGGTTTTATATTCTTCAGTGAGTTGGAGTGACTTCAACCTCAAGCATGTGAAGACATCTCCCAGAGGAAATGGGGATGTGGAATGATTAAAGGTAAATTAGTCATCAAAGAAATCAATATTATCCACTAGAATTTGAAGCCATCACCTATATAACATGTCTTGACTTCTTTATTGCCATTAGACTTCAAAGACTCTGGAAAATGGGGGCAGCTAGGTGTTTCAGTGTATTGAGAGCCTGGCCCAGAGGAGGTCCTAGGTTCAAATCTGGCCTCAGACACTTCCTAGTTGTGTGACCCTGGGCAAGTCATTCGACCCCCATTGCCTAGCCCCTTACCACTCTTCTGCCCTAGAACTAATCCACAGTATTGATTCTAAGACTGGAGGTAAGGGTTAAAAAAAAGAGACTCTGGAAAAGATACTAAGGCCAATGATTTTGTGAAACTCTGCCTCACTTAAATTCAATTTTTCCACAAGTCAAAAGACATCATCAATGATATAATTTTGGTGCTGTTCTAGTTAGAAGGACAATAAGCAATCTAATCAAATATACTTTTATGATCGATAGACAATGACTATGGAGCAATTTTAAAGTCCATGCTTTTTCCAAAATTATTTCATTATAAGCTAGTGAAGAATTTAATTTTCATATTCTTACTTTATGTATTATAGCTTGTCATTTTTTAATTACTTGAACCTTTAATTCACGAATAGGTTTTTTTACAAAGATTTTGTAGAAATGATAAAGCAAATATTTGGTTCCAAAGATATTGCCATTTTCTTATTCACTTCTTTTTCTAATGTTAAAAGATTTTCATTTTCTCTTTTAGATGCAATAAAGCAATCCCTCAAATGCATCCAAACTGTATAGCTTCCAGCATGAACCACCTCTGTGTAGTTACACTCTAATCTAACTGTTCCTTCACTCTTTTTCCAGTGCTATTTTCTATTCCTCATGCAGTGTAGGATGATAATATTGGAGTTCACATTTCATAACTCCAGTTTTATTAATAAAAAAGAATTTATTATAGATTTAAAAAAATAAATGTTCTTTTTTATTTTTCTCTCCCTTTTTTAGTTTTATTCTTAAGTGCCCTTGGTATGATTCAGCTATAATTTTGTTATCTCATTGTAATTTCTATAAACTTTATTATTCTTCTGCTACTTCATAGTGTTTTATAAAGTGATACTGCTCAAAATATTTTACTATCCTCCTGGGTAAGATTTTATAAATGAATTCATAGCATAAACTTGCTCTTTTGCTTACCTGCCTTTTTGTTCTTCTAGTCAAAGAAGTAAAGTGTTTGCTGACTGAGGCAGTTTCTAGGTTCTTTTAGTCTCCTTGTTGTGATGATTGATTTATATTAGTTAGACTGGATTAGGAAATAATTATAGTTTATATTGACGTCTGTTCTAAATATATGTAATAAATAACATGTTCCCTTAAGTGCATAATACATAATATATCCCTTTACATAAATAAATTATTAGTTGGCTCATGCTACATTGTGGATTATTTGATTTTTCACAGTTCTTCTGCAGTAGCAATAATTCCATAATATGGCATCTTAATAAAGGTAACATTTCCCTATAGTATCTAATTTTATCTATATTTTCAGCTACCACTGTTTCCCAAATCCCTATACAGAACTGCAGTCTGTGAACAATTACATTATGCTTTCCATATAGAATAAAAGGAAACCTGGGAGTTCAATTTTGTTAAGTATTAAAATCAAAATTGCTGAATGTTTTAAAAATTCTGAATATATTTAGTGTATTTTACATGAATAGGGCAAGGTTACTAAGACACATACAGTAGTATCAAGGTCTTCTGCTCTCATATATTATAAAAAACCCTAGCATCTGCAAATTACACATCACTGGAATATCAGCACTCTGATAGTGAACATGTGACTGAAAATGTGGTTCTCTAATCACAGGCATTTAAAAAATTATCTCTATTGTCTATGAAGCCAATGAATTATAAATCTTTCTTAGAAATCTGTTCTCATAGAAATTGAGTTCTAGTTCTTCTGTTTTCTCTCAGAGTAGCTCAGGAAGCAAATTTTTCTAAGACTCACCATTTGACAAGTTCAGATAGACATAGGTTCAATTGATCTGTATGATAGGAATATATTCCTGCATAACCCAGTGAAGAAGTATTCATGAAAAGGCTGACTCTGTCTTAGTCTTTCCCAGTCCATTCCCCTGCAAACACACCAATTCATAACTCTCCCTTGACTCCCTATCAAAGTATTAGCAGAAATGTTGTTTCTGTATTCTTATCATTCCTCTCTGTCTAAGCAGAAATAACTTTCAAGATGTCTAAGTCCTCCAGGTTTCCTCTTCTCTCAAGATGGTACTAATTGAAGTTTCTTGACCTTTAATCTTCTATTTAGGGACACCATATGATGCCAATTGTTAGCCTATTGTTGGTGGATTGGACCAGTTTGGAGGCTACCTGTTTAGCTTTCTATTGTAACTATCTTCACATTGAGTCAAATCTGATAAAAGTATTGATTCCCCTTCTAAGTATTTTAAAATAAAAATGGTTGTTATACGTTGTCAAAAGTTCTTTCTGTTTCTATTGCGATGATATGGTTTCTATTCATTTTGTTATTGATATGATTAGTTATTCTGATAGTTACCCTAATTTTCAATGAGTCCTACATTCATGCCCTAAATCCCACTTTCTTTGACATACTGAATAATCCTTGTGATATATTACTATATTTTCCCTAATGGACTTTTATTCACAGTTTTTGCATCAATACGCATAAGGGAAATTGATCCATAATTTTGTTTTTGTTTAGTCTCTTTTAACAATATCTGAGAGCAATTGCCTTTCTGGAGTTTTCTCTTTCTCTTTTCTGTTCCTAATCACTACTGAACTCTACTTGATACTCAACAGGTATAAGCTTCACAAAAAACTCTATCCACTAATATTTGTTTCTATCTTTAACTTGAAATTCCTCTAATGTGGGAAATAATATGGTCATTTTTGTAAAGGTATTTTATTTTACCAATAACATGCATTAACCATTTTCACATAAGTTTTCTGAAGTCATAAGATCCAGATTATCTTCCTCCATCCATTCCCTCCCCCTACCTGGAAATGGTAAGCAGTTTGATCTGGGTTATATATGTATTATCATGTGAAACATGTCTCCATTTTGTTCATTGTTGCAAGAGTATACTAATATAAAACAAAAATTTCACAATGAAACTCAAACTAAAGAAAAAAAATCATATGATGTGATGTGCATTCTGACTCCAACAATTCTTTCTCTGGAGGCAGATAGCATTCTTTTTCCTAACTTCCACATAATTTCCCTAGATCATTGTTGTTGAGAGTCGCTAAATTTTTCACAGTTGATTATCCCCCAATAGTGCACAATATTCTTCTGGTTGTGCTTATTTCACTCTGCATCAATCCATGTAGTTCCTTCCACCCCTTTCTGAAATCATCCTATTCATCTTTTCTTACAGCACAATAGTATTTCACCACCATCATATAACATAATTTGTTTAGTCATTCCCCCAGTTGATGGACAACCCCTCAGTTTCTAGTTCTTTGAATCGTCTGGTCATTTAAATTTATGTTTACTCATTAAAGCTTTTTCAGGGTGATATTTTTCAACAATGTTTTGCACTTCCACCTATTTGTACACATTTCCTTGAGGAGGGACATCTTCCCTTGCATCCTGCTCACCTGAAAAAAATTCCCCAGCCAATAGATTGCTCATAAGGCCAAATTACTCTCCAGAATAACAGAATCAGTTCACAACTCCCAAACAGTGGATTAGTATGTTAGTTTTCTCATATTTTCTCCAGGTTTTGTCATTTTCCTTTTCTGTCATAATAGGAAATCTGATAGATGTAATGTGGTACCTCAAAATTTTCTAAATTCATATTTCTCAAATTAATAGTGATTTACAACAATTTTGCAGGACTTTTAGAGAGTTTTAATTATTTAGTCTGAGAACCACCTATTTATATACTTTGACCATTTATGATTAGGGGAGTGACTTATATTCTATGTATTTGAGAAACGAGAAATTTATTATAAAGTTGCAATAATTTTTTTCACCATAATGATTACTGCGTATTATTTTCCTTCCTTTCCCTCTTCTTTAGTTTCTGAACAACACATCATCCAACTTGCCCTATCAGCTTCAACCTCTGCTTCTTTTATCTCCTTCCCCTCCTACTGTCAGGCAAGATACCTTTTTATACTTAATTGTGTTTCTTCTTCACTCATTCAGTCAGTTGTGATGAAGGAATTGGTTCCCCTTCCAACCTCTCCCATCTTCCCCATTTTTCCCTCTGCCTGAAATGTTCTTTCCTCCCTCTTTTATATCCAATAATTGGTCCCATTCTCTTTTTCCCATATCCCTTTTCTCAATGCATTCCCCTTTCTCATGCCTTAATTTTTATTTTTTTAGATCTTATCCCATCCTATTCAAATCATATGCTTTCCCTCTGTCTAAATATACTCCTTCTAAGTGCCCTAAAACTGATAAAGTTCTTTGGAATCACACAAATCATCTTCCCATGTAGGTACATACACAGTTCAAACTTATTGAATGTCTTTTGATTTATAATTTCTATATACCTTTTTATGCTTCTCTTGGGTTTTCTGAGAAGCAGATTTTATTGTAATTCTGTACTTTTCATCAAGAATGTTTGAAAATTCTCTATTTTATTGAATACTAATTTTTTCCCGTGAAGGATTTTTTTCTGTTTTGGTATATAAGTGATACCTAGGTGAAGTCAGCTCTTTTGCACTCTGGAATATCATATTCCAGGCATTATGTAGCTTTAATATACAAATTGTTAAATCTTGTATTATCCTGACTATGATTCCACAATGAGTTGTTTGTTTTTTTGGATTCTTTTAATTTTTCTCCTTGACCTGGAAGTTCTGGAATTTGGTTATAATATTCCTGGGTGTTATATTTTTGGGATCTCTTTCAGAAGGTACTCAGTGGATTTTTTCAACTTCCTTTTTTCCCTTTGGTCTGGAATATCAGGGAAGCTTTCCTTGATAATTTATTGGAAGATGATATCTAAGCTCTTTTTATTTAATCATGGATTTTAAATCACCCAATAATTCTTAGACTGTCTCTCTTGTATTTATTTTCCAAGTCAGTTGTTTTTCCATTGAGATGTTTCACATTTTCTTTTATTTTTTCATCCTTTTGATTTTGTTTGTTTCCTGATATTTTGAGTCATTAGCTTCTATTTAAGAAATTATGCTTTTTAAAGTATGATTTTCTTGAATGTGCTTTTGCTCCTCTTTTATTATTTGCCAATTCTATGTTTTAAAGAGCTTTCTTCCTCAGTGAATTTTTGTACCTCCTTTTCCAATGATCAATTCTGCCTTCAAAAAAATTTTCTCTTCAGTGCATTTTTGTACATCTTTTCCTATTTGACTCATTCTGCTTTTAACAAGTTATTTTCTTTAGTGGAATTTTTGTGCCTCTTTAACCAGTTGGTCTGTTCTGATTTTAAGTTATTAATTACTTTCATATTTTTTGTGCTTCCTTTACCAAGCCATTGACTCTTTTTTTTTGATGATTTTCCTGTAACACTCTCATTATTTTCCCCAGTTTTCCTTTACATCTCTTATGTGATTTTTAAAACCTTTTTTGTGTTTCTCCATTAATTCTTTTTTGGGCTTGAGAGCAATTTTTATTTTTCATAAGACTTTGGATATAGCAGTATTGACTTTGTTAACTTATTCTGAGTTTGTTTTGGTCTTCTTATCACTAAAATAACTTTCTGTTTTGAGTTTCTTGTTATTGTTGTTTGTTGATTTTCCAGACTTTTTCTTTTATTTTCATTAAAAAAAAACCTGTTAGAGTTGCGCTCTGTAACTGTGGGGAAGGGAGCACTGTTCCAAGCTTTAGGTTCTTTGTGTAACTGTCTTCAGAGCTAGATCTGCGGATCAATCTGCTTTCAGTTCCTCTAAAGTAGTATGACTTAAGGAAAGGTGTATTTAATATTCTTGCAGGCTTTGATCTATGAGTTACCAGAAGCACTCTTACTCTTTTCCACCTTGGAACTGTGTTGGTCCTATGTGTCTTCAAGCCCTGATGAGTGATAGTACTCTTCCTCACCCTGAGTTTCTGACCCAGTACCATGTAATGATCTGCAGATGGGCAGAGACAAGAGTCTTGTACCCAAAGGCAGGAAAGGGACTTCTGAGCATTTTTTCAACCCCAGTTAACATCTGTGAGTTGGAGCTTTAGAGTTTGCTACTGATTCAGCTACACCTAAGGCCTGTTGTCATAGTGAGGCTTCCTTTGACATGCTGATTTATGCTCCATTTGCAACATGGTGCAAAAGGTCTTTTGTGTAGGCCTTCTAAACTGTTTGGTGCTAAAAAATTATTTTACTCCATCTTTTTCTGATTTATGCTGCTCTAATTTCATTTTGAGGCATCATGTCATAAATTTTTGGAAGGTAATTTGTTAGAGGTCAGGGAGGTCTGTGTACCTTCTCTTCCACCTTGGTTTTATCCTTGTTAAGTACATATTTGAGTTTTTAATAAATTAATGGTTTTTTCCCAAAAAAATTTTCCTTCTTTCTCTCTCACTGCTCACTTTCTTGAATGTGAGAGAGAAAAGGCATATTATGAACATGAATAGTCAAAGAAAATCAATTTCTACATTTTCCATGTGCAAATGAAAAATATATATACACATACATATATAATCACACATACTTGTCTATATCTGAACCCTGGTGGTGGGCTGGAAAGGATAGCAGATTTCATCATTAAACCTCTGGAATTGGTTTTGATTACAATGTTACTATTCTTTCATAATATAAATTGTTCTGATTCTACTCTGAATAGGTTCACTTTGCATAGGTTTATATAAACCTCTCTTGGTTTTTCTGAAACAATCATCTTTATTTTTTGAAGAACAATAATATTCCATCATATTCTTATATAATAACTTTTTCATACATTCTACAATTTATGGGCACCTCCACAAACTTTTTGCCATGTCAAAAAGAGCCTTAAATATTTTTGTACTTCCATAGTTAAAGTTAGTTTTGCTTATGGTAAAACCTTCCTTTTATCTACCCTTTCTGCATTTTCTCCTTCCTCTTATCTTTTTCCTTTGTTTCCATGTTGAATGAAGTATATTACTGTACCCATATGTGTGTATATGTGCATTCTCTCTTCCTCTGACCCATTTAGATGGAAGTGACGTTCAAGTGTCAATTCCTTGTTCTATCCTTCTTTGTGTACCCCAATTATGTTAGATAAATTTCCCTCACCTCCTTTTCCCTTCTCCTAGTGTATTCATCTTCCCTTTTCCATTCTTATTGTAACATCATCAAGACATAAGAGAACCACCTCAAAGTCTTACGTCTAATTAGATAATAATGGGGTTCAAAGGGAACATGTGTATTATATCTCTCCATATTAAAATGTAAGAAAATAATTTTATTGTTATGTAATTATTTGTGTATACCTTTAAAATAACCCTTAAATCCTATGTTTAAACTTAATTTTTTTACATATTTCTAGTTTTTTTTTTGTTGGTTTGTTTTTAATCAGGAAAGATCAGAAGTTCTTAATTTCATTAAGGTACCACTCTGCTCTTTGATACTTTCTTCTCTCAAGATTTTTGGAACCTCACTTTCTCCTGGTTTTCCTCATATTTATTTGACCAGACCTTTTGTCTTCTTTATTAGACCCTCCTACATACCATATAAAACCATGTGTCCTGTTCCTCATGGTTTTATTCAAATGTCTTCTCTTTTCCTTCTGTATTACTTCATTTGGTGATCATATTAGCTCTCATGGATTAAAAGATCATATTTGGGCTAATGCTTCCTAAATCTTTCTTTCCTTCACCAATCTCTTTCCTGACCTCCAATCTCACATAGGCAATGGCTTCTCAGACAACTAGAAATGAATGTTCAATAGATGTCCTAAACTCATTATATTCCAAATAAAGCTTATTATCATTCCATGTAAACCCTCCTCACCTCCTACATTCCTGACAGCAGGCAATACCATCATCCTTGACAATCAGTTTTGAAACCTAGGAATCATTCTGAATTTCTCATTGTCTCTCACTCCCCCCATGTCAATGATTTTTCAAAGACCTGTTCATTTTATCTTTGCAATATCTATCAATTAAGAACCCATTTTCTTCTCTGATATTGCCACCATGCTAGTGCAGTACTTTGTCACATTACACTTGGATTATTTCAGTAATATGCTACTGAGTCTGCCCATTTTGTGTCTCCCTACTCTAACTATTTATCCATTTAGAATAATTAAATCAGTTTTCCTAAAATGAAGATCTGATTATGTCACACACACCCCTGTTCAATAAGTCCCAGTGGCTTCCAATTGCTTCTAGGAGCAAATTACAAATATTCCTTTTGGCACTCAAAGCCCTTCTTAAACTAGCCCTCTCATATTTAGTTTCTTGTACCTTATTTTCCAATATATACTCTCTGATACAGTGACACTGGTCTCCTATCTCTGCCACATACTAAATACTCCATCTCTTGGATCCAGGCATGTTTTCTCACTCTCACATGCCTGGAATCCTCCCCTTTCTCTACTATCATTACTGATTTTTCTGGTTTCCCTCAAGTTTTGATTTATATCTCACTTTCCAAAGGAAGCTTTTCCTAACCCTTCTTAATTCCAGTGATTTCCTTTTTAAATTAATCTTCATGCATCCCAAATATAGTGTGCTTTTTGTAAACATGTTTGCCTGTTATATCCTCTGTTACACTGTAAACTCCTTGAATATTAAAAAATGTCTTTTGCCTCTTTTTTTGTATCCCTATCACTTAGCACAGTGCCTGATAATAATAAACACTTAAATTATTTTTGAATTGAATCATTGAATTACATTGAATTCATTCTATTTATTTTGTTCTATTGGTTTTCAGGAAATTTGGAGTTAGGGCAAGTTTTTTTACCTACTGACCAATCTGTTCATTCCATTTCCATTTTTTTCTTGCATAAATCTTATTTCTTTTCCATTATTTTATTCTAACATTCTGATTTAATTTATTTTTTAAATTAACTCAGTTTTTAACCTTATTGCATCACTTCAAAGAAATCTAAATTTTTGCTCAAGAGCTGTTTTCTTTATATACTTTGCATGAAGATATTTTAGAGTCATTCTCTTATTCAGAGTTTTTATCTTCAATATTTGTCACCTTGATAATATTTTTAATGACTGGATTCATTTTTGTTGATTTCCTTGTAATTGTTTCCTCATTCTTCCAGTCTGATCTGTGATATCACACCCAAGACTCAAAAAGGTTTCTTATTAATCAAGTAATATTACTTCAAGAAAAGAGTATTACTTCACCTGCGCAAAATCACAGAACCGAAGAAATAAAGTGAATCAGCAGTCATTGAGGGGTGGTTGAAATAAGGAATGTCTTCAGGCACTTGTGGAGAGGGGGAGGGGAACAGCACTGCATTGAGTCCCTCTAGCTTTCTAGTAATGAACTCTGGTGGGTGACTACAGGTGTCCCCACAGAAAGGGCTCTACCTGCCCTTTTTGGAACTCATGCCATAGGTTCACCATTCAGGGACAGATACTCAACACACAATGGTCAATGATCTTAGAAAACTAGTGTTTGACAAACCCAAAAATCCAAACTTCTGAAAGAAGAACTCACTATTTGGCAAAAACTCCTGAGAAAACTGGAAAAGAGTATGGCAGAAATTAGATATAGACCAAAAGATTACACCATAAAGTCAAAATGGAAACGTGATTTAGAAATAAAGGGTGGTACCACAAACAAGGGGAAGAAATTATAATTTAATTCTCATACCTGTGGATAAGGGAAGACTTTAAACAAGACATAAAGAATACTATAAGATATAAAATAAATGACTTTTACTACATTAAATCAAAAAGCTTCAGAACAAACAAAAGCAATTTGACTAAGATTAAAAGTCAAACAAGAGACTTGGAAAAAATCTTTAGAACATGTCTCTTTGACAAAGGCATTATTCCATAAACATATAGATAATTGAGTTAAATCTAAACTAGGTTTAGATCAACATCTCACACTATACACCAAGATAAATTCAGAATGGGTGAAAAACAAATATAAAGAAGGAAACTGTAAGTAAATTAGGTGAACACAGAATAGTATACTTATCAGATCTCTGGGAAAGGAAAGATTTTAAAACCAAACAAGAGTTAGAGAAAATTACAAAATGTAAAATAAATAATTTTGATTATATTAAATTAAAAAGGTTTTGTACAAAGAAAAACATTGCAACCAAAATCAGAAGGGAAACAACAAACTGGGAAAAAATCTTTATGACAAAAAATTCTGACAGAGGTCTAATTACTCGAATATACAAGGAGTTAAAGCAATTGTATAAAAAATCAAGCCATTCCCCAATTGATAAATGGGCAAGGGACATGAACAGACAATTTTCAGAGAAAGAAATCAAAAGTATCAATAAGCACATGAGAAAGTGTTCTAAATATCTAATAATTAAAGAAATGCAAATCAAAATAACTCTGAGGTACCACCTCACACCTAGCAGATTGGCTAAAATGAAAGAAGGGGAGAGTAATGAATGTTGGAAGGGATGTGGCAAAATTGGGACATTAATGCACTGCTGGTGGAGTTGTGAACTGATGCAACCATTCTGGATGGCAATTTGGAACTATGCCCAAAGAGAGATAAAAGACTGCCTGCCCTTTGATCGAGCCATACCATTGTTGGGTTTGTACCCCAAAGAGATCATAGATAAACAGACTTGTATAAAAATATTTATAACCGCGCTTTTTGTGGTGGCAAAAAACTGGAAAATGAGGGTATGCCCTTCAATTGGGGAATGGATGAACAAATTGTGGTAAATGCTGGTGATGGAATACTTTTGCACTCAAAGGAATAATAAACTGGAGGAATTCCATGTGAACTGGAAAGACCTCCAGGAACTGATGCATAGCGAAAGGAGCAGAGCCAGAAGAACATTGTACATAGAGATCAATACACTGTGGTAAAATAGAATATAATAGACTTCTGTACTAGCAGCAATGCAATGACCCAGGACAGTTCTGAGGGATTTATGAAAAAGAACGCTACCCACATTCAGAGGAAGAACTACAGGAATGGAAACACAGAAGAAAAGCAACTGCTTGAACACATGGGTTGAGGCAGACATGATTGGGGATGTAGACTCGAAACTACCATTCCAATGCAACTATCAACAATTTGGAAATAGGTCTTGATCAATGACACATGTTAAAACCAGTGGAAATGTGCATCGGCTATGGGGGGGAATTGGGGGGTGAAGGGGAAAGTAAGAGCATGAATCATGTAACCATGTTAACTTTTCTAAAAAATAAAAATTATTAAATAAAAAAACACCTCATTGGATGTCCCAAGTTTAACACATAATTTTCTATTACATTTTGGGGCAATGGAGGAAACTATGAAATCCATGTGTTGTGTTAGATAAGCCTATATATTATTTAAAAAATTATCCTAAGCTATTCATTTCTTCATTGTGGTAGCTACCAAATCTGATGTGATATATTTCTTTTGGATAGTGGATTCTTTTTATTTTATTGGTTAAATTATCTCCCCTTCTAAATTCTCACAATCACACATTGAGAAGCCAAGTAATATGATGATAACTATCAATAATGTGTAAATAAGTATTGACTGACCACACATAGTAAAGCCAGTGGAAATGTGAATTAGCTACAGCGGAGGGGAGGCGGGGTTGAGGGGGTGAAGGGGAACATGACTTATGTAACCATGGAAAATTTTTCTAAAAATGAAAAATTATTTAAAAAAAATCTATAAGAATACAAATACTTTCCCAGTTGGCAAATGTTCAATGTATATGAACAGGGAACTCTCAGATGAAGAAATTAAAACTATCTTTAATTTTATGAAAAAATGCTCTAAATCCACATTGATTAGAGAAATTTAAACAATTCTGAGGTACTACCTTACATCCATTAGACTGGCTAATATAACAAAAAAGGAAAATGATAAATGCTGGAGATGATGTGGATAAATTGGTACACTACTGGTGGAGGTGAATACACTCTTGGTGCATGTGAAAACTGATACAATCATTCTTTTTTTTTCCCTGCAATATTCATTAAGGAATTTACATATACACAGGAGAAAGTCAACTAAAAACTTTGGTTCACACAAATAAAATCCTTTAAGTAAAAACTTTTTTTTTTCTTTTTATTTTCTAGTGAGATGAATGGTGATTGATGGTAAAGCTGTCTGGGGTCTCTGCCTCATGCACAGTGCAAAATATGCAAGAAACAGTGGTGCCCAGGCTACCCCAAAGCAAACAGGACTGCAGGGGGTACAAAGAAGGGGAAATATTGGTTAGGATGGAAGATAACATATTCTTAAAACTAAGAAAAAAAGTGGCAATAGCTCTTAGCTAAATTAACTCTTTTGTTAATTTGTTAATCTAAAACTTTTTATTTTATTTTTTAACTACCACCATCCCAGACTGGAAGGGAAAATAAACAATAAAAATTCACTCATAAGAAGGGCAAACTTCCCATTCTCATCATGTGTGCATAGAGCCTGTCTCCAGGCAGTGGAGCCTCACAGTGACTTGGGTTCCAATGACAAGGACTAAAGCCACAGAGAACTGCTCAGAAGAAAGCAGAATAACCCTGGCTCTCCCTCCCTTGGAAGGGCTTTGGCTAAGCCTGAGCCTGGTGAGCCCCCTTTACAAAGACCCATAATTGGAGTTTGATTAAATCCCTTTCTCTACTCAGTCCACCTCATCCCTTCCCCATAAAAGCAACCTTAAAAAAAGGTGACATATGGGTGATACATAGAGACCTCTAACCCTCTCCCTTGGCACCTGAATAATGCCCACAGACCTCTCTCAGAGGCTGGGGTAGCATATACTGCCTCATCTCCTGTAAGGAAAAGAGCTCTGCATATGTGCATTCTAGTGGTGTTAGAGGGCTCTCTGCTGATCCCTGGAGAAGGACTTGTATACCAAGGTTCTGGTACTCAAGTGTGGACATGGACAACAGAAAGCAAGTCTCAAGAATGGGGCTAGGGAGGGAAGTGATCAGGCTGGATGGAGGGTCAATTTTCTAAATACGCTTGACTTTTTTTTTTTATTCTAGATGAATTTTTGTACTATTTTTTTCAATTCTCTAATTCTTTGTTATTTGGAATAACACTGATTAAATATACTTAGGTAGAATTATCCTTTTTTATTTTATTGGTTTGACCTACACATGTAGAATTAATATTTCTCCAATTAATTAGCTCTATTATATTTTTATGAAAAGAATTTTATAATTTTGTTCATATAATCTCTTAATTTGTCTTGGCAGGTAGACCGACCCCCAATTACTTTATATTATTGTGTCATTATTCTAAATGGATATTTTTTCTTTCTGTCTCTTCTTGCAGGATTATATTGGTAGTATATAGAAATGTAGATTATGTGGGTTTATTTTATATTCTGCAACATTGATTATTGATTCTTTCAAATGATTTTTAGTTGGTGGGAGCGGTGGCGCGAGCTTGTAGTCCTAGATACTCGGGAGGCGGAGGCTGATCGCTTGAGCCCAGGAGTTCTGGGTTGCTGTGTGCTATGCAGATCAGGTGTCCACACTAAGTTCGGCATCAATATGGTAATGCCCTGGGAATGGGGGACCACTGGGTTGCCTAAAGTGGGGTTAAGTGGCCCATGTCATGAAGGGAGCAGGTCAAATGATTTTTAGTTAATTATCCATATTTCTCTCTATATAACATCATATTATCTGTAAAGAGTTATGCCTTTATTTCCTTATTACATATTTTTATTTCTTCTATTTTTTTGTTATCATGGCTATAGCTAGCATTTCCAATATAGTATTGAATGGCTTTGAATAGTGATAGTGATGATAATGGATATCCTTGCTTTTTTGGGAAAGCCATAAGTTTATTCTCATTACAGATAATAATTGCTCTTGATTTTAGATAATACTACTTATTATTATATGAAAAGTTCTATTTATTCTTAAATTTCTAGTGTTTTTAATAGGAACATGTGACATTTTCTAAAATGTTTTTCTGCATATTGATATAATCATATGACATTTTTTGTTGGTTTTGTCATTGATATGGTCAGTTAAATTGATAGTTTTCCTAATATTGAACAAGTCTTCTGTTTATGATATGAATTCCATCTGGTCATAGTTAATGATCTTTGTGATACATTTCTCTAATCTTAATAATTCTTTATTTGAATTTTTTGCATCAATTTTCATTAAGGAAATTGGTCTAGTGTTCTCTTTTCTTCTCTCCCTATTTTAGGTACAAAACCCATATTTGCGTCATAAAAGGAATTTAGTAGGTCTCCTTCTATGTTGTTATATAATTTATATAGTATTGGGCCTAATTATTGCTTAAAATATTTGATGATCTTCAATTTTAAATCTATCTCATCTCAGGGATTTTTCTTAGGTAGTTCATTGAAGATTTGTTCTATCTATTTTCTGATACAGATATTTAAGATTTCCTCTTCTCTTATCTGGGCAGTTTATATTTTTACAAATGTTCATCCTAATTACCTCCTCCTGCCTTCCCTTTCCTTCTTTTATCAGCATAACTTTATGTTTAATAGCCATGCCTGGGTATTATTTGAGGATACTTCACTGTAGCCATTAAGCTTGGTTCCTGTCAGTTGCCAGCCTAAGAAGTCAGATCATTCTCAGTCCTTAACATTAAGATATCTAGCTACTACTCAGTCCTCAATCAGACCTGTGGGGAATATAAGTTAGAGAAAGGGAACATCATTAAAGATTTGCCTTTGCTGAATCTTGCTTGAAGATACTCTGCCCTGTCTCCATCTTCAACTGAAAACCAACTGCTTGGGGGGAGGAGTTTGAGAACAAGGAGTACATAACCCCCTCCCTACTCACTCAAGCCTGTCTGTGTGGGAGAAGTGTGTCTTGCAGGCATCTGGACCTGGCCAGCGCATCAGCTTCCCAATATCCCTGTTATTACAAATATAACACTATTTAATAAAATATCTCTGATTTTTTCTTGAAGTATTATACTCAATTTTTCTGGGTGGATTACTTTTTTATTATAAACCCAGATATTCTACATTTCAGAAAATCATATTCTAAGATCTTCCATTTCATTAATGTGGTGAGTGCTAAATCTTTTCTGATCCTTAAGTTGTTCCACGATATTTGAATTATTTCTTTCTAGTTGCTTGAAGTAGTTCCTTTTTTTATTTTGACTTTTTAGGTGTCTCATGTAGTCATTAGCTTCTACTCAACCAAATACACACGCATATATACACATGCATATATATCCAAACACACATGTATATATATACACATATATATATATACATATTAATATATATATGGTTCTCCCTTTCTCTGTATATATGTGTGCATTTATGCGTGTCTTTTAGCCTTTGCCCTAATAACCACTATATTATATATGCTACCTCTTTTCCCATTTCACCACTTCTGCTTTTTATTTTATTTATTTTATTTTCTTCATTATTTTGTGCCTCTTTTACCAATATGTTAATTGTCTTTTTGTATTTTATCCTTAGTAGATAACAGAAAAATTTACATTCCTCTACTGATACTCCTAACCTCTCTTTAATGAACCTAATTAAAAATAGGCACTAGTTGATGCAGTGTATAGAGTTTTGGGACTGATTTCATTGAGAATCGAGTTCAAATTTGGCTTCAGACACCTCATGGCTGTGTAACACATTAAAACTGTATTTGCATCAGTTGCCTCAATAGTAAAATGGGGATAATAATAATAAAAATACCTATTTCTCAGTATAGTTGTGAGGATTAAATAAGATAATATTTGTAAAATTCTTAGTGCAGTTCCACCTCCCCACATGTATAAATTGGAACTCATATAGAACTGATCAAACTATCACCAAAAATGGGCCCCAGTAACAATTAAAGTAGGACTAATCTGAGTAGATATTTCTAAGACAGAGGCTTGGGCTTTACATGTTTCTAAGAATATAGAGGACCACAAAGAACAAATGTCTCATTATAATTTTGTTCTTCCAAGCATGTATTTAAATTTTGCAAAGTAATCATATTCACATTGTGTTTACTGTTTATTCCCTCTCTCTCCTGCACTGTTAAGTTTCTATGAATATAAGAATAACCTAAAAGGGGAAAAATCCTTTTTCTTTCATTCTCTCTCTCTCTCTCTCTCTCTCTCTCTCTCTCTCTCTCTCTCTCTCCTCATACATAAATACATATGCATACATGTGTATGTACCAGCTACCATCAATCCAAACACACACATAAATGTATATATAGGTCTCTATGCTGTGTTGGCAAACGTATGGCATGCATGCCACAAGGACTGCTTTCCTCCCACTCTCCACTGTGCCTGAGGACATTTTTCACTTCACCCACCCCTCTGCTCACACCCAATAGGAACACTTTCTCCCTCCCCTGTCTGGGATGAGGTGGGGGGCTCACATGTACTACGAAGATTCAGCGTCACTGATATTGATATATACATACACATCATTACATTTATATATACATATACATATATATTTCTTCTTTATCTTCATAAAAACTCTGTATAGACCCATTTTTTTGTTAATTTTTAGTCATTTTAGTCATGTCCAACTCTTTTTGGCAACATTTGGACTTTTCTTGGCAAAGGTACTGCTATAATTTACCATTACCTTCTCCAAGTAATTTGTCAGATCAAAAACTGAGGCAAACAAGATTAAGTCACTTGCCCAGGTTCACATAGCTAATAAGTTCGATTTTAAACCAAGAAAATGAGTCTTCCTGACTTCAGACCTCACACTCTGCCCACTGCATTCATCATCTGGCTGCCATATAGACCTGCATTTCCCACTAAATATAGATGCATGCATGCCTATGTATACATGCACATATGTATACATATAGATGCATACATACACGCATGTGTATTTTGTATAATTTCCCCCAATTTCAATGTCTTTGTACAGGAAAGAGAACAACAAATAAAAATAAATTCTTATTCTAAATCTGTATGCTAAATTTCTAGAAATTCTTAATTAAAAGAAATTTTATTTTCATATTCTCAATTTCTCTCTCTCTCTCTCTGTGTGTGTGTGTGTGTGTGTGTGTGTGTGTGTGTGTGTGTGTTTGGGTGGAGAGAGCTGTATAACAGGGTTATGAGGTGAACAAGGCAGGATGACCAGTATTGCATTGCCCTTTGTCTTTTGTTTTTTGTGCATAAATATCAAAGAACAGTTGAAAGTGGTAGTTTTTCGTAAAACCCAAAGAGACTTCACTTTGACATTTATCACTTAGGTATATGCAACAGGAATATGGTGAACTGAAAAATAATTAAAAATTTCTGCCAAAGATTACTCACAACAGACACTCTGAGAACGCACAGAGAGCTACAGAACATCTATGTATTATGATTGTTAGCACTCTAGAATATCTTTAACTAATAAATTGAAACTCAGCCTAACTGTATTTCAAAAACATTTTAATTGCTTTGGTCATATTTCAGTGAAAAAGCCAGTAGCTTTATTTGCTCCTTCTTATCAGTCTTTGGTTTCTCATTCATTAAATCTGACTAATGCCAATATAGTAATTTGAAGTGTAAAACTAAATGTTAGGCTTAGAGGAAAAGCTTTTCTTTCTAAGGCTGAGAATTAAATCTATGCTACTTGAAACATGCTGCATTTTAAGTACAAAATTTCAGGCTTAAGCTTGCAGGACATAGACCATTGGGCTTTGCAGGTAGCTTACTTTTGCTTCTATGGATGTCCATCTCCCACAACTAAGGTTAATTTTTCCTCACAGAGTTATGTGTCTCCAAGCAATAAGCAATGCAATACACAATGAAAATTTATGGAAAATCAAATGGCACTGTGCTGCACTCTGCCATTGTTCTCTGACAAGAGGTGCAATAGAGGTCAGGAAAACATATTTTTCAATTGATCACCCAGCTGTTTTTCCCAGAAACATATTATAAATTTAAATTGTTGGTATAAAAAAAGCAAATTTATTTCTTTCAATGCACATCAAATAAATAAGGTCTAGCACTATAAATCCACATTTCAAAATAACTCAAGAATGCTCCCAACCAGATAATAGACACAGCAGACTGTTTATGATAATGTTAACAATAAAACCAATGTAGGAGTGTCAGCATCCCACATTTACAATTATCACCACAGGTAAGGGACTTCAAATTGTTGTGCAGATGTCAAACTGAAATTTATCATGCATACTTTTTTTGTGTCTATAGGGACATTCAAACTGAATGAAGATATAGGAAAATATAGATAAATGAGACTCATGGTGATAGAATATAAAAGGAAAGCATATATTTATATAATTTTGTATCAAATGTATAATTATATAGAATCTTAGATCTGGAATAGATTTAATGAAACCTTTTTAGCTGATAAATATGGAGGTAATTCTATTTGACACTATATAGGGATTTAAGCTCCATAAACTACTTTATATACATCATTTTATGTGTTTCATATACAACCTTTGAAATAGATAATGTAATAACTATTATCTCTGTTTTTATGGTTAAAGAAATAATGCCAGAGAGGTTAAGAGACTTTCTATTAAGAAGGATATCTAGAAAGTATGAAGAAACCTGTCCCTGGGGTCCTTAAAGTTGCAGTCCTCAGCTCCAACATCAGTAAATAATGATGGGGCCAGAGAGAGCAGCAGCATCCAACTGCTACAAAATTAATTTGTGGCAAGCAACACAACCTTAAGTGAAAAATCATGAACCACTACAATATTTTCAGGAGGTATAGTCCATCTACTTGGGGAGTAAATATTTGAAAACTGCCAAGAATATGCTATGTAAAAGTTTTAAGAGTGACAATATCTACCAGAGGGACTGAGATCGGGAGGAGTTATTAGAGACTTTAAAGATGGAATGATCAAATACAGGTAGTAATATGTGATTCCTTAAAGATAATGTAAAGCAGTTTCATTGTTACATAGAGTACAGAGAATGTTCATTTGAAGTTCTTGAAAGGAATGAGATTTCAATGTTTGTACATAGGATGAAAAGAGTATTATAGAGAAAGGGGATAAAAGTATGCTGATCATGAAGAGTTTGGGCCACACGAGGCCACAAGTTCTTAGGGCAATTTTAAATGATGGTTTGTTTGTTGTGAAAAATAACAATTACAGAATCAAGGACAGTAGCTTATTAGCAATAAATGATCGGGTGCATCAGAACACAGAGCTAGGATGGGGTAAGTGGGGATTTGCTTGAAGGCATCATAATGTAAATGGTGTCAACTACATGTGTTTTCCTGTTTCAAGTATATACTGATGCCATCTTGGATGATTATGTAGAATTGACTAAGGAAGTGAGCTCTACCTATAGCGTATATTGATTGTCAACAATGAAATCTATTACCTCACCTACAAGTTAGAATTATTGAGTATTGTCCCCAAAAAGATCTAAAAATTAGGGAACACATCTTCCTTTCAGTTATGGATGATCAAACGACTTCTATTATGAAAAGCATCAAATGGATACCAATAGCCAAAGATGATGAGCTTCTCAGGGCAACTACGCATTCCTTGTACACAGAAGGCCACAGATATAAATTACTTAGGTTCAGATTTTGTTTTATTTTTATCTTAATACCACAGGGCCTAGAACAGTGCCCAACACATATTAGTTACTTAAAAAATTGCTGAATTGAAGAGAAACATGAAGCCTCCTGAATACAAATATTCCATCCTGTAGGTTTTCAACATTAGAGAACAACTGAATGGAAAATAATTTAAGTACTCAAAATATGCAAATGACCATGCTTTATTGTAGAGTCCAGCTCGAAAAATTATTTGTGGGTCATGGAATGGGATGAGAGGAAATAGGTTGGGATCAGGAGGGTCACAGACAGATTTACAGACTCAAAGCCTCTTATTGATCAGTGACAAAGTTTATTGATCATAGTAAACATTTTATAGAGAAAAAGACATAGGCTAAGGCAGTAATAGGCAAACTTTTTTTTTAATTTATTTTAAACCCTTACCTTCCGTCTTGGAGTCAGTACTGTGTATTGACTCCAAGGCAACGGGGGTTAAGTGACTTGCCCAGGGTCACACAGCTGGGCAGTGTCGGAGACCAGATTTAAACCTAGGACCTCCTATCTCTAGACCTGGCTCTCAATACACTGAGCTACCCAGCTGCCCCCTTTTTTATTTTATTTTATTTTTTTGATGGGCAAACTTTTTAAAGAGGGGACCAAAGGAAAGGAAATGTTCATCTGTCAGTCTGTTTCTAAGGCAACTCTTTCAAAGTTTCATTGTACTGTATCCTACTCATTTGATTTGCCAGATTAGGAATAGTGTCTCGTGGATAGATAGAACATTTCAGGGGGATGCATCTGGCCCACCAGCCATAGTTTGCCCTTCACTGGGCTAAGGGATTAGGTAAGCTTTCCACATATACAATGAATGCATATAATTCATTATTCTTTTACAATAGATTTAGTTTACCTCACTGAAGCTTAGACAGAGTTTTCAATAGAATAATAAATCACAGGAAAATATGTAACCATCTAGTCCAGATTCTCAGAGAAATATTTGCTTCAGTGAATAGAAGAAAGATAGCCAGTTGTTGCCAAGTACAGGAGGGATGGGTGGAAAGAAGAGGTTTGGGGGGCCTCATGTAAGGAATCTACATGTTTTAACTGTATCTTAAATATGGCTGTGTTTTTACGGGGGCCTACTCTCACTACTGGGGGCTACACTTTATTAAACAAATAGAATGGTACTGTAGTCTCCAATATCTACCATTTCCCGAAAAAGACCTCAAAATGAAAACTCCAGGAATATTATAACCAAATTCCAAAGCACCCAGGTCAAAAAGAAAATATTGCAAACAGAAAGAAAGAAACCATCTAAATATTGTATTTGTATTCAGAACAACACAAGACTTACAAACTACTACTTAAAGAAGAACAGGGTTTGGGATATGCTATTATGGAATGCAAAGCTGTTAGTTAGGATTACGACCAAGAATGAACTACTCATCAAAAGTAGGTATAATCCTTCAGGGTGAGGGGAATGGATATTTAATGAAACAGGGGATTTTAAAATATTGAAGATGAAAAAAATAGAACTGTATAGAAAATTTGACACTGAAACACGAGATTCAAAAGACACATATATAGACAAACATGAGAGAAATTGTGGAGAATTTAATAAGGTTAAATCATGTATAGTCTCAAATGGGAAGGTGCTATATATATAACCCTTAAAAATTAGTCTACATAAATTGAAGGCATGTGTGTCTATTTTGTTGGGATGGTCTCAAAAGAGAAATAGAAGGATGAGAAAAGGGATATTCTGGGAGTGTAGGTCAGGTAAAAGAAAAGGAAAAATTATTTCCCATAAAAGAAACAGGTAAGGGAAAATTTTTTAAAGTCCAAGGGAAAATAATTTGGATACTATTTCATTTGGTACATATTTGTTTAGTATTGATTCTGCTTCATTGTCTTATGGAGTCTTTTAGCAAGCTGTATTTTGTCTGCTTCCCTCTTTTACTAAGGTCTATTTTTGCTTTTACTTTGACTGAAACCATGAATATCCCTGTTGTTTTTTTATTCTTTATTTTAGCTGAAGCATAATAGATTCTACTCCTGCCCCTTATTTTAACTCTGTGTTTGTCTTTCTATTTCAAGTATGTTTCTTGTAAACAACACATTTTTGGATTCTGGTTTTCAATTCATTCTTTTATCCACTTCTGCTTTATAGGTGAGTTCATCCTATTCATGTTCACGGTTAAGGTTACTGACTATGCATTTCCCTCCATCTTATTTTCTTTTTTGGTTTGTAAAAACAAATATCTTCTGTTTACCTTTATCCATTATTTTTAACCTATCCCTAATCTGAAGTTTGTTTTTCTTCTGATCACCACCTTCCTTGTTTATTTTGTTTTTATTTTTATTCAAAATTTTACAAAACCAAAGAAAATAAGCACTTCCATAAAAAAGAAAAGATAGTACACAAATGAAATTATAAATCTCCAACATATTTAGCTTACTTTTCACATCTATATAATAAATCCCATCCATAATGTCCCAGAGGACAGAAGATATTCTCAGTCTGGCCAATATGTATACTCAAATTAAGTCTTTCACATTTCACCTTTCTGTTCACTTTCTGGATGTTACATTCATAGTTTACTTCTTCAGGATTAAGTCTTTGGCCATGTAAAACATTCTCCTGGTTCTGGTTTCACTGTTCATTATCTTATGTCATTCTTTCTAAGACTTTTTTTTATTAAGTCTGTTCATAATTTCTTATGGTGCAGTTGTATTCTATCATAATCATATATCACAATTTGTTCAGTCATTCCCCAGTTGAGAAGCATCCCCTCATTTTCCAGTTCTTTGCCACCATAAAACAATATGTTGCTAGGTATAAGGATCACCACCTTCCTTAATCATCCCTCACTTTTATTACCCATCCCTCTTTTGCTTGCCCCCTTTCCCTTTTACATTCCTGTTGGGTTAAGGTAGATTTCTATGTGTAAAAAAGTTCTCCCGTTCTTCCTCTCCCTTCCAATTTCTCCCAGGGTATTCCTCTTTGTCATTCATCCATTTTTTAAGATCATCTCAATATAACTGACTCACTAACATGCCCTTCATTTCTGTTGAGTTCTGCTCTTCTAAGACAGAGTTTTTAGGACTAACATTTATCATCCTATCGTGTAAGAAGGTAAACATTTTCACCATATTGAGTCCATTAAAATTCCTCTTTCATGTTTACCTTTGTATGCTCTTTTTGAGTCTTGTATAGGAATATTATATTTTCTTTATATCTCTGATCTCAACAGGAATGTTTGAACGTCTTCTATTCATATATTTTTCAATTTTTTGCCATTTAAAATTTTTTATTTATTTATTTAGAAGATTTTTACATGGTTACATGATTCATGATTTTTCCCAACCTTCTTCCCTTCCCCCTCCCTGAGGTGACAAGCAATTCCACTGGGTTATACATGTATCATTGTTCAAAACCTATTTCCATATAATTCACATTTGTAATAGAATTATCTTTTAACTCCAAAACCCCAATCATATCCACATAATTGATCACATGTTTTTCTTATGTGTTTCTACTTCCACAGTTCTTTCTCTGGATGTGGATAGAGTTCTTTCTCTTAAGTTCCTTTGTGTTGTCCTGGATCATTGCATTGCTACTAGTAGAAAAGTCTGTTATATTTTATTGTGCCAAAATGTTTCAGTTTCTGTGTACAGTATTCTCTTGGTTGTACTCCTTTCACTCTGGAGGTCTTTCAGTTCACATGGAATTCCTCCAGTTCATTATTCCTTTCAACATAATAGTATTCTATCACCATCAGATAACACAATTTTTCAGCCATTCACCAATAGAGAGACATCCCCCCCTTTTCCATTTTTTTGCCAACACAAAGAGTGTGGCTCTTTGTTTAAACACGTATTTTTTTCTATTTTCTCTTTGGGGTACAAACCCAGCAGTGGTGTGGCTGAATAAAAGGGCAGGCATTCTTTTAAAGCCCTTTCTGCATAATTCCAGAATAGTTGGCTTAATTCACAATTCCACTAGCAATGTATTAGTGTCCCAATTTTGCCACATGCCCTCCAACATTTATCACTTTCCTTTGCTGCCATATTGGCCGGTATGCTAGGTGTGATGTGATACCTCAGTTGTCTGAATTTGTACTTCTCTAATTATAAGAGATTTAGAATACTTTTTCATGTGCTTATTAATAATTTTGATTTTTTCATCTGGAAACTACCTATTCCTATCTCTTGAATATTTGTCAACTGGGGAATGGCTTTATTTTCTCTAAATTTGACTTAGTTCCTTATATATTTGAGTAATTAAACCATTGCCAGAGAGTTTTGTTATAAATTTTTCCCAGTTTGTTGCTTTCCTTCTAATTTTGGTGGCATTAATTTTTTTTGCATAAAACCTTTTTAATTTGATGTAATCAGTATGATTCATTTTACATTGTGTAATGTCCTTTATCTCTTGCTTAGTCTTAATATCTTTCCTTTCCCATAGATCTGACAGGTAAACTATTCTACGTTTACCTAATTTACTTATAGTTTCCTTCTTTATATTTAAGTCATTCACCCATTCTGAATTTATCTTGGCATAGGGTGTGAGATGTTGATCTAGACCTGATTTTTCTGATACTGTTTTCCAGTTTTCCCACCAGTTATTGTCAAATAGTGGGTTCTTGTCCTCAAAGCTGGGATCATTGGGTTTATTGTACGCTATCTTGCAGAGGTCATTTACCCCAAGTCTATTCCATTGATCCACCCTTCTTTCATTCTGACAGTACCACATTGTCTTTTTTATATTTTATTTTTATATTTATTTTTTAACATTTATTAATATTTAATTTTTTAAAAGTTAACATGGTTACATAATTCATGCTCTTACTTTCTCCTTCACCCCCCTACTTCCCCTCCCCCCCCATGGCTGATGTGNCTATTTCCAAATTGTTGATAGTTGCATTGGTGTGGTAGTTTCGAGTCTACATCCCCAATCATGTCCGCCTCAACCCATGTGTTGAAGCAGTTGTTTTTCTTCTGTTTCCACTCCTGTAGTTCTTCCTCTGAATGTGGGTCCCATTCACATTCAGAGTTATAATTATCAGTTGTGTATTCTCCAACATTGTGGTATCCTCTCCTAGTTCTACCCCTTCTTCTTACGCTATTTCCTTTTAAACCAGTGGTTTGCTTTATGCCAGTAACCTTTGTCCCCTCCCTTGATTTACTACCCTTTCTACCCCCTCCCTTATTATTCCCCTCTATTTATTTTTAAGGCCTAATGAATTCCCTCCCCCTTCTTTTCCCTTCCCTTTTATGACCTCCCCACTACCCTGCTCCCCTTGATTTTCCCCTTCTGACTTTCTCAGTAGGGTTGGATAGAGTTTTATATACCAATGGATAAAGCTACTCTTCCCTTTCAGGGTTAATTACACTGAGAATAAGGTTTAACTATTACCTCTTAATGCTCTCTTCCTCTCCTTCTTATAATAGTATTCATCCCTTCCCCTTCCCATGTCCTCTTTGTGTATAATAGAATAACCTATTTTTCTTATTCATTCAAGTTTCTCTTGGGGTCCTATACTATTCACCTCCCTTTTTCCCACCCCCATATAATCTTAGACCATTTAGTATTCCAAAGTCTCCCTATGAATAATTTTTCTAATTACTATAATAGTGAATACTATAATAGTGAATTGAGTTCCTTACAGAGAATTATACATAACATTTCTCCACATATGAATACCAATAATTAGATCATATTGAAGCCCTTAAAGAGGCAAATTTAAAAAAAAATATGAGTTTTCTTTCTTTCCCCTCTGTTTCTTATTTACCTTTTCATGTTTCTCATGAGTTTTGTGGTTGGATATCAAACTTTCCATTTAGTCCTGGTCTTTTCTGTGCAAATACTTGGAAATCTTCTATCTTGTTGAATGCCCAAACTTTCCCTTGGAAGTATATGGTTAGTTTTGATGGGTAGGTAATCCGTGGTTGAAGGCCTAGTTCTCTTGCCTTTCTGAATATCATATTACAAGCCTTGCATTCTTTTAGTGTGGAGGCTGCCAGATCCTGTGTGATCCTGATTGGTGCTCCTTGATATCTGAATTGTCTCTTTCTGGCTTCTTGTAAATTTTTTTTCTTTTACTTAGAAGCTCTTGAATTTGGCTATTTTATTCCTGGAGGTTGTCTTTTCTGTGTCTATTGTAGAGGGTGATCTATGGATCTTTTCAATGTCTATATTGCCCTCTTGTTGTAAAACTTCAGGGCAATTTTGCTGAGTAATTTCTTTTAGTATGGAGTCCAAATTTCTATTAATTTCTGCTTTTTCAGGAAGACCAATGATTCTCAGATTATCTCTTCTAGACCCATTTTCTTGGTCTGTCACTTTCTCATTGAGATATTTCATGTTTCCTTCTATTTTATCAGTCTTTTGACTTTGTTTTATTTGTTCTTGCCATGTTGAGAGATCATTAGCTTCTAATTGCTCAATTCTAGCTTTTAGGGACTGGTTTTCGACTATAATCTTTTGGTTTTCCTTTTCAATCTAGTCATTTCTGGTGTTCAATTTGCTTATCAGTTCATTTGATTTCTAAGCCTCACTTTCCAACTATAGAATTCTGCCTTTTAAACTGTGATTTTTCTTGCCAGATTTTGTTTTCCAATTTGTTTACCATTTCATTTGATTTTTGGACATCTTTCTCCAATTAGGAGTTTCTGTCTTCTAACCTGTTTATTTCCTTTTGAGCTATTTCCCACTTCTCTCACCAAATCTCTTCCATCTTTCTCATCATCTCAGATTTGAACTTTTCAATAGCTTGTGGCCAGTTTTCATTATTTTGGGAAGGTTTGGATATGATTTCTCGTTTGTTCTCCTCTGCTGTTTGCTCTTTTGTCTGGATTTTTTCTGTGTAAAAATTGTGGAGTGTTACAGATTTCTTCTTGATAATCTTTCTCTTTTGGGGTTCTTGTCTCTGTCTTGCCATTGTTAGCCCTGCACCCTCTCAAGTTTATCCTCACACTCAGGTTCTGTCTGTGCTCTTTAGGCTCCAGAGGTCTCAGTTGTTCTTAGGGTCAAGCCTCCTGGTGGTCCCCTTATATGTCCCTCTGCCAGAGGCTCCTTTAACAGTCTCAGGGCATTGCTTCCACAGTTGTGAACCCCTTTTTGGACTGGGTCCCCCACTCAAGGTCCGCACCTGCTCTCAATATCCAAGTCCTCACTTGAGCTCAGGATTCGTGTCTGGGCTTGTGTCTGAGCCCACACTCCTGCATGTGCTCAGGGTCTGCATTCAAAGTCCGTGCACGTTCTTTCACCTCTTGGGGTCTTATGTCTTACTGCTCTCAAGAGCAGGCCCTGGTGATCCCAGATAGCTGCCAAGGATTTAATCTGTGCCCCAAACTTGCTCTAACTCTTGTGCGCTGGCTTTGGCACTGTAGGTGGTATGGGGTTGGGGAGGAGGTTACTCAGCTGGCATTTTAGAGAGAGCTGTTTCACCCCTTTATAGCATGGAAGTGCCCCGATTCCATGTACCTCCAATGCTGGGCCCTGTTGTGGAGTCCCTTTTTTCCTCTGGATTTGTTTTAATGTCTTCTTGAGGAGTCTTGTATGTTTCCATTAGGAGAGGTTAAGCAGCTGCTTTTTACTTTGCTGCCATCTTAACCAGGAAGTCAGTACCATATTGTTTTGATGACCACTACTTAAGTTTAAGATCTGGTACTGCTAGGTCCCCATTCTTTACATTTTTTAATAGTTTCCTTCATATTCTTTATCTTTTATTCTTCCAATTGAACTTTGTAATAATTTTTTTTCTAATTCTATAAAATTTTTTGATAGTTTTATAGTTTTGGCCCTGAATAAGTATATTTTTATTATGTTACCTCCTCCTACCCTTGAGCAATTAATGTTTTTTCAGTTATTTAGATCCAGTTTTAACTTCTGAAAAGTATTTTTGTAATTGTGTCCATATAATTCCTGTATTTTCTTGACAGATAGATTCCTAAATATTTTATATTGTCTAGAGTGATTTGAAATGGAGTTCCTCTTTCTAACTCTTGTTGCTGAGTTTTGTTGGAAAAATATAGAAATGCTAATGATTTATGTAGGTGTATTTTATACCCTGCAACTTTGCTAAAGTTGTTAATTATTTCCACTAGCCTTTTAGTTGATTTGCTAGGATACTTTAAGTAAACCATCATATCATTGGCAAAGAGTGATGGTAGGGTTTCCTCATCGCCTACTTTAATTCTTTCAATTTTTTTCTCTAATTGCTCATATTACTGTTTCTAGTACAATGTTCAATAATAGAGGTGATAATAAGAATCCTTTCTTCAAAATATTTGCTAATGGTTTTAAATATATACTGTTTATTCTTTTGAGAAATGACCCTTCCATTCCTATACTTTCTAGTATTTTCTAGAGGAATGGGTGTTGTATTTTGTCAAAGGCTCTTTCTGCATCTATTGAGATAGTCATGTGATTTTTGTTGGCTTGATTATTGATATGGTCAGTTATATGGATGTTTTTCCTAATATTAAACCATCCTTGCATTCCTGGTATAAATCTAACCTGGTCATGGTGAATAATAGTTGTGATAACTTGCTGTAGTCTTTTTGTTATTATTTTATTTAATATTTTTGCATCTATGTTAATTAAGGAGATTGGTCTGTAGTTTTCTTTCTCTGTTTTTGGTCTGCCTGGCTTTAGAATCAGTACCCATATTTTTGTCATAAAAAGAATTTGGTAAGACTCCTTCTTTGCTTATTTTGTCAAATAATTTATCTTATTTTATTCTTTCCCTGCAGGAGTATACATACTTTTGTTGGGTAAATGTTTCATTATTTTAATTGTAGGTCCTTTGCGTTCCAATACATAATATTTCAAATCCCTAATTCTTTAAAAAGAAAAAAAACCTTACCTCCCACCTTAGCATCAATACTATGTATTGATTCCAAGACAGAAGAGTGGTAAGGGCTAGGCAATGGGGATTAAGTGACTTGCCCAGGGTCACACAGCTAGGAAGTATCTGAGGCCAAATTTGAAGCTAGGACCTCCCATCTCTAGGCCTGGCTCTCAATCCACTGAGTAAACCATCTGTTCCTGAACCCCTCTAATTCTTTAATGTGTTAACTGCTAAATCTTGTGTGATCCTGACTATTATCAGTTCTTTTGACTTTTTTTTTCATTATTTTTTAATGTCTCATGGAGTCATTAGGTTCCCCTTGTCTAATTCTAATATTTAAAGAACTATTTTTTTCATTAGCCATTACCCCAATCTGTTTTTAAGATGTCCATTTTCTTCTGTATTTTTATGCCTTTTTTACTAATCCTTAATCCTCTTTTCATAATTTTGTTCCATTGCTCTCATTTCTTTTCCTGACTTTTTCTCTACTGCATTCATTTTTGTTTGTTTATTTTTTACATATGATTGTATACTCTTCTGGTAATCTCTTGTCAAATTAGGATTTTGTCTTTTTCTTTGAGGCTTTTTTTGTAGATATGATGATGCCATTGTGTTCTGAGTTTGTGTCTTGAACATCACTATCTCCAAATTAGTTTTTTTTCTGGTCAAGACCTTTTTTAAATTATTTTCTCATTTTTCTAGCCTATTTATTAACTCTGAATTTCATGTTAGAGAGTTAGACTCTGTTCATCTCTGGGGAGTGATTTTTTCACTCCACTCTAATTTTTCTACCTGGGTCTAAGGATTTAGAATTTTTCAGTATTTCTAAGGTAGTGACATCTGATAAAATGTATGGCCACTGTTCTACCTGGTCTGTGTTCATGTCCATGTTCTTGTGAGCAGAAAGGGCCCTTGTTCCCTTGCAACTGGTATAACTCCTCTCTATCCTAGAACTGGGACATAGAAGTCTGGCTCCTTCTGCCTCTCAATCCCATAACCATGACTTGCAAATGGGTAATGGGCACCTACACTTGAACTCAATTGTCACACACTGGTCCTCTATAATGGCTTTCTGACCAGGTGTTGTTGTTGCTGACTTCAAGACCCAGATCTGGTTTTGATCCACTATGATCCCAAAGCCACAGCTGACCTCCCCTTTTGTTCTACTGTTGGAAGCCATTGAGACTCCTCTTTTGACTCCTCTTTTGATCCACACCTTTTCTTATTGGAAAACATTATAGCCTTATTGGAAAGTTTTACATTCTTAGCCAAACCAACAGTCAAGAGGGGTAACAGTTTTCCTCCAAGCCATTAAGCAAAAAAAAGCTGCCTGGCCTCAAACAATATTTCCAGACAGCCAAGGGCAAAATTAAAACAAAGTCAGACAAGACTTACTATTCCCAGAATTAATTTACTGATAATAAGGTGCCTGGAATTCAGCCTTGGACTTTGTTCTATTCCAGGCTATCTCTACCTTGAAGTCACTGAGGCTCCTCTGTATACTAACATGACATAATTTGTAATTTCTGCACAACTGAAAAGTTCTTTACTGTTCTTTGTGTGAAATGAGTCTTGAAATCTATATAAATAAACTCCATGCTGCAGGTCAGACAAATTTCCTATAACCGTCTGAAATTCAATATAGTTAAACCAGAATTCTCATTCCACATCTTAATGATCAAAAATAATTTGCCATTTCTCTTTTTTCCAACTAAGAAACAACATTTAAGAATTTTATTTTGTCATTCAAACATATGATTCAATATATTTTAGTTCAAAGATGCAACTGAAATTTTTAAAAAAATTGCTTTGATTGTACAAAGGGAGACATTTAGTTCGAAATGTTGAGAATAAAACTTTTCGCCATAGAATATAGTTTAACTCCTAAGTTCTATACTTAATAACAGAGTCAAAGAAATGGATTTTATGACTTTAAGTAAGCTTGTTATATTAAGATAATATAAATGTTCCTATTGGTGAATTAGAAAATCCTTCATATAATTTAAATTTCCTGTTCCTCACATTGAAAACATTAATGTTACATTTGAGTAAATGATCCTCTCATTTAAAAAGAATCCAGGGACAAGTTACCTCAAATGAAAGAAAACTATTATGAAAACTCTGAAATGGTGTATTAAATGAAACAGGCTACAAAAAATTTTCTAAGTATGACTAGCACTAAATTTTTTTCAAAATATCTTAATGAAAATTGTGATGACAAATTTAGAGATATTATTACATTTTCAATGGAAAATGCTATTATAAATTTTATAATACTGACTCACCCTTTGTTTCATATTCATCCAGTCATTTTGCCACGATTCTTCAGTTTTATAGATATTTTTTACTAAAGTAACTTGACATGTGGAATAAAATTTGTTATTTTTAAAATGGTATAAATTTGAAGTAATCTCTTAATTTTATTGTGAAATTAGCTTTATATTTATGCATATATTACCAAAGACTATGTGGCTCTGAATGGTATAGTTGTCTGCAATGCACGGCTTTAGTGATTTTTACTGTGAAACCAAATAAGCATTCAAATATCCCTCATATGATCTTAGATGCTCTGATTTGCTATTAATATTGACTGTTATCCATTAATTAATTCTGCTTGTTCACATACCCCTATTTCTTCTTGAACTTCAGAACTTTCTTTTTTTTTCTTTTAATATTGTCCTTTCCAGAGATCTTTCAGAATCAGTATTTATGTTCAATTTTCTGAAATATACTAGAGATTCGGTATAACATTAGCTCTTGGTTCCATACTATAACACTTCCTTATATAAAATGAAGACCAGGGGGATCTCATTATATATTAAAGATAGTCAGCAAAGTTCCATTGTACTGTTTTTTTGACTGTACTTTTCTCAAAGAATATTTTCATTTCTTATACCACAACTAAACAATTTTTATTTCATTCTCACTCTTCACCCAAGTTTGTTTTAAACCATTTTACACTTAATTTAATCTTACTCATTTTCCTCCTATGATGGTCAGTTCTGGGAAAGAAAGTACCACGTTTAAAGGACCAGCCTTGACACAAAAACCCTGCCTATATTCATACTTATTAAAAAGACACAGAAATGTAACACTACCTCTTAGTTCCCCAAGAAAATCTCTTTGGAACCATTCAAGATAGATTATTTATATTAACAGTTATCATAAAGGAGTTTGATAATCCATAAACTATGAAATTAAAGGTCTTCTATTTTTCCACAAATTCCTTTCTTATTCCTTCCCCTAAATTCCCCATGTAGGAGTCTACATTATTTGCAAAGGGATTTTTGCACATTCTATTCACATTTCATGGAATAATTATAGCATTCTGAATACATACAAATTATTTCAAACTCCCTCCAATCTAATTCCAAACCTCCCTTTTAATTTTTACCTCAAACTCATTCATATATTCTATTTAAATTAAACTGTGTTCCTTAACGTTCCCTAAATTCTTTGCCTCCTATTCATTTGTTCATTCTAACATTCTAATTATATTTGAAATAAAATTAAAATTTCCTTTCTATTTATATTTGAAATCCTATTTTTAAAAGACCCAGCATAAATTCTATTTTCACCCCCTTTCCTTCATTTTTCCTTGACCCTCCAGTCATAGTAGTGATCATATCTTAGATCCCTTGATACTCTTTTACATCTTTTATGATTTTACATTTTATATTCAAGTTATTTGTATACAAAACTTAAATTATCCACAAAACCATAAACTCTGAGGTCAAGAATGATGTCTTTTATTATCTTTACTTCTCAAGTGTGCAATATAGTTTGTTTTTTCCCATGGAACATGGAACCATCAGAAAGATCCTACTCAAGGTTAACAAGGTTAAAAGATTAATTCTTTGTTTTAGCATTGAAGATATCTAACTCTGGAAGCTTAGAAAGTATAAATATCATCACTAATACCATATTTGAGGTTCTGTTATTGTTTATTCATGTTATACACTCACCCCTCTTAGGAAACGGCAATGACTTTCCATTGCTTCAAAGAACAAATACTAAATCTTCTGTGTGGCTTTCAAAGCCCTTCACAACAGCTATCTCTTACCTTTCTAATCTTGGGCCTTCCTCCTCATTATGTATTTTATCCATCAACACTGGTCTTTTGACTGTTCCACAAAGAGGACATTCTGTCTCTTGGGTCTGGGAATTTTGACTGATCATCATGCTTGGAATGCTCTTTCTCCTCTTCTGTTATTATTGACCTCTTTGGCTTCCTTTAAGTTTCAAATAAAATCCCACTTTCTTCAAGAAGACTGCCCTAACCCTTCTAAATTCCATTGCTTTCTCAATTTTAGACATCTCCTAATCATTCTATATTGCTTTGTATATATTTGTTTGCATGTTATCTTCTCCATTAAATTATGAGAATCCCAAGGGCAGGGAACATCTTTTATCTCTTTTTACATACTCAGCACTTAACACAGCTCCTAGCACATAGTAGGCACCTAATAAATGTTTATCTATTGATTGATAGATTGATCATTGTAGTTAATTCCATAGAGTCAAAAGCAAATTTAGGAAGGAACACAGTTCTTAAAGAAATAAGGTTGACTCTAAGGGATCCTCAGTGTTTTCCCTTTTCATTAGAGCTTTCATCAGAGGATAATACTACCAGCCACTTCCTCTTTTTGTACCTCATTGAACTCTTCCACATATTGAGGAAGTTGGATTATATAAAACTATGCTCTTCTGATTTTAGAACTATATAGATCATGATGAAAAACAGGTCTCTCTAGAGCAGGGGTTGGCAACATATGGCTCTCTAGTCATATCTGGCTCCACCTCCCAACCAGCCAGTCCAGGCAGAGCCCCAGAATGTGCCCCAGTGGATCTTTCAGCCCCCGCCCCATATTCCAGCTCCTTCTGCCTCCATCCTCCTCCTTGCACAGGTGTTTATGGCTCTCACAGCCAAAAAGGTTGCCTATCGTTGCTCTATAGAAAGAATTAGATTAATCTTTATTTCTTATAGATTCAAGTATAATATTTTGGTGTTTTGAATTCTCTGCCAGTTAATACAGACAATTCTGTAATCCAGCTAAAATAAGTGATAAAAATATTTTTTATTTTGATTTTACTGTGGATTTGTCATCAACTATAGTGAGATGTTTCACAAGGTTTAGGGAATTAGCAAAAGGAATGATTTGTGAGAAGCCTTAAAACTTCTTCATCTTCAGAGCAAAAGCAGAGTTCTGAGCCATAATTTGCAAATATACTCAATAAAATAAATATTAATTGAAATGCATAGAAATAGTGAAAAATATATAATCATTGTCCCCTTCTGCTAAATTATTTATCTCACTTATTACTCAAACTCCTCATACTAAAGAATAATTATCTGTAAGATAACAATGGCAAGTCTGTTTATGTTTTTTTTTTTTAAATAAAGGGCAAAAATGTCTTATAAGTTGCTATCTAAACCTTTACAATTCAAGCAATGGAAGATTCTGAATTCATTTTAAGGCAATTAGATTTAAAATTAATGCTCACTCTTACAATAGTCTCAGAATGCCATTTCTGTATTAGGACTAGTTCCCCAGGGAATTGTATTTCTGTATTCTCATGAATTTCTAATAAAGTGCTTTAAATTATGATGCAGATTTGAAGAACTTAAAATATAATACCATTTAGCTGAAACTTGTCTCTTAATAACATCAAATGCACTTTAACACATCTAAAATTATTACATATCAAAAACTTTCCTAGAATCAACCTCTGAACCTTCAGGCTTAACCATTACATTATAGACCACCCAAACACCTCCCTTTTTCGAAATCTTTCTTGGCACCACTTATGTGACAACCAGATGACAACTAATGGAGTGAGGTAAATTATAATACAGTAATAAAAATGAATGTACATACAGTGTTTTAAATTTTGAAATCACTTTACATATATTGACTCTTTTTGTTCCTTGCAACAAGCCAGTGAAGTAAGTGCTATAATGAATGAATGAATGAATTTTTAAAATATGTTTACTCTAGGTAATTTACATATACACAACTTACGAGTCCCTTCACAGGACCATAGATTTAGCATGATAAGGAACCTTATAAGAAATACCATCTTGGTCAAACCTCACATATTTTTCTTTTTTGATGAAAGTAAGAACCATATTGGCTAACTAACTTGCCCAAGACCATACGGTTAGTAATTCAAAGAATCTAATTTGGGAACTGATATCCTTTTCTGCCAAATCTGGCACACTTTTTACTGTGTCAGTCTTGCCCATAAGAGATAGAATTCTATTAAGAGCAGGATCCCTTTAGATACATGCTCTGGTTTATTGACCTACTGGAACTCTGCTGTTTTTCTGCTACAATTAGAGTTAAGAGACTATGTGAGATAGTTGATAGAGAGTGCACTTGAAGTTGGGAAGACAAGGGTTTAAAATGCAAATATCAAATTTACTAGCTGTATGCCCTTGTGCAAATAACTTAACCATCTCTCTGAGTCCATAAAATGGAGCTAATAACAGGTTTTCATAATAACACAGGTCCTAATAAGATAATGAAAACACAATTCTTTACAAATTTTAAAACATAGTTGTGTATATATTTGTAGTTTATTCAGGTAATATTTCCCAGCTCTGAGAAGTGCTCCAGTTACTCTAACTTTTTCTCTTGTCACACAGATAGGACTTTCAGTTTTCTATACAAAGAATCATAAACCTTGACTGATTTGTCTTAGTCTTCCTAGACTAACTATTTGACTAGCAACTATGAGATAATGAACTGGCCCATTCTATCAACCACCATCCAAATATGGGTGCTTCAGTCCCAACAACTTCCCTTTCCACTTACTCTCTGTGGTTTCAGAAAGGCAAGGAGAGAATATAATTATCACTAATAGAGCTACACCACTCAGTTTTAAAAGTACAAGCATATTTGAACTGTGGAGACTTTTTACTTGTTTTTATTTTTCCCTTTATTTCCCCTGAAACCCATATGTCAGTGAGATTCTCAGTGAGCCAAATGATATTTAACATTTATATGTGCATGACATAGTACTAATGTTCTCCAGTTTCACTTCCCAAACAGAGCCATCAAGGTCATATCAACTTGCTAAGTCTGAGCTGCCCCCTATGTATGAACCATCATGTTCCACATTAACCCAGAGACCTTGACCTTGGCCTCCATTCTGCTTCTCCAAGAATCCAGGCCAGAGGCCATGGAACCTTTTCACTACATCTCTGAAGTGCCTGCCCTATGGCTCAGTTTGGAATGTATGGGAAACCCTTGCTACAGATGCAGACAAGCCACTCAGGCCGCTATATTTACTGGCTATTGTAAAAATTATTTTGATAACTGAGTCAGATACTTTGATAGATCATTTACAAAGTATCCTCAGTTTGTAGTAGAGCTGAAGCTCAGCTATGAACTTCCCTCAGGACTCAGTGCAAGGAACACCCTGGAGTCTCTCTATATAAAAATTAACTACTTGTTGAAATTTTAGTATAGTATAAAAGAATATAAGGATATAAAAATGATTACTAATCTAAGGGGATCTAACTCAATCCACAACCCAGCTGGTTTCCCATGAAACCTCTCCAGTCCTGGCTTCTCAGGCTACAATGACCCTAACATTTCCTTATTCTAAAATGACCTAACACTAATATCTTTATAAGATTGTATAAAGTTTTAACTATATCTCCGGTTATACAAAATAACAAATCCAGCTGGCTGAGGCTTAGTCAGCTAGCTGTGACTCTGGGTTTTCACCCAGAGCCTAGAGCAAAACAAGATTTTCTATAGTCTTCTTAAAGATGAAATTAGTAATCAGCCACAGTAAATCAACGACTGAATCAAATCCTATGTTTCCCAAGATTGATAATAGAGAAAAATTCCACCCTTCAGGATTCATCTCTTTTTCCCTCAAACTCCAAACAAGGCAGCAGAGTAGAAAAAAGCAACTTGTTCCTCTCATCCAGAGAGCAGCAACAGAAACCTAAGTTACAGTTGGTCTTCAGACTCCCTCTCTTAATATTCCAAAGAACCTCTGCCTCAGATCTTTTCCAAAATCCAATTTGTGCTCAAGACAGCTCCTCTGCTCCTTACTCATAAAGCTAATGTAATGAGAACTAAATTCTTAATATTACCCTTATACTAGCCCTAGATGACAAGACAGACTAAGATTTAGTTTCCCTTCCAAGTATGCACCAAGGTCTTTTTATCATCTCCCTGACACTGCTATTCCTGTCTCATCACCCTGACTAGACCTCTCCAGAGTAGACCTGAAATTTGGATTTCTACATCTAACTATCCCCAAATCCATATAATCCATCCCAGGTCAAGTTACTTTACTTATCTTTGAGCTCCCATCCAAGGGCCCTATCTATTAGTAACTCAGTATCTTTGCAAACTGCTATTTGATCATGTCTCACTTTTCATGAACCCATTTGGGGTTTTCTTGGCAAAGATTAAACTGAGGTGGTTTGCCGTTTACTTTTCCAGCTCATTTTACATATGAAGAAACTGAGACAAACAGGGTAAAGTGACTTGTGCAAGGTCACAGAGATAGTAAGTGTCTGAAGTTAGATTTGAACCTAGGAAGGTGAGTTTTCCTGAGTCCAGGACCAATGCTCTATCCACTGAGCTCCCTAAGTTTACAAATCAGGCTAATTCACACTTTAGATTCAAATCTGATCCAGCCACTCCCCACCCCCCATCCCCAGGATATCTCACATCTGCCTCCCAACATAAGCAGAAATGTTTAAACCATCCCCTTCTATGTCCCCTGAATATGGTCTATTTCCCTCATTCCCAAATCCCCCACTGTTCTCCTATAAATCAAGTCATGTAGCTAGGTGGCCTGATGGATAGAGGACTTGGCAACTCTGGGCAAGTCACTTAACCCTGTTTACTTCAGCTTTCCTGTCAGTAAAATGAGCTGGAGAAGGAAGGAGAAGGAAGAGACCATTAACAGCCAGAAAGAACTGAAAAATGACTCAAAAAAATTAAAATTAAAGCTCATTGAAGGCAAGGATTACCCTGATCATGTGACCCTCCTCCCCACTCCACCTCAATAGTCAATAAACTCCAGGGGCTCCCTGTTTCCTCCAGAATCAAAGATAAAATTCAAAACCTTTCATCATCTAATCTCATAATCCCTTTCAGGAAAACACATCTTTCCAGTATTCTAACATATTACTCTCTATCACATATTTTTTGATCCAATGATCAAAAAGTTGTTCCTTCCCTGCTGTTATTCTAATAAAATTCTCCATTTCTAAGTCACAGGCATTTCCTCTGGCTAAATATGGCTACAATATTCTCCATTTTCAGCTCTGACTTTCTTGGCTTCCTTCAAATCTTTACTAAAATCTAATCTTCTACAGAAAGTCTTTTCCAGTACTCTCCCAGCCCCTCTTAATTCTAGTTCTATCCCTCTTTTAAATACTTTCTATTTTTTCTGTATATAGATTGCTTGTGCATTTCTGTCATCTGCTCCAAGACTGACTAAATGGCATGCACATGCATGTGTACACACAAGAAAATTATAACAGAAAATAGATCATTTTGTTCAGAGAAGCAAAATACTTCAGACTAGGGACATCCATGCATCACTTTATCTGAAAAGTTTCCCATAGTGTTTTAAAACAAGTATTTAAATCAAGGGTAGAAACAAAAATGAAACAAAGGGTAGATCTAGTTCTCACATTTAATTCATGGCCGCCCACAACCATATGCACCCATTTTATTTCCTGACAAGATGTTGGCTTCCTGTCATTAAGACAGAGTCCATGCTGCAGAATTGTTTTTTCTCCCAAAAATATGAAATCAGTTTATCTTTTTTAGTAAGTAAAATAAAATAAGAATTAGCAAAACCATCCTTTTCTATGTTTTTATGTGAATATTTAAGGGAAAATCCTATTATGGGAGTATCATTTTACTACACTTTCATTAAGGCAAGGTCCTTCACCTCCATAAAGAGGTCATTTGATTGAAGAAAAGTGTGCATATCTTCAGTTTCAACAAAAGATAAAGAGATAAAGAGGTAGTACAATGCTGGAAGAAAGAGGCTGGATTTGGTAGTACTAGATGTACTTTTGAATGTCAACTGTGCTACATAAGATTTATGTGATCTTAAACCATTCATTTAACCTCCAGGGCCTTAACTTCCCCATCTGTAATGCAGTTGAAGGATTAATGACAAGAAAGGTCCCTTCCTACTCAACATCTCTGATCTCATGAAAATCATAATAAAATATTTGTAATAGCCATAAAACACAAAATAAATTACATGAGAAAAGAATCCCAAAGCTTCAAAAAATAATTTTGAAATTGATAGGGCAATCATGAAGAAAGAAGATAATGGAAATAAAAATGTAAAAATAGTTGGAAAGGGGGAAAGTAGTTTTAAATTGTACTACCATAGCATTATTACCACAACAGAGACCCATTCACTGCAGACTAGTGATCACAATGCTACAGAAGAAGCTTTAGATTAGGGCACATAAGGACAGGAAAAGAGATACAAAAAAAGACCCTCAAATGAGAGTTTCATCAAAAGTGGTTCATTAAAAGCTCTAACTTTTTAATCTTGATATCAATGGATGCCCCAGAGCTGGATCTAGACTTTAACAAAATGATCTCTGAATGAATGTCAAGAGGAAAAAAGCAAAAATATCTTTTAAAACTGCTTTCCAAAGGCCTGAATTCTTTCTTCAGTTGAGCTTTTTGCTGGAGGGAAATTACTGAAATCTATACTTTGAGTATTCTGTACCCATATCTAGCAATATTAATATCTTTCTTTAATTGCAACTAAGCCAAAAATCTGCCAGAAACTACTTTGCAAGAAATGGCATTCAAAGAGCTACATTTTTAAGATATTTTATGATCCCTATGGCCTTCTGCAATTTTGGTTACTTCTATAGTCTAGGATATGTTACTAAAAATGATGATGCTTACATGGAAAATTATAAGAGATTCATCATGTTTATTTTTAAGTCCCCAAAATACAACTGAAATTATAAGAATCTTCAGGGTAAAAATGATATTTTCTTTCTATTTCCAATTTACAAGGGGTTTTAAATTTTTATTTGATATAGCAACAAACAACATTGATGACAACTGTAAGAACTTCCCCTATAGCATTTAACCTATAAAAAGGTCCAGACTGTTTCATTTATGTGTTTATTTCCCCTGTAGAATCATAGTACTAAAAGGCACTTAATAAATGATCATGCATCAGTTTATTAGTTGAATAGATGGAAAAAATCATTTATTAAGCGTGTATTATGTGCCAGGAATTGTGCTGAGTTCTGAGGATATAAATACAGGAAATGGGGTAGTATATTTCTTTAGGATGGTGACAGCATTTTTGAATAATTGTGGCAAAGGAAGGGAAGTTATAGATGGAAAATCGTGTCATAGGAAAATTGACAAGAAATCCAGTAAGGAATATGAAGCACCTCTAAGGTTGAGTATATATTGTGGACTAGGTAACACACTCACAAATCAAGAAATCAAAAGCCCCTAGGCAAGATTTTAAGAGTCCAGGAGATACAGTCCCTCTAGATCTTCAGTTACTTTCCTAAAAGTAGATGTAAAGAACTAGAAAGTGTAGAAAAGATAATAAATAATGGAGACACCAGGGATGTTATAATAAATCTAAATGATTGTGGGTACACACACTGGGGTTTAGGAGAGACAGGACCAGGACAGGGAGACCAGAACAGCTAAGCTGCTCCTAACTGACAAAGGGACTGTAGACCAACTGCCACCACTGGGCCAGAGACTTTGAACACCAACAGGCAGGTGAAGGTTTTAACAAGTTTAATTATATTTAACTAAAATAGAGGTGGGAAAGGGATTTCTATACTTAAACCCTAAAAGACAAACCTACAGGGGCAAGGGGAGGATTTCCCTACTCTAATCTAGTGATCTAAGCAGGCAGGGTCCAAGGAGCAGTGCAGTCTCTGGGAAGCTGAATCAAGCCTGGTACCAGCCAGACTTGAACAGCACAGCTATGGATCAGAGGGGTGGCTTTGAGGGTTCTCACAGTTTTCCAAAGAGGTTCACAGGATGCCAAAATCCTAGATGGTCCAAGATACCAAGTAGAGTGAGTGAACTTGAGGTGTTGTTCACCAGGTCTCAAACTCCTCCTCTGCTTGGTTCTGCTCTGTAGGTCTTCTCTTGCTGGAAATACACTTCCACTCAGGATCCCAAGGAAATCAGGAAGCAAGGTCTGAGATCTCCCTGGGCTGGCAACAGTTTTCCCACCACTAATGGAGTCTCTCTCTCAGGGCACAAGGCACCTACTTCCTCCTCCTTCATTCCATCATAGAATGCACCAGGCTTCCTGCTAGGTCAACCTTAATACTTAATCAATTAACTAATCTTCCTCACAAAAAAAATAGCCTGGCAGGCAGAGTAGAATGCAAGAAGTTGGATGACTAGGTAGAAATTATTGATTTTTTTATAGTCCTTTCCTTTATAAATGTACTATACAAATGACTCATTATATGGAAGTGACTCTGAGTTCTAAAAGTATTGAAAACTCAACTAGGTTTACCACTTCAAAAGACTTTGAGTTTGGGGTTGTGACCAACTTCATGTTTGTCCTCAAAAGGACAATAAAGTTTTTTTTTAATTTTAAATGTATTTATTCATTTATTGTTTACATTAAAATTCCCAGGTTATCTCTCTTCCTTCTTAACACTAGAGAATGCAACATTTGACAAAAAATATATGCATATAAAAACCAATGGGTTTTTTTTTCTATTCATCAGTCCTTTCTCTGGAAGAGTACATACACATTTTATTCTTCAAACATTATTTTTGTTGCTGTATATAATGTTCTCTTGGTTCAACTTGTTTCACTCTTCACAGTTTCATGTAAGTCTTTTCATTGTTTTTAAATTAACCTTCTAATCATTGGTTATGGTGCAGTAGTGTTCCTTCACAATCATACGCCACAACTTGTTAGCGATTCTCTAATTGATGCACATCCCCTCAATTTCTAGTTCTTTAATGCCACAAAGAGAACTGTTATAAATATTTTAGAATATATAGATATAGAGAAGCTTTAAATGGGTTAGCAGAAGGAGTACCCACATAGTAAAAATGTCATATATTTCACATGAATATATAGGTATATATATGTAAAGTATTATATTCTGCAAAATATAATTTTTACATAAACATGTGTTAGGTAATATAAATCCTATCTATAATTACTTTGTCTATTAAATTAACAATCTGAAACAATTTTTAATTTCCATGAATTTGGCAAGCTTTATCAGTACACAATATTCTCATTCCCTTTATTTAGAAAGAACATATTCACCATATTTAACTTTTGGGGAGAAGGTGGAAAACTGTTTTTTTTAAAACACAGTGTTATGAAACACAAATGAGAAGGAGTACACTCCATATTTCTTTTCAATAATCCTCAGAAGGAAGAAAGTTTTGTGAAGAAAATCATTTATTTCAATACTTTGCATCTATGAAAGTAGAATAAAATGTCAAGACCTTCTACTTCCATTTTGGCTGAGAGTTTCTAGGAGATAATTTAGTGGATGACATGATATAATCATCTTTTCAGAAATTTTAGTAAAATGTATTATGTCAGAATATCTCTTACATTGTCTATTAAGATTAAGGCAAAATATCTTCATAATGAGATTTGCTTTTAAAAAATAAAAATCTAGGGGTTCTGGGTTAAGATGGTGGCAGAGGAAGAAGCAGCTCTTAACCTCTCCTGACCAAAACACACAAAATTCCTCAAGGAGACATAAAAACAAGTCCAGACGAAAGGAGGAACCCCACAACAGGGCACAGCGTGGAAGGTATGTGGAATCGAGACATTTCCATGTTATAAAGGGGTGAAACAGCTCTCACTAAATCGCGGACTGAGCAACGACCCCACCCCGACCCCTTCCACACACACCACCTATAGCTCCGAAGCCAGCTAAAAAGAAATAGAGCAACTTTGGGGCACCCATCAAGTCATTGGCAGCTCCGGGGTCTGTTCCTGAGAGCAGCAAGATTTAGGACCCCAAAAAGCTAAAGAAAACACACAAACCTGAGCACGGGAGCAGAACGCAGGCTCAGAACGCAGGCTCAGGCAGAGGTGTGGGTGGAGGCAGACACAGACACAAGCTAAAGCTCTGAAACCCTGAGTGGGGAACCAGTACAGACGGGTATACGACTTTGGAAGCAGCACCCTGAGATTTGTAAAGAAACCTCTGGCAGAGGATCAAGCAAGGGGGTCCTGAGAGCAGCAAGATTTAGGACCCCATTAAACCAAAAAATGCAGGGGAAATCTGAGCACAGGAGCAGGACGCTGGGCGCAGAGCGCAGGCTGAGAGCTCAGGCACTGCAGAGGTGTGCGTGGAGGCAGACACAGCCAGGAACTAAAGCCTAAGTGGGGAACCAGTGTGGACGGGCATAGGACTGTGGAAGCAGCACCCTGAGACTTGTAAAGAAACCTCCGGCAGAAAATCAAGTAAGGGGGTCCACCAGGGGGCTTGACCTTGGAAAAAAACCAGAACTCAGACCTCAGGAGCCAATAGATCGCGGACAGACACTGAGCGCAAGGATAAACCTGAGAAGCTGCTGGGCTAATGATGGCTACCCAGTCTCAGGAAGTTCAGAAGCGAAAGAATAACAACAAGAAAAAGAAGTCTTTAACACTCGACAGCTTTTACACAGAGAAAATCCAGACAACCGAGCAAACAGAGGAGGAGAACAAACAAGCATCCGGACCCTCCTCAAATAAGGAAAACTCCTCACAAGCTATGGAAGAGTTCAAAACTGAGATT
>NC_058130.1:522209194-522219895 GCF_016433145.1 Gracilinanus agilis
AAACATATAAGAAAAACAACTGCTTGAACGCATGGGTCGGGGTGGACATGATTGAGGGTGTGGACTCGAAACTACCACACCAATGCAACTACCAACAATTTGGAAATTGGTCTTGATCAAGGACACATGACAAAACTAGTGGAAATGTGCATCGGCCATGGGTAGGGGGGGTCCGGGGGGGGGTGAAAGGGAAAGGAGGAGCATGAATCATGTAACCATGTTAAAAATGATTAATAAATGTTTAAAAAATAAAAATAAAAAAATAAAAATCTAGGTTTGTATAGAGTAGGTATCTTCATATATATATAAATATATATATATCTATATATATGAAAAGTCTATCCTTTTTTCTTTATACTCTAGACCACTGATGGGCAAACTTTTTAAAGAGGGGGCCAAAGGAAAGAAAATGCTCATCTGTCAGTCTGTTTCTAAGGCAACTCTTTCGAAGTTTCATTTTATTGTATCCTACTCATTGTATTCATCAGATTAGGAATAATGTGGTACAGCCAAATAGAACATTTCAGGGGGCCACATCTGACCTGCCTGCTGTAGTTTGCCCATCACTGCTCTAGAGCCATTAGTTTAATTATTGACATTATTCATTGCTCTAGTATGAGTTAGTATAGAATGATTGCTTAAAACCATATTTTACTCTGCTAATTTAAAAACAATATCCATGCAGTAACTAAACCTAATGTAGTTAGATGTTGAGTCTCAATATATTGTTACTGAATGGCTCTAAGGGACACAAAGAAGTTTGTCCACACATAGCTCTACCACTGATTAGATAAGTATGGCAAAGGCTATGGTCCAATCACTATCACCACCATAGCAAATATTTTAAAGTGTCAGCAGGGAGACATCACCTTCTAGTTTTCATTTCTTATTTGTGATCCCCCAGGTTAATAGATTTCTCTCAATTTGACTTTAGTAAATGCCAGATTGCCTGAAGGCAGATTGGATCCTTGACAAGACTGCCACTGCATGCTTTTTCTTTCCAGCTGTTTTTTTCTATTTCCACTCTCCAGTTTAATCAGCTGGTGAAACTTTTCCAGGACTAGAGGTATTAGGTAATGATTTATAATACTGTTAGAGTTGTCATCACCATCATCACCATTGTCATTATCATCAATGCTCTTGAGAACGTTCTGATAATGGGGGCAAAGTGATGAATCTGATCATAAATAAAAGACACAATTCAGGCAGTTAATATTTTACCTAACATGATATCTCTTTCACAAATACCTTGGGAGATCTATTCCAGGAATATTAACAACATGGGCAACAGTAAAAAATGTTGCAAATAAGATCCAGGTTTGGAGGGCAGAACATATCCCAGCTTAGCTGGGTTGAAACACTAGATAGTACTAATGTTAGGGGCAGGATTAAGGGGAAAAAAGAGGAAAAAAAGGAGGTAGGCAATATATGGAGGGACATAATTTTTAAACTATATGGATTAAGGATTGGAGAACTAGGGTTCAATTTAATGGACTAGATAAGTTTAATGTTGATCTGACTAAAAATGATCTCAATTTTGTGAAGAAAACAAGTTGAACAATTTTTAGGTAGTGAAAGTTTAGCATTGCATACTATGGAATAATTGTCCCTCTTATCAATAAATAATTTGAAAATCAATCAATAAACATTTAATGGTCACCTACTATGTGTCAGGCACTATGTTAAAGGATAGGGTTTCAAAAAGGGACAAAAGACAATCTCTATCCACAATGAGCTTTCATTAAAATGTAGGAGATCAGAGCTTTAGTGAAGAAGGTACAAGTAACTTAAGGAATTTTTGAAGACATGAGATTGTGCCTTTTGAAATATCAATTTTAGAATATTTTCAACAATGCAATGCCCAGCTAGGAGGTTGCTGGCAATAGCCAGGCTTCTGTCTCAGTATAGGAATTAATTTTTCATCCAAATGTCCTTACTTCCCTAGCTTTCTTCAAGTCCTAGCTAAAATCCTAACTTCTAGAAGAAATTCTCCTTAGTTTCCAAAAGCTATTGCTTTCCCTCTTTTGATTATCTCCCATTTTTTCTGTGCATATCTTCTTTGTACATAGTTATATGTACATAGTTATCCATAGTTGATTGTGAGCTCATTGAAGTTCCCCCCTCAATCCTTTCTTTGTATGTCAGAATGTAGCTCTGAGTCTAGCACTTATGGGACACTTAATAAATGTTTATCAACTTGAAAAGTCAAATGATCATATGTTTTGCAGGTGTACTCCTAGGTGAAATGAAGAAGCTTATTCATGAGACTTTATTTTGGGGTCTATTGAACACTAATAAATGTCTTCTTCCTTGTTCATTAATTAGTTTGCCTGGGAGGTAGCAGAGCTAAAACTTTTTAAAATTACAACCTTTACTCTAAAAGTCAAATCAATAAATGAAATCAGTGATATGAAGACTCATGTGGATTAGGGAATCTGAAAAGTTCTAATATGGTCAATAATTGACTGAAAACCTACAGAGAATTTTTGTGATCAGCCAGTTCACAGTGTGAAGGTAAAATGAATTCTCAAAGGCCTTCAAGATCTGCAAGCTAATAGATGTCAAATAACTTGGCAGCAGGTTATTTTATAGTTTGAGAGGAGTCATGGATAAAAGTGAGATCAGGTCAAGTTGATGAAATGCTTACTATTGCTACATACTATATGAAGTGCTAAGGATACAAGAAGTGCAAAATAATATCTCCTCTTAAGGAGATGATATTCTTTAAATGTGTGTATTGTAAAATTTAAATCAACATCTCCAAATATTATTTTCCATTAAGATTATTAATAATCACTTGAAGTAGAAAAAGTAAATAGAAGTTAAAAGCCTATATTTCTAACCTAAGTAACCCCATGTGTAGATTCTCCAGCCAGCCTCCCCAGCTGCATTCAAGAAAGTAGAGAGAAGAGGAGGTGCCAGACCAAAACTTTTATCCTCTGTCCCCACACACGTGCATTCATATCCATTCATGCAATGTTCACACAGCAAAAGCACACAAATGGGATGCTGGGTAAGACAAGCTGGGTTGGATGAGCCTTGGGGAGTGAATTTTATCTACACAGAATGCAGCATATGTATATACACATATGTATATATACACATTCATATGTGTCTGTATATATAAAATTATTTTATCTTAAAAATTGTTAAATATTCTGAGCTCAAAATTTTTTCTTCTACCTCTCCCACTTTTTGAGATGACAAGTAATATTATGTCAAGTATACATGTGAATTATGAAAAATACAATCTCATATTAATATATCAAAAGACCAATAAAATATTTAAAAATAATCCTCAATTTAAACCCAGTTCATCAATTTTCTCTCTGACTGTGTATAGTATTTTATTATAATTCATTCGGAATTGTCTTGTGATATGACTAATATGAAAATCATCTTTTTATATGGCACAATTCCTCTTCCTTTGAACCAATTCTGATAAGAATGAGTTTCAAGTATTGCTTACCTCATCCCCCATCATTCTCTCCTTCACTGAAAAAGATCTCTTCCTTGTATGTTGCTTTTATGTGAGATATTTTTTCCCTTTCTAACTTTCTCTTACACTTTCTCCTATTGTATCTCTCTTTCTGCCCCTTAATTTTTTTGAAATCATTCCAATATAATCAGTTCATATCTGCATGCCTTATGTCTGCCCACTGTTTCTAACTGCCATAATAATGATAAAGTTATTAAAATTATATGTATCATCTTCCAGTAATGGAATGTAAATATTTTTTATTTTATTTAGTTCTCTTTCATGTTTATAAAATTGTTTCTTTTGAGTCTTGTGTTTATATGTCACATTTTTCCTATCAATTCTGGTTTTTTTGGAAGGAATCTTTGAGAGTACTCTATTTCATTAAATATTAATTTCTTACCCTAAAATATTATACCTAGTTTTGCTGGATGGTTTATTTTTTAGTTCTGTTCCTAGATCTTTTGTTTTCATTATAAGGCATTATATTCCAAGCTCTCTTTTCTTTTATGTGGTAACTACTAATGCTTATGTGATCCTGACTGTGGCTCCAATATTTCAATGGTTTCTTTCTGGCTGTTTGAATATTTTCTTCTTGATCTGGGACCTCCGTTGAGTCATATGTCCTCTCTGTAAGTCAGTTTCCACCTCCCCTTCTAAAGATGTATGAATGTATATATTTTTATACCATCTAAGGTAGGAAGATATTTCAATATAAGGTTCTTTATGTGTCTTGGTATTAATAAAGACAGAAGTTTAGTTCACTACATCCACTCACAAATGAATGTTTCATAGAAGGGAAGATAGATAAAGTCTATGTGCATACTCTCTCCTCCAGCTCTCCCCTAGAGCCAAATATACCCTGGGAGACTTTAAGGGAGTGTCTCTCTGAAACAGGGTGACCTGGATAGTCCTATTGCCCCACAGAAGTTGGGGGTGAAGCCTCCCTATAAGAGGAGGTATGTGATACCCCAATCAGATTCTGAATAAGGACAGGGTTCACACAAACCTACCCCCAATAAGTTAATTTCATAGTGGGTGGTCTGGCTTCAAGATGGAGGCAGCCAGACCAAGCTGTGGTTCCCCTCTCCCTTCTTGTCTCTCAGGCACTCTGGAATTCTATCTGACTGCTGAATGGCTTTTTATTATTTGCAAAATCAGGAATTGGGGAAAGGGAGGAAGGGCAGAGGGATTTGGGGGTGCCCTCTTTGCTATTCCTATGGGGTAAGTCACTCCTAAGCTTCTCCCCTCACCCCTTCTCCTATTTCTATTTCTAGTTTACTGTTTCTATCCTTTTCTGTAATTTTAAGTTTTGACTGAAAGGTTGGGTAATGGGTAAGGGAGACTAAGAGATTGCTTCCAAAATGGAGTCCGAAAACTTATCTAACTCAATGATTGAAGTCTTGATGGGTGAGATGCGATGGAATGGCTTTGACTAGGGAATCAGGGTTTCAATTTCCAAAAGAAAGATCCTCAGGAATCTGGACTGGATCTGAGCTTGGATAATATCCTCCTCTTCTCTCCTCCCAGTCCTCTGCCCAAAGACCTCTCCTCCTCTTCTCTTCCTCTAAGTAAATTCCCAGAATCCTCTCTGGTTTCAACTGTCAGCAACTGTCAGCAACTGCCTTCTCTGGCTCCTTTGGTCCCATCCCCCTTGCACAAATCTCATCCTTACACATATTCAGCAAACTGATAATGAAGATGAGGCCACAGGTGCCTGAGAGACTAGCCTGAAGGCCCATCTACTCCTAAATAGGCTAAGAAAAGACAATAATCTCTAGGAGCAGAGCACAGGGTTTATACTCTATTCTGCATCTAAACAAATTCTTCTTTTCTTCAGAAGAAAATATTTTGCAATGTGGACAAAACAAGTATTTGAAAAATTTTCAAATAAATTTATTCTGAGTGACTTGATAGAGAAGGAAGGTCAAAATTTATGATACCAATAATATGCCGAGCACTGTGCTAATTGTTTTATTACAAATATGATCTTTACAACACACCAGAGACGTAGGTGCTATTATATTCCTCATTTTAAAGTTGAAGAAATTGAGTCAGACAAAGATTAAAAGACTTATCCAGAGTCATATAGCTAAAAAGCATTTAATATTGCATTTGAACTAAAATCTTCCTGACTTGAAGTCTTATGCTCTATCAGTTGCACCACCTATTATCAATTAATTTCTAAGGAAATCTTCCCTTCTCCCTCCCCACAACAAATACATCCTTATGGCACAGGAGGGGTTTTGAAGTCTACATCTATGCAATGAAGTACAATCATTGTCATATACTATTGAAATAGAAAGGATTCTCACTAGGATTCTGACAGCAAGCGTGTATGATCATTGCACCTAACTAATTTTCTATAAATTTATCATTAGATTGGCCACAGGATTGGGGATTATTTTCAGATAGAAACACTTGAAAATTACCAAATATTTGTGATATATATTGATGAAGGAACAAAATCAAGACATTTAAAGAGGCAAAATCCTAGAAATGTCTCTAGATTAGATTTATCAAAGGATGCTAGAGAGAATACTTCTGACTTGGGTCAAAAGGCTGAATTGCCCCTTACTCCCAAGCTTAAAATTTTTTTAATAATGTTCTTAAGCTTTCAGCCTTTAAAATATAATTTGGCCCTAACATCTCTTTTGGTCTAAAATAAAACTCCTAATAGCTTCAACCAATAAGATTTTTCTCATGTAACTGAAATAATCTCTTATCTACTTGATATTAAAGTAATAGTATTCATTCTTTCAAATAAGAGGCCTCTTGATCATGAAAATCCCCCAAATGAACTCCATCTCATTCTGTTTACCCCAAGAAACTGTAAATGTTCCTTAGCAACTACCTAGAAATGCTATATTTAAGTTGGAATCTCTGTGTTATGCTGATGATTTAATTTTGTCAATTTTGTTATTTTGGTGTTTACATTTTAAATTCATTACTTCCACCTTCCCTGGAAGCATCTGGGTATTACTTTGGATAAAATACTGGGCTTAGAGTCAGGAAAATTTGAATTCAAATCTGCCCTCAGACACTAATAACTGTAATTCTGGACAAGTCATTTAACTTTTATCTGATTCAGTTTCCTAAGCTGTAAAATATTGGCTCTAAGGCAGAAGAGTAGTAAGGGTAGGCAATGGGGGTCAAGTGACTTGCCCAGGATCACACAGCTAGGAAGTATCTGAGGCCAAATTTGAACCCAGGATCTCCTGTCTCTAGGCCTGGCTCTCAATCCACTGAGCTAACCAGCTAACCACAGGTAATATATTTTAAATGAGCACAATGTGGCACATACAATAGGTCCTATAAAATTGTCATTCCTCTATCTCCCCTCCCCTAATTAGATCATTAGATGACATATAATTAGATTATTATAATCATCCTATGTATAAAGTTAATGTTTTTAGTTTCTTTTGAGGGTTCCCACAACTCCTAGCACTAAGCAAAGTTTAAAAGATGTTAATTTCCATTAAAGACTTGCTATGTCTCTAGTTCTGGCTGACTACCTGGAAAATATGATTAGATGGTAGATTTAGATACACTAAATATCTGACATGAAAAATGTCAATCATCACAAATGATCATCACTAAATTTTAGTAAAATAGTTTTTATCATTTTGGGAGTTAAATTATTTTGTGAATTATCTTCAAGTCAGGAAACTATTTGTATGTAATCTCTGAAATCCTTTCTTTCAATGAAAACTGCCCTAAGAACAGCAAACAAATTATAACTTCCAAGTGAATTGTCAGGGATCATGCTACATATTCTTCCTAAATACATTGAATGTAAAAGTTAAAATAGATTAAATAAGTTCAGAACTGTGACAGAGCCTCATTGGATTTTCTTTGGTGTTATTATTATTAACAAATGCACCATATTAAAGAGCTTAGTTTATAAGACTATCTAACCAAAAAACAAGGTAAACAAGCAGTAAAGAAAGCACATTTTGGTTCTTGTTCCCTTGCTAAGTCATAAATCAAAGGAAATAGCAAGTGAAACATGCTTTACAAACATTAAAGCTCTAGGTAAAAGTCAGCTATTTTAATCTGCAATATTAACAGTTATACAAGAAGACTATAGTAATCATGTCAACAACGGATTCATAAAGAAATAATTTTTTAAATATGTTTTAGTCATTTTGACACATTTTTCCTCTTAAAAGAAGAAATGTATAGCTCCTTATTTAAAGATAAATGGATTTGCAGGGCACCAGTATGCCAAACTGTTAACAGAAAAATAAATTTATTAAATAATAGCCCATAACTATATCATTCTTTGCCCTTTTGATTCACTACCTAGTCTTTGATCATTTTTTGCTTTGCCAAGTTGTCTTGGAGATGACTGGTTGTAGAGTATGGATGGGCAATTACCCAATACAATGCCTTTGACACAAGTGAAGAATAGGAAGAGCCCATACTGAATGAGGGAGGGGGCAAGGGAAGTCCTAGACTTGGAGCTGTGATTCCTAAGTACAAGATCTAGATCTTAGGTTTACTGCCAAAATGCCCTGAGTTAAGCCTCTTCTCATCTCTAGATCTCTTTTGTCATCTTTGAAATAAGAACTGGGCTATATGACATGGTAAGACCTCTTCAAGTCCTCAAAGCTAATAGAACTAATATTTGAATTGATTGATTAATAGGTAAATAAAAATAGGTAAATGAAATACATGGATAGACAGATAAAAACAGATGGATAATAAATGAATGCATAGATAAAAACAATAGATAGAGATATGGGGGGAAGAGAGACAGAGACAGAGACAGAGAGTAAGAGAAAAAGTATATGAGTTTTAGTTGCTTCATGATCTGTTACTGCTACAGATGTTTTATTTTTAATTTATTCAGTTCTTACATCTCATTTTAAAATTCTTTAACAGACAAAATGTGATTAGTTGTATATGCTACCCTCAAATCTCAGAATTTGGATGATTAATTTCAGATTCATTTCAAAATAGTAATAACTAAATTTCTGAACTTGATTTTTCTTTCTGCTTTTCTCCATCTCCTCATGCCATGAGCCTACTAGTGTTTGGAGGTAAGGAGATAAGGAGCAGAATGAGAAGTCAAAGGTGAATATTCTAACCATAATTCCACAACTTAAGTCATGTGATCCTGGGCAAATATTTCTTTTAATCATTGTTCTTATTAACAAAATGTAAATACCTGAGTTAATTAAATTATGTTATAAAATAAAATAAGAGTTTCATCTCGTTAAATATTTACAACCCAATAAAAGATAAAGCAACATAGCATTCTAAATCCTGAGACATTTAAACTTAGAAATTTGATTATAATCTCACTTTTGACTTTACTTTTGTGATCATGAGTAAAAGCCCTGAACAACACAAGCTACTAACAGTCTTAAGGATAGGTGGGTCACTATGAGCCACTACAGCAATTTTCCACAAAAATGAAATATGAGATTACATATTATATATATACACATATATACACACATACATACATTTTGTGTACATGCATACATAAACACACACATATATACAACATAAACATGCATATTTATGAATTTATAGTCAGATATGTATATGCATATAAAATATGTATATATAATGAAATAAAATAAACTAGATGCATTTGTATGTCCATATGTATTCAACATACATGTTTAAATAGGCAAACAAAACATGAATATATGTGTGTGTAAATTAACTCTAAGCATTTATATTTATATATGTGTATTTTTTAACTAAGAATAAAACTCAGAACTGAAATAATTTAGGAAGAAATAGTCACCAGAGAGAGCTAAAATATATGATTTCCTCCTCTGAACCTGTAAAAGTTATACATTTTATAGTATTTAAACAAAGGACCAAGGGAACAACAACTGATTGGTTAAACATAAGTTTTTCAAATAAAGACATAGTTTTATAAGTTCCCAAAGATTAATGCAACTGCATTTCTCAGGAAACTAGAAATAACTGGAACTTCCAAATATCAGACTTTTGGTCTCCTAGAGATTCAGGGGATGGTTATGAACTAGGATTTTAAGTTAAGCATTAAAGTATACACATACACAATGTACACCGCCATTTTAGAAACCAGGGCTTCAAGTCCCACTTCGGAAACATACTGGTTGTATAACCCTAGGCAAGTTACTTAACTCTAGGTACTTCTTTCAGCCTATAAACTACATAGTAGGTACCTCTTTGTACTGGTAGAAGAAAATTCCTCATTTGGAATTCTCTATACTAATTAAGTCACAGGTGAAGACCCTACCCCATTTAATATTATAAATATGAATTTGTTTATAAATATATGTATGTATATGCATGTTTATATGTATGTATGTATATATAAGTATATGAGTATATGCTGATTTGCTGTCAATTCTGTTTGGAAGATGAAAATTTGGAAGTATATGAATTTTTATTAAATTATTATCTCTTATTGTTAATAATAATAAAAAGTTGGTCATAATTCCATTATTATGCAAGACATCATCTAAACTCTATTCTCACTATCACATTAACTTCAAAAAACAAGGAGGGAAAAAAACTCATTTAATTCTCTTTCTTGTACCCCTTTAATGCCTGAATATAGTGTAGAGGGCCCAGTACATAGTATTTTGGCAGCTTACAAGTTTGATTTTCCTTGTGAGCCTGAAATTCTGTGCCTGTGTGGGCTTTTGAAATTAAATATTGAAATTTAGGAGGCTTGTTGTCATTTCTTGACCAGATTGTTTAAATCTCATGTGGACAGCTTCCTACTGCTTCATTTTAGGTTCAAGCTAAACAATCTACAGAAAAAGAGAATATATATATATGTGTGTGTATGTATACATACACACACACATACACACAGGGATCATCCCTCACCTATAGAAGGAGTTATGTTCCAGAGACCACAGTGATAGGTGGAAATCTGAGAAGTGGTGCTTTTATATTTATTTTATTATTTATATGTACTTTAAGGCTTTATAAACCTTTTCCACACTCTTATTAACCTATAGTCACTGACCCAATCAGTGCTCAGGATACAGAACACAACACTTTGATTGGTCACCATTCATTCCATCAGGCAATAGTGTGCTGCAATAAGTGTAATTCCCATACAGAATTAGATATATATGTATTTTTTAAAAATCCAAGATACAGTGAAGCCAGGATAAGTGAGTGAACCATGATATAGCAAGGGACGACTGTATGTGTGTGTGTGTGTGTGTGTGTGTGTGTGTGTGTATGTATATATATGT
>NC_058130.1:522224865-522235096 GCF_016433145.1 Gracilinanus agilis
AAAAAGAATAGAATTTCCTTGACATTTTTGCTTGCTTATTTTGTATTCCTAGTATTAAGACTATTGCTTGGCATATAGTAAATGTTTAATAAATGTTTATCTCAAATACTTTTACTGAAGTGATAAAACAACTGGAAAAATTTTGTTTTAAGTGTTTCATGTTTTTATGATTAAAATAAAAATAGAAGTAAAAATCTGAAGTAAAAAATCAATATTGGAACACAGGATTATAATTCCACTTTATCTTATTTAATACTTATTAATGCATTTCTAGAATTCTATTTAATTACAGAAATAAAAAGTAATTAACGAACGTTTAAAACTTGCAAAATAAATTTGTGACTTTTTCTATGGGCTAATGTAGACTTAGATTGTGAGGAGATTTTGGATAGACCAATCTCATGTGATACAAAAATAATAGGTAATATGATGCCGTTGTCCAGTCTTTCATGATCTTGTGGACCATAACTTGTCAATACTGTCCATGCAATTTTCTAGACAAAGATACTGAAATGGTATGCCATTTTCCCCTTCAGTGGATTAAAAGAGAAAGAGTTTAAATGATTTGCTTAACGTTATACAGCTAGTAAGTGTCTGAGGCTGTATTTAAACTAGGTCTTTCTGACTCTCCAGGTCCATTCTCTATTCACTTAGACATCTATCTGCCTCTAGTATATAGCTTATCACAAATCTGAAATATTTCCAAGTGTATAAGGGAATTTTGCTTTTCTCAAAAGTAGTGTTTTTTTCAAGTTGAAATAAAAAATTTTTTTATATTACTGAAAGAATCGGTTAACTTGAAATGACTATTGCTTCAGTTTCAGATTTTATTAGTGAAAGTTTATGGCAAATTCAATATATAAGGGGAAAAAATCTTCACCATTAAATAATTAGTATTATGGTAGGCCCTGCCATGTTTAGGAGATAATTTGTTAGTAATGGAATATAAAGAGATTGATATTTCCTAAATAAAGGATTAGTATAGTTTGATATGCTGATAGCAAAATGTGTCAAATCTAGAGAAGGTAATATTTTTCCCAGCTGAATAGTGTATTTTTTATCTTATTTTCTATAACTGCATTTTAGTTAATATGAACAGCTTAATTCTGCCATAACTTTGAGTGGTTACTAGTTAGGGACAGTCTTGTGTATAGATACAAAATAATGATATGTCAAAGGCGCACTACCAACCTCACCAGAAAGCATCCCCTTCTACCGTAATATGTTGAATGTCAGAAGAGACTAGAAAACAGAATGTAGATCAAAGCATGCTATTTTTCACTTCAGTTTATTTGGGTTTTTGTTTTTCTTTTATATGATTATTCTCTTATCAAAATGATCAATATGGAAATACATTTTGCCTGATAGTCCCTGTATAACCAAGATTAAATTGCTTACCAGCTCTAGTAATGGAGAGGTAAAAGAAGGAGCGAGACAATTTGGATCTTTTTGAATTTTGAACTTCAGAAAATATAGCTGAAATTTTTTATTACATGGAATTGGTAAAATAAGATAGTTTATAATTAAAAAACAAACAACAAAAATAAAAGAGTAGAAAATGTAAGCATCTTATTGTTCTAGAGATTACACATGTACCATTATCCATGAACATTCATAGGAAATAAACCAGTTTGTTGAAAAGGAAGATCTAGTGGTAATTTTTAACTCAGGATATTCTAGCTCATAAGGGTCAATATTCTGCATTATTAATATATAACCAAGAATTAGTTTATCATTGGCAAAATGAACATTCATAATTCAACATGCAATAAAACAGTGGATAAATAAATTTTGATGATGTCAAAGAAGAGCATAAGTGTTCAGAGTGTAGTATATATTACCTTGAAAGAGGCAGGGTAGGTAAGGTACCAGAAGACAAGTAACTCTGGATTGTCAAAAAGTCAAGAGAACTTGAAAAGTAGTATAGAGAGGGAGCATATAGGAGGGTATTTGATAGGTATATTTTAAACTTCACTTTATTTTTTCTCTCAATTCACTCCTGGTGCAAGCAACAAACCCTTTCACATTCTCTCCCCTCACTGTAATCACTATATCACCATTCATTCAAGCCTCATCTTAAGGATCATCCACGGCACTTTTAATAGTCTCTACTATTGTGTCTGCTTTTCCCCAAGTTATGTTGTATTCACATAAAGTTTTTAATGACTCCTACATAGTAATTGTTTGTTTCCCCCTACTGAAAATAGAGAATCTAAATTCCTGAATCTTGGTAAATGACAAGTAACAAGAGCCACAGAATAATAACAAAAAGTTTTAATAAAACAATAGAAGATAAATGAGTAGGCTCTTATGCTTCTACTTGAACTATCACACTAATGCACTTTAATTTTTTCTCCATTGATCTCTTATTACTAGACTGTAATCTCTTTAAGGGCAAAGCTTCTATTATAACATTTATCTCTCCCACAATGAGGATTTATTATATGTTTAATGAGTGAAAAAGTGAATGGATGACAAACTTTTGTAACAGGAAGTGATATGCCCTAATAATGCCAAAATAGTTTGACCTAGAACTGAATTCACTTCTGAATTTGTGTACTTTTGATTACTATGGTGGGAATTTTATTTATCTTTCCTTATGAAATAAGGTACCATTTGTAATAACTGAACATTTCATGTGATGAATATGAGGAAATTGCCCAATTTTTGGTGATTGAATACTTCAGGATAATAGTAACTATTTTTTATATTAATACTGTGACATTTAATTTGGTTGATGCAAGAGTCTGACATACATCTATTTCATTCATCATTTTCATTGATGTATTAGCAATTACACATTATTCAGGCATTAATGATTTCGAATCTAAGTAGTTGGGAAAATTAATATCCATCTAGGGTTAATGGCCCTTGGCTATACCCCTGGTCATCAACTCCTCCCATGTAGCTATCAATCCCCTGAAAATGTACTTTACTGAGGATATTAGGAATAATTTTCCAAAAAAATTGAAGTGACCTTTATCAGAATTTTCCCCCTCAGCATGCTGTCAATCAAGTCTATTCATACAAGTAATTTGTAGCTATGCCAAATTATCCTGAAGACACAAAATGAAAACTAGGTCAGCACAAATTGTAAGAAAAGATTATTTTTAGGGTGGATAAGAGATAGACTTGTCTCCCATACATATTCCTAAGCCCAGCAGAGAACATCACTTATTTTTATCTCACAAAAATATGAACTCAAAAAACATCCTTAGGGACTACACAGTTCACTATAATTATAGAAAACAAATTAATTTAAACTGTTCCTCCTCCCTTTTACATATATTATGTGAAAAATTGGTAAAAGCCCTTAAGAAGATTAAAGCCAAGAAGAGTGGCTAAACATAATCAAATACATATAAAATTAAATCAAGTTTTTAAAAAGTACTATTTTGAAAACAGACATCAAGTTTCAACATAGATCAAAGAGGAGAATGTTTAAAAAGAATAGAAAAAACTCATCAATAATTTCTCTGTCTCTCTGTCTCTCTCTCTCTCTCTCCTCTCACTGGAAAAAATGTGATCTAAAGACATTAACAACTACTATTAATGAATATATGTTTTATGTAATCTTAATAAGAATGATTTATGCATACTTTTGATTACTCACTGTTGAGAACAAAACAAGTAAAAACAGGTTTTCAAAGATGTCTATTGACAGTGAATCACTTTGGGGGGTAGAGAAGGGTCATACAATTTATTGAAAGGCATTGAGAATACAACAGTTCATTGAGTTTATTCATAATTAACAGTATGGAAATATTTGGATAGGCAGAAAAGAATTTAGTCTTTTAAATAATCTTCATAGAAACCTCTATCTCTTCCACATGTATCAGATACAGATAGATATGACTGCAGAGGTTACTATGTTTAATAATCTGAGTAGTATAAAGTGAAAGAGTTATTAGGAAGATACCATTCACCAATGTCATGGAAAATGTCAGTTTATGGTCTAAAACAGTGGTGTCATACTGAAAGAGAAACAGATTTCTTTAGGCAGTATGTTGACTTGGAAAACCACAAATCAGCATTTCATTGCTTGGTCATTTTTCACTTGTGTCTGACTCTTCCAGATTCCAAATGGGGTTTTTGTGGGAGGCATATTGAAGCAGTTTGCCATTTTCTTCTCCATTTCCTTTTACAGAGGTGAAAATTGAGGCTTACAAGGTTTCACAGCATGTAAGATTTTAAAATCACATTTGAACTAACAAAAACTCTTCTAACTCCATTCCCAGTGTTCTAACTGCTGTGAAAACTAGATGTCCATAGATAAGCAAAATTATCTATGTTACATTGTGTTTTTATTAATTTTGTTAAACATACACCAATTAAACTTTAGTTTGGTTGAGTCATACTGGATTTTCCAAGGCCTTTGCAAAATTTTATACCTCATAAGTCAAAGAATTTCCTTTTGATAATATTCTCAAAAATACCCATATGATACCAACAAAAACATCAATGAAATCCATAGTAATTTTAAAATATTTACTCTAACCATCCATATGTAGAAACACTGGAAATTGTTTTGTCAGGCAAATGATTATAACTACTACTTTTTTTAGATTCACTTCGTGCATAATATTTTCTCCATTTTTTCAGTTTTATTTTTTGTATAACATTGTTTTTAAATATGTTTCTTATAAGTACAGATTATTGGGTTTTGTTTTCTTAAACAATCTGTCATTCTTTTATTTTTTGTTTTATGAGATCCTTTAGTTCATCCCAATTAAATTATGAATTTGATATATTTTTCCTCTATTTGTCTCTATGATTTGTTAAGATTTCTTCCCTTTATCCAGTTTAAAAGATAATAGATTTCTTTAATTATTTTAGCTTAACATTTTTTAAAGGTAGCCTTTATTTTCACTTAATTTTTTTCTGCGCACACTCAATCCTACTTTCCTAGATGTTAGCCATTTTATTTTGAAGTTGGTTTTTTTTTCCATTTGCCAAGGAGATCTCTCCTTCCTTAATGATTCCTTACCTACTTTTCCTCAAAATCCTCTCTCTGAGAGACTATAGGAGTTCCCTACTCTTTACTAACCCTCAGTCTGATTACAACATATCATATATATCCCTTTCTATTCTTTTCTTCTCCTCCTTTCCATTTGCTTTCCAATTTTGTAATTTATTCTCATATCACATGACATTTTGCTTGGCTTCCACCTTTTCCCCACCCCTCTTGTATGCTTTTAGAAAGAAATTTCATACTACTCTCTTTACTGCATCTCTTGCTATTCCTCTCATTGGCTACTATGTTTGTTTACTTTTCTGAGATTTTCTTTGCTTTCTGTTATCAAGTTTTTTTAAGTTAAATAATTTCTTATTCTAGTTATAAGATGGTTTTAAATGTCTTTTTGTTGTTGAATGTCCTTTTTCATTTATTTAAGGTCAGATTGGCAGGGTAGGTAACTCTGGACTATAATCTGAGCCTCATGGCTCTTCATGTCACATTGTTCCATTCCATTCTATGTTTTCAAGTAGGTGCAGAATTATTTTGTGTTATTCAAATTTCATTTCCATTATATTTAATGGCTTTCCATATGGTCATTTGTAGACTTTTTAAATGAACTTGATAAATTTGACCATTATGTGTCTTAGAGTTTGAAGTTGACTCTTCTTTTTTTTAAACCCTTACCTTCTGTCTTGGAGCCAATACTGAGTATTGGCTCCAAGGCAGAAAAGTGGTAAGGGCTAGGCAATGAGGGTCAAATGACTTGCCCAGGGTCACACAGCTGGGAAGTGTCTGAGGTCAGATTTGAACCTAGGACCACCCCCCCACCTCACCCCCCCGCCCGTCTCTAAGCCTGGTTCTCAATCCACTGAGCTACCCAGCTGCCCCCTCCACTCTTTTCTAAAAGTGATCTATGGATTTTTTCACCTGGCACTTCGTTTTCTATATTCAGAAATTATGTACTGTTTTCTTTTATTATTTGTTACCCTAGAGTGTCCAGGCTTTTTGACTTTTCATGTTCTTCGGAGAGACATAAAGGAATATACCTATTAAAATAAGTTTATATTTTCTCTACTAATCTTATCATTGAAAACAATATATTTTGCCTGAATATAGATAATCCTTTTAATTTTATGGCCTTCTACTTCTCCTCTAGATTGTCCTACATTCTATGTAGTTGCATTCCTAATGAATTGTCTTCACTTTCCTTTCTTGGGTAAGACTTTCAATCACACAATCATTTTTCTAATCTGTCAATTATTTCTGCTCTGTAGGACATAAAATTCTGGTCTCACAGTTCTCCTTTCCTTTAAAGCAACTCTTGAAAAGTATGCTACACTTCCACTACACAAAATCCATAAATTCCTCTACTTTATCAGATTTGGAATAGTTTTCTTTCGTTTGGTGGTTTTTATTCATATAAACCTGAACTTAGATCTGGAAGACATATTTCCTTCTACTGTTAATGTGTTCCCTAGACCTATATGCTTATATGATAAAATGCACCTCATTTCTTAAAATTTTTGTTACATTAAAATACCTGGTTAACTCCCTCCTTCCCTTCAGATATGAATAAATAGTTTTTAGATGAAGAAATCAAAATTATATATAAGCACATAAAAAATTCTGCATCATCATTGATTAGAGAAATGCAAATAAAAAACCACTGATATTGTCTCCAACGGATCGTCTAAAATATTAAAAGGATAGTAATTTTATATGACTAATACATACCAACACCCTTTGCCTAAGTTGAAAATTGTACATAATAATGAGACCCATTATTTACTAAGTATTTCTTATACAGAATATACCTGGGCATTTTATGACTTTTCTAAGGCTTATCTGAACTACCAGCAAACTACTTTTATACTTCTAGGGCCATTACTAATAATTAAATAGCATTAATAAAACAAAGAGAAGCACTGCTCTGAGAGAGACACAACTTGTTACAAGGGACAACCAGGGAAAAGATTGATGCAGGAGATAATGTTTGGTGCAATATAATGTAACGATTCAGACAAATGAGAGTGATTTAGTGAATTGCTTGGAGACTTTACACTGCTTGGTAAAAATGGTGTAAATGGATCTGAGTGTAGAATTAAATTCTATTTCCAGTCGAGAGGAGTACCGTGACACCCTCCTTCTGATCTTTCACCATACTGCTGAGATCTTTTGCAGCATAGAACACTACTGTGGTGCTCACTGTGAAAGTTTCAGTAAATTTCCGATTGGGGTTTACATCTCTTTGGCTCTTGAAAGAGGAAGTGAAATCAAAATTTATGATTGAATTTTGTTGCATATTTGTAGTCCAAGTAACTACTGCAAACATATTTCTGGCAGTATAGTAGGTCATGGAGGGAGGGTTGCTGAGTGAAAAAGTGAAAATGAGTTAGGTATTCAAGGAGTTCAGAATATTTTTGAGATCCTCATGTTCAAGACTATGAGTTTAAATTGCCTTATCTCTTAAGCATAATTTTTATTTTGGAGAGTTTTGAAAAGTAATGATGACTAGGGAAAACAACTATTTTTAGTTACAAAACAAACTGCAAAATTTGAAAGAATTTTAGAAGGAAATGTATTATGTTTTTTGGCAAAGTTGGAAAAATGTGTGGCTCCCTCAATCAGTCTTTGTGAAATTACATTATATAGCATTTGGATAAAATACGCAAGGATATTTGCCTGATTGGCCTCAGCAGTTTCCTGAGAAAGGCAGTTTGAGATGCATATCAGCAAGTATGAATAAATATTACAAAATATAGTCTTTCATAGTTATAAAGCATAATTATTTTCAGAGTACTTTCAATTGTTTTAGTTAATGAAATTAATTAAGATCTATTTAAGTTTGAAAATGTCAATATAATACCTTATATAGTCCTACCAGAAAAGGCAAGTTGTGAGGTATAATACTTTAAAGGCCTATAATGTCATCAAAATGTGTACTAACTCAACCAACATAGAATGCAATCTCCCTAGAATTTATCTGACAGTCATTCTATTTTTTTCTAGATAAAAAAATTCATTCCTCTAAAGGCAACTTAGTAAGGAGCCATTCACTTAGGATGGGCTTCACGTGGCAGAAATATTCTATTACTCAAAAACCTTTCCGCTATATTAGGAGCTGTCAGAACATATGCCCTGAAAGCATAGCCTTTTAGAACTGAGAGTCACCCTGTGCAATTTTGCTGGACTAAAATCCTATTAAAGGGCCACCTTCTAAGTATGTAAATTCAACTCACCGCAATTCTGCCTTACAGGTTTCATAACTAGCAATGACTTCCCCAGATCATTCTGATCAAGCCAGACCTTCCACTTGACCAAGGTGAGTTCTAGAACAAGGCCATTACTAAAGAGATTCAATTTATTTGGAAATAAATGCATACACAGAGAAATAACAACATAGACTGACAACACTGGAGGGTAATGTGTGAAAGTACAGTCTGCAAGTTGGATAGTTTAAATCACTGTGGCAGTTTCAAAAAGCATGGATCATTTTAATGGACCATATTTTCAGTACTCATTTTAAGTCTTCATTTTATTATTGTAAAGCCATTTTTTATGCTTACAGATTGATCAGTTTTATGGAGTAATTCTGACAAGAGAAACAAAAATCTATTTCTTTGCTTTAGGACAACAAAACTGAATTATTTTTTAGCATATATAAGGTCATTGAGAATTACTTTCTTTGAACCAGCCAGGTTACATATATTAACAAACAATTCGGAATGCTTATTTAAAATTCCAAAATTTTATTCAAGAGATTTATAAAGACTAATTAATGAAATATGATTTGTTTACTTCCTTTAGTTTTAGGACTCTACTAGATCATCTAGTCACATTATTTTATTTTATATCCTTCTCAAAGAAACTAATGATCATGCTTTTGTTGTCCCTACTACAAAATATTTCCTCAGATTCTTGTTCGGTGTCAGTCTTGTTTGTTGTTGCCTATTTTGGAGATCAAAATGGTTATAATCTACCAAAGATACAAGACAAAAATATGTAATATGCAAAAATTAGTTGTATGCCAATTATAATAAGTCTACTTTTGCAAGAAGCCTTTCCTGATCTCTCATTACTTTTTAAAATATAAATTTTATTTTTTTCTAGATTACATATCAATACAATTTCTTAATATTTATTTTCTGATACTTTGAAACCTGTATTCTCTCACTCATTCTCACTCCTACACCACCCTAAGAAGGCAGTTAACATGATATAGATGATAATATATGTTATCATATAATACAAATATGCATGTTCATCATGTTTTGAAAGAAGGCATTTATTGCTTACAATAAACAAAATTCATGGGTAAAATAAAGAATGTTATGTTTCAATCTACATTTAGACTGTTCCTTCTATAGTGGTGGTAATATATATATATACACACACATATATTTATATATTTTCTTCTTGTTATCAGTGCCTTCAAGTTATCCTGGATCCTTACCTTGCTAATAGTTATCATTTACAGTTGATCATCATACATTATTGTTGTTACTCTATGCAACATTCTCCTGCTTCTGATTACTTCATATAAATCTTTTCAGGTCCATCACAACCATATACCACAACTTGTTCAGCTATTCCCCAATTGATGGACATTCCTCAGTTTCCAGTTCTTTGCCAAGACAAAAAGAGCTGTTATAAATATTTTGTATGCATATGCATATTATCCCCCCTCTTCCTCTTTTCATTGCAGACCTATTGTTGGTATTGCTGGGTTACAGTATGCATAATGTGATGGCCATTTGTCCATGGTTCCAGATTTGTTCTCTAGAACAGTTTTTCAGTTTGCAGCTCCACCAGCTGTGTATTAGTGCCTTGATTTTCCCACATTCCCTCCAGCATTGATAATTTTCCTTTTTGTCATGTTAGCCAATCATTTCCTAATTCTTTTGCCTCTCCCTGAGATTTTTTTNTATATGTTATCATATAATACAAATATGCATGTTCATCATGTTTTGAAAGAAGGCATTTATTGCTTACAATAAACAAAATTCATGGGTAAAATAAAGAATGTTATGTTTCAATCTACATTTAGACTGTTCCTTCTATAGTGGTGGTAACATATATATACACACACACACACATATATTTATATATTTTCTTCTTGTTATCAGTGCCTTCAAGTTATCCTGGATCCTGACCTTGCTAATAGTTATCATTTACAGTTGATCATCATACATTATTGTTGTTACTCTATGCAACATTCTCCTGCTTCTGATTACTTCATATAAATCTTTTCAGGTCCATCACAACCATATACCA
>NC_058130.1:522235265-522346376 GCF_016433145.1 Gracilinanus agilis
TTGTGAACTATGATTGTGATGGAACAGAACAGTACTATGAGAAATGATGAAGAGGTTAATTTGTGAAGAACATGGAAAGACCTACATGAAGTTACGATGAGTGAAATGAGCAGAACTAAAAGAATATTGTATACAGGAATAGAAATATTATTTGAAGAATGACTTGTGTATTTCCATCTTCATAGAAATAACTGATTAAAAATGTTTTTTTTATATATAGTCAAATGATGCCTTCTCTAATGGGTAGGGGAGGAAAGGAGGGAGTTAACTGAGTATTTTAATGTAACACAAGCAAATAACTGTTTTTAAAGAAAGAAAGGAGTACGGAAGTAAACAATAAAGGATGGAAAGAATAATGGGACATGATAAGGCATAAAACAGTGGCAAAGATATTCTTCATGGGCAGATTGAAAAATATTAGGTGCAAGAATAACAGGTGTCCTTTCAGATAATTTTAGATATATTTGTTTTTTATGAGGAGGGAGAAGTTCATCACTGAAATAAATTAATCTTCTATGCTTTAACACATGGTTTGGTGATTTACTATTGAAAAATTAAAAGCATTACCTGATGGCCAACTTTTAACTGATGAAAATTTCTGCATATAATTAGATTATAACAAGTTTTAGTTCAGCTTTCCATCTTTAATTTGAAAATTTAACATCTTGGCAATATTTACCAGAGCTTGACCTCCATTAGCATTGCCTTCAACAATCTAGGGTTGCCTCTATACTTAAATAAGGCATTAGATTAGAATTGCCTATTAATTAAATGATATTTTAGCCTAAAAAATAAAAAGAGAAAAGAATTCAAGAGGATCATAGTAACTACTTTAAAGTATGTCAATGCCAATCGTATGGAGAAGTTCTTAAACTTCTTTTTCTATTTGCCTGGAAATAATATTAATAGAGAAAATTGCCTTATTTGTAGAGAGGTGGAATTAGACTTTACTGAAGGAAAATTTAGCTACCTATTACAACTATCCATAAATAGTAGAATAATATATCTCAAGAAGTATATTCCTTCATCCTGGAATTCCTAGCAACACCAACAACATGCAAATGTGACTACAAGTATCCCATACTGAGGGATTACAGATATAACATTCCCTTTTGGTTTCTTTTCAAAGATAAAAGGAGCATCAGTATTAATCAATTGCTTAATTAATTGATTGTTTTATTTGTTATAAGGAAATATGTAGGTAGTGTTCAAATCACAGGGGAATAAAAAAGTTATAGTGGACACATTAAGAAACTTAAATTTTATTGACATTAGGAGAAAATAAAATATTTTTAGATATAAATATGATCTAAGATAGAATATCATGGAGGGAAAAAAAGACAATCATAAAACTTTAACATTTGAAGAGACCATTGTATCCCGCTCATCCAACCCACCCTACTCAAAATAACATGCCTGATAAATGGTCTTCCAATCTTTGAATAACAACCTCCTATGAGAAAGAACCACCATTTCTAAAAGTATTACACTCCACTTTTGGGAAGTTCCATTTTGAAGTTTGTTTCTTTCGCAGTGAAATCAGCCCTAAAACACCCATTAAATTCTACTCTTTCAGAAAAAAAAAAGAATTCTAGTCTCTTTTCCATATAAGAACTCTTTAGACACTGAACACGGAATTCATACTTCCTTAAGTGTTCTCTAGGCTTGCCATACCAAGTTCCTTTAATCAATGACATGGATTTAAGAAGCATCGCTTTCCTAACTGCACTCCTACAGATTCTCTTCTATCAAGGTCCTTTGTATGACATGACAAGGACAATAGAATATCATATTTGAGAAGTGGTCTGACTGGGACAGAGCTTTTGTTTGTTTGGGGTAAGGAGGCATTTGGGGTTTTTTTTTTTTTTGGTTGGTTGGTTTTGTTTGGTAAAAGAAACTCCCGTTTTAAAAAAAAATCCTCACTTTAGCAGTACAAATGGATAATTCTTCAACAATTTATGGTCTGAGAGACTTTAGCTAGAGCTCTGAGAGGTTAAATGACTTCCTCTTGGTTACATAGTTTAGTATGTTTAAGGTGATAGGTAGAAACAGAGAGGATATCTGCCCAGATGTAAGCAGCTTGGAAGGCGACTCAAGTTCTGGGAAGATAATAGCACAATAAGGCTTGAATTGAAAATATCTAAAGAAAAGCAATCTAAAATTATTAAAAATAGAAAATTGGTTTAGAATCAGATTGTGGAGGGCTGAAGATTTCAGACTAAAGAGTTTACATTCTATCCTAGAAGTAGAAAATTACAGAATTTTTGTTGTATTTTCTTTTGTTGATTTTTGAGAAGGGAAGCAAGAAAGATGAGACCAATACATTTTTAAAAGACTATTTTGAAAATTGTAGAAGACATATTCAGGTGAAAGAAGATTAGGAAAAAAGGAAATAACTTGGAATGTTATTTCAATGGCATATTATAATGTTAGGAAAACGAAGTAATGACAATAAACTAGCATAATTTCTCTACTGCCCATTCTCAGTTTATTTGCCCAACCTCCACCAGCATGGGCAGAATAAATCACTAGCAGGCAAAAGAACTCTTCCTCCCCTAGGGTATCTAAGTGTAACTTTCAGGGAAGATAGTTTCTAACACAATCTTCACAAGCCCTCATCCTAAGTGCTTCCTCCCTGTGGCACTTAACAAGTTGATATCAATTGATTTTTACAAAGCTTTTTTTTCTTCTTGTTTGTTTGTTTGTTTTTACTTAAGATGAATAGCAAGGACAAATGCTTTTAAAGCATCCTTCAGCCTTGGAGTACATTTGTCCACAATGTACACACTTGGACTCTTGAAGTGAGGTAAACTAAGTCACTGTCCAGAAAACCTGTTTTTCCCTAGGGAAAAGTAGAAATCAGAAATGAGCTTTCTGTGAAGGTTGGATGGTTCAAAATAACATTCCCATGAGAAAATAACTCCCTTTACTGCCTCACAGTCCAGGATAAGAGATACAGTGGAAAGTCTCAGATTCCACGTGGCCACAAGAATAGCCAGACAATAAAGTTTGCCTTTGAAGGTCATTTAGGAACATTTTCTTTGTATCTTTAACCCTATAAAAACTGCATTATAATCTTAGCCCGGGGCAGCTTTCACTAGGAAGGTTGTCCTGGCCAGTAGGTACATTTATTAATCAATAAATTAATCAATAAATACTGGTTCCACTAATTTGAACTTCTTGGTGTCTGGACTGATTTTCTGAGGTACTCCACTTCACCCTGAGGATAAATAGCTAAAACTTAAAGCATAAGGTGTGGGATCCATATTTATGAAGGAGGTTAAAACTGCATCACAGAATTCCATAGTACCCCCCAGAACTCTAAAGGAGGGGGCAGTTAAAGGCAGTTGGTGTCCTGGTATAAAAGCCAGGTCACCCCTTTGCAAGGATCCTGACTCTTTGCTCTTGGCTTTGAGCACAGGGACAATCTGTGTAGCTCTGGGCTGGCACATTCAGTCACTGACAGCCAGGGCTGCTTTATCTTGGTAGCTAACCACAAAGACAGACCTTCTAGCAAAAAGACAGTTTATCTTTAATTTAGCAGTTCAGGTTTTAGAAGGAAGAATATTTAGGGCTTAGATTAGAGTTCAGCCATTCCAGTTACATGCCCCCCCACCCCAGGGGGAATGTGTTGTTAGCCTACAGTTAACAGTTTAGCCAAATTACCTTCCCTGCTCTTTCCTTAAACTGATTCCTTTCCCCTGTTCCCTGAAATCATTAAATACATTTAGTTTGTGAAAAGATAGAGTTCGTGTACAGTTAGTTGGGGATTATACTTACTACCTTCCTTTCATCAAGCCAAGTATTTCATTTAAGCAGGGGCTGTAACTATCTTTGCCCTGGGGGCCTGTGGTAAGATTTGCTGAAGACTTTAACCTCATACATTTCCATCCAGTGAGAGAGTAATTCAAACAAAGAAAGTTATAATTACAAGGGGTTTAGTCTCTGTCCACTTTCCATCTTGGCCCCAAATTTTCCAAACTAGAATATCCTCCATAACCAGACAGTTAACCAATTTCCGACTGCTTTCAGGATGGAGGGAGGTGAAGGAGTACTCCATAGGCTCCTGCCCCTTCCATCCAGTCAAGTCTGCCTGCTTCTCCAAAGATCAGGGATTGGGGAGATTCCATTGTCATCTGATCCCTAATCTCACAGTTTCCCTAATCCTACAAAGATAGTAGTGTTCATATAGGGAATATATATTACTAAGGGATAACTCTTGGACGTTAGCATTCTCTATTTCTTTGTGGAGTTCCCACTAGGTAAACTTTTGGTTGTGGCATGGCTTATTGATAAACTGATCTCTCCGTTAGTTGGGCTAAGCTAGTTTCTTGGAGGAATCTATGTCTCACTTACTATGCTAAAGCACTATCAGGATGGGCCAAAGAAATAATTACTAAGAGCTGGCTGCTCATCAGATTCAGATATTACTGCTACTAGCACTGGTAATTTCTCTACTGACTCTTGATGCTAAGGTGACCTCTGATTGATCTTCAAATTGTGAAGCTCACAGGATTATAATCAGGGCTTTTCTGTCTCTGGAGCCTCATTTACCTAAGATGAAGACAAAAGTAAAAAGCACAGAGACAAGATAAATATGGATGTTATGTGTATATAGTTATATGACAGTCAAATGGAATATAAGAGATCCCTGCCCCACTCTTACACAGAGACACAATCTCAATCCTCATCATCATTCATTAAACACCAGGGAAGAGTATGAGAAATTTTAAACTTTAACCTTTTGTATGAACACTGACTTCCACCTCTGCCACAATTTAAAATATATTTTGTCTCCATAGATAAGCCAATAAGAAATGGTTAGAGAATGTTTTGCATATTCTGGAGTGAGAGAAAAGTTCCTTTATTACTTATACCCAAAAGCAAGTGCATGAAGTCTCCACATGGATTAGAAGTGGGCAGAAATAAATTGTTCATATTCTAAGGACTGAGTCTTTACTTCAGTAAGTCTAGACTTCATTAAAAATAGACCATATTATACATTTCTTATTTTCTTTCTCAACAGGTTTCCTAGACTGGTTATTTAGAAAATTATCTATCAATTTTGTTTCTGTCATTTCTATTTATTAACTATTTCTCCATCCATATATATATACATATGTATGTATGTATGTGTATATCTAAAAATATATAGCTACATGTATACATCTTTCTCTACATAAATTTATACAGATAATGCATATATGTATATAAGACATACAGATAAGACATAAATACATATATAACAACAGTTATACATAGACAGATTCTTCTGGGGATTTCAGACCAATTGTTCTAATTTAGTTCTTCTCTTATCTGTCTGGCCAACTCCTTCTCAGTTTCCTTTTCTTTTTGATTATTATCCATGTTGTTTCCTCTATGTGGTATCCAAGACTGTCCTATGTGTTTCTCTTTTCTTTCTATACTTTCTCAATTAGTGGACTAATTGGTATCCATGGGTTCAAATGTTAACTCTATAGGGATGATTCCTAATCCTTTATGAATAATTTAATATCTGAGTTTCACTTCTGATTCCAATCTTGCATCACCAACTGCCTATTAGAAATTCCAAATTATCTGTACAAAGACATCTGGAAACATCGAATTTAGGCTTCGCTGAGATGTACTCCACATATCCAAATCACAACTCAATATTCAGTTGTTGATAGAGTGTTGGGTCTGAAGTCGGAAAGATTCATCTTCCTTAGTTTAAATCTAGCCTCACATACTTCCTAACTGTGTGACCCTGGGCAAGTTACTAACCCTATTTGCCTCAGTTTCCTCATTTGTAAAATGAGGGGAAGAAAATGGCAATCCATCCATTATTTTTGCCAAGAAAACCTTGAGGTAAAGAATGATTTAATGAGGTAACAAAGAGTTGGACATGTTTGAAAATAACTAAACAACAAGGGGAAGCTGGGTAGCTCAGTGCATTGAGAGCCAGGCTTAGAGACAGGAGGTCCTAGGTTCAAATCTGGCCTCAGACACTTCCCAGCTGTGTGACCCTGGGCAAGTCACTTAACCCCCATTGCGTAGCCCTTACCACTCTTCTGCCTTGGAACCAATACACAGTATTGACTCCAAGATGGAAGGTAAGGGTTTTAAAAAAAAGAAAATAACTAAACAACAATAACAGCAACCACTCATTGTCAGACTTTCATTGTCATCCCAGATGGGAGTCTTTTTTCACTATTGTCGGTACACAGCACTGTATCTCTCAACCCAATTCACTTTTACTGTGTATCCCCATGTCTGGAATTCTCACTCTCCTCTTCACTGTCTCCTGGCTTCTCTGACTTCTTTACTTAGGCAACTAACAACCTAATTCAGTCCCCTGTCACTTTCTACTTTCCAACTAGTTTCTTTGCCTCAAGTATCTCCTCATTATAATCTACCTTCACTAAATTGGCAAAGTGACATTCCTAAAGCATAGTATTGATAAAGCCTCCTTCCTGCACAAATACTCCAGGGCCTCCCTGTAACCTATAGGATAAAATACAAACACCTCCTCTGTTACAAGTTATGTTTAGCCCTTAATTTTTGCCAAGAACATATTTTTTTATTGTAGGGGCATAGTGAATGATGCCTACCTCTGGGATAATCACAACTTTTACTAACTCAACAATATTTTCTATATTATTTGTGTAAAAATTCCATCAAAAACAGTTTTTAGAATAGGAAATTAGGGTCTCCTCAAGTTAACTTGCCATATTACTGACTTAATTTTGCTTTGTTAAATAATTATGTTTGGATTTTGAAATAATATGGGCATGCATTCTATCACATGTGCATATTACATAAATATGCATATGTTATATGATCTATGTCAACATAATATATTAGTTGGGGTAGGGGGAAATCCTAACTATGAAATAATTTGTTCAATAGAGGTAGGACCTTTATCAAAATAACATGAAAAATTAGTTATCTGTTTTAATAAGCATCATAGCCAAAACATTTAGGGTTGTTTTATTTAATGTTTCTCTATTCATACTAATATTTTCTTTAGCATTTATTCTTCTAGATGGACCTAATATTACTTTCATTTAAATTAGCATATCTTCTACTCTTTTCAAATGTAAATGTAAATAAATGTATTTGCCAGAACTTCAGAAGTATGCATAATTTGTATTATATCTTTCAGATAAAGGACTTTTCTTGGTAATAGAAAATTTTTCTATTTGAACAGACTGCTTCAGGATATATTTTCAAATAATGATGCAGTAGGATGTCTCTACATTAGGTAAAATATTTACTTTTCTAATTGACTAATTAAATTCACAGATAGTACAAAAATGTGAATTCAGTTAATCAATCAATAAGTTTTTATTAGGCATCTACTGTGTGCAATTACTATGCTAGAAAGGAAGTAAAACTAGAAAAACAAAAAGATTGTATAATATAACTGATAGTGGATGCTAAACATACAAGGAGCCCTGGGAGGTGGGGGTGGGGGTGGACAAAGCAAAATAAAAATTATAGGCCATCTAGTCCAATCATATGACTGTTTTTAAGTGAAGGATTGTGATAGCAAAGAAAGAACATGGAATTAGAATAAAAAACCTAGTTTTTGATCTTGTCTCTTACTTTCATAAACTATATATTCATGGAATAGTATTTTATCCTCCTCTGAATCTCATTACTCATTCCTCAAATGGGGAAAATAATACATGCATTATCTACCTCACAGATTTCTTGTGAAAATATAATTTTGTAACCCTTATATTGCAATAAATTGTGAGTTGTTCATAATAAAAAAGGCTTAAAGCTGTTAAGTGATTTGCTTTATTTAGTATTCAGTGTTTTGGGGCAGAGAGATGACCCAGAGGATAGAGTGCCAGGCCTGGAGTAAGAACACTCATCTTCCTGTTTCCAAATCTGGCCTTAGACACTTATTAGCTAGGTCAAACTGGGCAAGTCACTTTCTTCATCTGTAAAATGACGTAGAGAAGTAAATAGCAAACCACTCAATTATCTTTGCCCAGAAAACCCCAAATAAGGTCTTAAGAATTGGACACCACTGAACAACAAGAAGACCCTGCTATTAAGAAGCAGAATTAGGAATTATAACAAATCTCCAAATTCTGGTTCCAGTGATTTTCTCATAGAATCATACTAGTTCATTCTAAGAAACTTTTTTTAGATTCTTAGTTGTCTCCAGGAGAGATCCTTTGCTTTCCCTATCCAAAGACACAATTTGAATTAATTAATTACATTGTTTTTCAACTCTCACATGAACTAACTTATGGAGCCCTACTCTCTCCTCTTAGTTTTTATCTGTCATCACCATTTGAGCATTTCAAATTGGATCTTCCTTTTCCAAAACTGACCTGATAATCTTGAACCAATTTCTCTCTTTGAAACTTCTCCCTATTTTTAGAAGGCTGCCCTCTTCCCAGACTCCCCAGCTGGTAATCTTGGCAGTTTCCTGGTCTCCTCATTCTCTTACACCATACATAAATCAGCTTCAAAAATTTGCTGTCTATCCCCTCACAACTATCCATTCACACAGCTATTTACCTTAGTTCAACATCTCCCATAGATTACTGCAATAGCCTATTGAATTATCTCTCACTACTAGAATCTATGCTATCTATTACAGACAAAATAATTCCCTTAAACAAAAATCTGACCATGTGAGTTCCCTACAAAATTAAACTTGTAGATTTTTTCATCGTTTCTAGGAAGTTGTCCATCTGTAAAATGCACTTAATAATAGTACCACTCTCAAGGTTCATGTAAACATAAAATGATATAATATTTATAAAGAACTTGGCAAACTTTAAAATGTTATAGAAATGCTAGCTACAGTAATTATTATATTTAACTATTTTGCGTATATCTATATTTATCCACTCTATGTTTTCACTAGACACATATTTATGTGTAATTTTTGTAGCCACATTAGAGTATAAGTTCTTTGCAAGTGGGTTTTGCTTTTTTCTTTGAATTTTTATCTCTAGCTCCTTGCACAGTGTCTATCACACAGCAGAAACTTATGATATATTTGTGTATTATTGATTGATCATTGATAGCTGTCTTCAGTATTATCCCTTTGCTGAGAATATAAACTTGAAACTTTATACAAGAGAATACATCTAATCTGAATCATCAAAAGCTTCATGCAGTGTTTTCCCTAGAATCGGTACTCAATAGGTGATGGATATTGCTTAGTCCCTAATGTCTCACTTGAACAATTACAATAGTATTCTCCGTTATCAGAGAAGTTTCAAGACTTACCCAGAGGTTCTGGAAGGAGTAACCAAAACAGAACATGTCCCTTGCTAGAATGTAAGATCTTGGACAGGATAGAATGTATTCTAGACTTCCCTAATATTCCACATAGTGCCTATCAGGGGATATAGCAGATGCTTAATAAAGATATAAAAATTGATTTATTTCAATTTGTGTCAAAATTGTATTTTGTGAAATAAATTAACGGAATTGATTCAAGGCTTTATTTTCCTTTTTAATTACATCCTTCAAAAATCTTACACAGAATTATGTTTAAATCCGCTCTGGTCTCACTAAAGTGGGTTTTGTAGAGGAAGATAAAAGCCAGAATGGACTACACCTAATATTTATCAAGTAGCAACAATAAGCTATTTGTTACATCTGGGATGATGCTTCTGAAAGAGTAGTCTCAATGGATTTGATAATCATGAGCCCGAAGAGCTTGGTGGATTAAACAACAAATAGAAATTTAGTGCCCTTGAGAATTGAGACTATTCAACATTAGCACAGTAGGGGTATGCTAACAGATATCTAGAGCAGAACCAAATGTGCCATAAACATGCTGCTCATTTGGCTCTGCTCCAAGCAAAAGCATTAGCAGAGCAGGGAACAATGAATGTAGTTAGGAATTATACACTCTTGTTCTCTTTGCTGCTCAGGTCAGGATCCATAGGGATTGTTTAAGATAATTCTCTCCTTCATTCTCTTGTAGGACATGAGGGAAGTAAAAACAAATGGGAAGACTGACCTCTGAAGTGTAATGCATCAATGTTGACTAGTGATAATAAGTCAAGTGAAGAAATAAAATAATCAGCATGACAGAAAGTGATGTACTTCCATAACAGGTTTCCTGAGCTAAATTGGGTTTGGGATCTTGAGAATTTGGGGAAACTCTGTGCCAGCTTTTCCCAAACTCTGTCTACTTTTATATTCCCCATAATGATAATAGGGTATTATTCTCCATGATGTTATGTTCTCCATGAAATGATAAAAGTTAATATTAAACTCTGCTTATTTCAGGCAACTCAGTCTTTGTGAGTCTTAGTTTCTCCATCTGCAAAAAGAGGAAAATTGGACTAGATTTTATATATATATATATATAAAACCTCTGTATCTAAATTAAATTCTGACTCTGGTTCTACGTAAGTATTTTAAAAAAAACACCATCTAAATCTAGCATAAATTCTTAAGAAAATACATTTAAAGCCTAAATCATCCTCCAGTTGATGAGTGGTAAGAGAATATGGACAAATGTTTCTTAAAAGAAGAATTTCAAATTATTATCAGTTTCCATGTGCTGCAAAGCAATATTAATAAGAGAAATGTAAATAAAAAATTTAAAGGTTCACCTCACATCCAGCTAATTGGCAGAAAAGCCGAAAGATAGAAATAGTTTTGAAAGGCCTATACAAAGATAGGCATACTAGAGAATTTTTTGCAGAGCATTAATTAGAATGATCATCTAGAAAATAATTTGGAAGTTTGAAAATAGAGTATATATACCTTTAGACCCAGATATTCTATTATTAGGCTATTTAAGAAGGTCCCTGTTAAAAAGAAAGACCCCATAAAAACAAAGATATAATATCTATTTATACCTTTTTTGTAGCAAAGAATTGAAAACAAAGTTGATACCCATTGATTGTGGACTATTCAATTGAATTCCCACATATAAATATAATGGCATATTATTATACTCTAAGAAATAATAAATATGACAAATATAGTAAAGCAGGGATAAACATGATCTGATACAAAGTGAATTAAGCAGACTCAAGAAACCGATCTACACAATGACTTCAACAATCTAAATGGAAAGAATGACCAAAAAGTCACCCAAAAGTGAATGTTGCAAAATTACAAAGAATAAGCAGGGCCCACCCAAAAGGGAAATAAGAAGATATCTCCATCAGCACTGTTTGTGAATGCTTCACAAAAACCTTATTTTTTAAAAGGATACTTGATACACTTTTAAGTTTAATCTATGGTTTGACATTTTCTTTATCCTTTCTTAAGACTAGACAATCAGCAAAAGAATAACAAGTACTGATGTGTAGCATCTGCTTATTTCTGAGGTGTAAATGCTTACATTGAAAATTTAAAAATTGACTCTAATGAGTTGGTTCAGCTGGCTCCAGAAAACCTGTCTTCATCCCATGACTTTGAAGAAGTGAAAGGGAACACTAGGTGGGTATACTGACTTTATATTCAGATTTTTCCCATGTGCTAATTAGTTTTACTGACTTTTCCCCACCTCTCCCTCTTTATTTTTCTTTTAAAATTTTAGTTGCTATAGATAATGGCTGTCAGGGAGAGAAGAAGGGAAATGATAGAGGGAGAAATTCTCCAAGCCCATCCCTTGAAGAACTTAGCATGCAAACCAGGATATATTTTCATAACTATGAAAATATTTAAATGTTTGGGAAAAATCAAATGCAAAATAGTAAGAAAAAATATAAGGGTAGTTAGCTTGCTTTTAGACAAGCAAGGTAATCAAAATACTATCAGGGTTAATATTCCATTCAATAGCTTTCCTTATTGGCATTGATATTTCCCTGTGTTGCTGTATAGAACAAATGTCAATGCTACTAAAACTAGAAAACATCACCCATCCTAACAAACATGTTGCCTTTTGTAGCTAATTTCAGGGCAGTGATATCACCAGAGATTAACAGCTTTTTGCATGAAGACCATAACTGACCATTTCATTTCCTTTGTAAAAAATTTTCCTAAATTTATGTAACAATCTTTCTACATCGTTCAGGTTTAAAGTAGCAATTAGACAAGTAATCAATGGCAAGAGTTTAAATAATTAAAGTAGAACCTTCTAATTCAATAATAATAATAATAATAATAATAATAATAATAATACATTTAACCTGGCAAAATCTTGGTTCAAGTAAGCCTTGTTTGCTTGCCTGATAACATCATTTTTTTATATGTAACCCCCATACTTTTTCTAGATTACTCCCTTTTTCAAACCCATGCTCTTTTCTTTAATCTACTCAAAACTGTAAGCAAAAATATGATTAAGTAGTGTAACAATTAAATTTAGGTTTGATTTAGTATAAGAGTTATAAAAGTGAACTCCACTTATCAAATATTACCCCCTAAGTCAAAATGACTATTAGCATCTTTTATTTCCAATGAGGTAGAGATAGTGAAAGGTGGGAAATATAGGAAGGAGACAAAGCCTGGTCTAGCTTCCCAGTCCTAAGTGCTGCTCCTGGTGAAGTCCAGCTCAGCCCCTGGCAGAGACTTTCGGAGTCCCAATCTCCAAGTAGAAGTCCCAGTGGTGTCTTCAGCCAGAAATCCACTGATGCAGTATCACTCCAAGGAAAAGTGTTTCTCTTTAGTTCTACTCACCAGTGCAGAATCCAAGGGAAGAGTCTCTCCAAGGAACCAGACTCTCCAAAACCAGGGAAGCAAAGAGCCTTCCTCCAGCTTGGCTCACCAATGCAGAGTGAATGAATGAATACCTCAGGTGGCCTTTTTAAAGCAGTTTTCTCGCTGTCACTTCCTGTTGTTCCCACACTTAACGGGAACCAATCACAGCCCTTGCAGCACTGCCCATGGGAGGGCAGTGGCTTTTGGAGGTATGAGTTTTCTCTAGTAAGTGATTCTTGAACTCTCTTACTTAATAGTTAGGTAGGTGCTAAAGAGGGGTACTTAAAGATCTTGATTTGTTTCACTAAAAATAGACAAAGAGAGAGTTAATTCTGTCTTCATAGTAGTAAACCACAGAGTTAAATTAGTCTGGACACTAGACTGGCCATGAAAGGAATGGACTAATCTTTCAAGAATCATGGTGTTCATTTGCTTTACTTCATATGTATTTTCAGCTTCCATATACTGCAGTCTGAACCAGTAATGAGTTTCATGCCATAATAGTGAAGCAAGTTTACATACATTCAATGGGTATTTTCTATTACAAAATTCTATTTTTAAGGTATTAGAGCAATTTGGCTGCAAAATGTAATTTGAGGCAGAATGATACAAAATTGCAGCCAGAGCACATTTTTTGACTGATTCAAAATTAAAAAAGAAATGAGTCATTTTGGAAGCATTAATTTATATAAGTGAAAAGACATGATGGAAAATTTGTGAGACTTATGACTTTATTTCAGCTTGTAAATCATCAAAATTCCCTAGAAGCACACAAACAACTAATGCATTGTTGTAGGACTGTCTGATATGCCTTGCTTATTAAATCAATCAAAATAAAAAATGTTCAAAAAAACTAAAAACTAATTTTTCTTCTTTTAATTTTTTTCTTTCTTTGTACATAGAGCTTATTTATTTTTATTTATTTTACAGTAACGCCTTTCCAAAAATAGTTCCTTCTATGATCTTCTTTTTCACTGGAGCAGTTATGTGACACAGTGGATAGAGCACCACACCAAGAATCCTGAAGACCTGAGTTCAAATCCAGCATCAGGAGTTTGCTAATTGCATAACGCTGGGCAAGTTATTTAACCCTGCTAAGGTCAGTTTTCTCTTCTGTAAATTGCAAGTAATAATAGTACTTAACTACCAGGATTATTCTAAGGATCAAATGAGATAATATTTGCAAAGTATTTGGCATATATAAATTATATTATTTATAAAAATACGAATTACATTGCTTTGTAAATGTTAGCTATCATTATTATTAGTATTCTACATAAAGAAAACATCTAATTTCATATGGGATGCTATCTAATCTAAACCATAGGGAACTCAGGTGGCATAGTGGATAAAGTACTGGGTCTAGAGTCAGCAAGACCTGAGTTCAAGTCTGGCCTTGAAACTTTATTAGCTCCGTCACTCTGGGCAAACCATTTAACCCTGTAAGGTCTCACCTCCTTAACCACCATTTTCTTATTTTAAAAATGAACTGCAGAAGGAAGTGGCAAACAACTCTAATAGTCTTGCCAAAAAAAATCCCAAATGGTGTGATGAAGTCAGACACATTGAAAAGCAACTGAACAATATAACCCACATCTAAAATAATCTCTCTCATAGCACATCCAGCATTTCCTTGAAAACTTGCAAAGATAGGAAATTCTCTTCATTTTGATAGTTCTCAATCAACTTGTAGACAGCATATTTATTTTATTTTATTTTTCTAAATAATCCCTCTTCCCTTCCCTACTCTGTAGAAGGCATCTTCCAGCAAAATATATAATTATGTTTTTCATGTTTCCACTTCTCAGTTGATTCTCTGAACATTCACAAGTTATTCTTCAAATATTAAATGTTTAGCTGTATATAATATTTTCTGGGATATACTTGTTTCATTCTTCATTATTTCATATAGTTATTTCCAAATTAAAAAATAAATTATTCTGTTCATCATTTCTTATAGCTCAGTCATATTCCATCACAATTAATTAGTTTAGCCATTTTTCGATTGATGGACATCCCCACAATTTCCAGTTCTTTGCCACCACAAAGAGATCCACAGTAAATATTTTGGAACGTGTACCTTTTTCCTGTTTCCCTGATCTCCTGAGAAAAGAGATTTAGCAATGCCACTGCTGGATCTAAGAATATAAAATATTTTACATCTATATGGACATAATTCCAAATTGTTTAAATTGGTTTACAGTCCAACAACCATGGATTAGTGTCCTTACTTTTCCACATTCCCTCCAACATTTGTTGTTTTGCTCTTTTCATTTTAGATAATCTGATATGTATAAGTTAACACCTCAGAAGTATTTTGGATTGCATTCTTTCTAATCAACAGTGATTTAGAACATTTTTTCATGTCTATATACGGCTTTTATTTCTCCAACTGAAAAACTGTATTTTCATATATTTTGCCCATTTATCATTTGAGTGATGCCTCTTATTCCCGTGTAAATTAAATATCTAAGAGACCATTAAATTAGAGAAGTCATAAGCCATAGGAGTCACAGAGTCATGTGTCTTAATTTATCAGCAAGGCAGGCTGGATTCTGGACCAGAGGAAGTCAAGGGATATAATGTATTGGGCCTTAGGTGAAAGGCTGGCCAAATGGAGGATATTGTGAGAGGGTTTAGAGTGAGCTAGAAAAGGCAGTATGTGAATCATTCTCTTTGGCTCTACCTTCTTTTACACTTGTAAAAGGAGATATCTCTCAGCAGTCCAATTGCTAATCTATGTAAGCCATCTCTGGCAAGGGGAGGCCACCCAAACCACACAAGTCTGGGAAACTCAATCTCTTGGACTCCGGTCCCTTCTTGAACTGAAGTCCACTCCTTGGCTGGCCTTGAATTGTCTCGCCTGACTATGTTGGCAGCTGAGCTGGGTCCCCTGGCCCTACTTGTGACCTGGGGCTATGGAGAACCTAGGACCTGTTGTAGCAGAAATAACAGGGCTGGAGACTTACTTTAAATTAGAAAGACTGGAAACTTATTTTCTTTCTTTCTCTTTACTAATAATTATAAATTTAATATATAAAGTATCCAAGGGTAAGTTTTATTCATAACATTTCCATAAATTTGACAAAGCTCTCTATATTTTTTATTTGGAACCACTATCTGAAAGGCTATGTATGAAAAGTTTTTTCTCTCATTTTTCTGCTTATTTAGATTTTATGTGTGATTCTCATTTTAAGTGTGCATCTTATAAAAAAAATATATTGTTGTGTTTTAGTTTGATCCAGTCTGTTTTCTCTTTCTATTTTATAAAAGAATTCTTCCCATTCACATTCAAAGTTATAAAAACTAGTTGTATATTTTTCTCCATTCTATTTTTCCTCACCATTTGCCATTCTCTTCCTCTACTTTGCCATATCCCTTCTCAGATGTCCATTCATCTGTTCTCTACCTATCTAATTTTTAGCCCTCGGCCTCTTCCCTTGCTCCCCTAGTTGCAAATCAACCTATCTTTATAAAAATCCATCTTTCAGGTTATCCTTGGCTCCTCTGTTTCACGCCCAATTCTTTTCCATTGTTGCTGCTTGTATCATTTATTCTATAGAGTTATTTCTGATTGTGGGGGAGTTTGGAGAGCACAGCAATCTCATGTCATTCCACAATCCTTTATCCAAGACACCTGAATTATTTTCCTTCATATGTACAATGCAAAGCCTAAATTTGCTTGACTGAAGCTTATACAGTTTGCTTCAAATGCTGCATTCTGTAGCCAGGCAAAACAAGCCTAATACTCTTCTATAGGATAGCGTTTCTTAAATTTAAGACAATAATTATGACCTATCCTTACCCCATCCTCCCTACTAGAGCCTTCTTTTCTACAAGTTAAATATTCCAGTTCTTTCAATGGATACCCAATGGACATGGACTCCACACCTTTCACGATATTCATTGCCGTCTTCTGGATGTTCTCTAGCCTTTCCATGTCCTTACTCACCTTTGGCTCATACCTAAAATTAACAGAACCCTCCAGGTATAGTCTGACTACAACATTTAAAATAATTCTAACACTCTCATAGTCCCGGATACCCTGCTACTTAATTTGTTGTTGATCATTTGTTTTTCAATATTGTCTGATTCTTCATGACCCCTTTTAGGGTATTCTTTTCAAAAATACTAGAGTGGTTTGCCATTTTCTCCTCCAACTTATTTTATGGATGAAGAAACTGAGGCAAATAGAGTTAATTGACTTGCCCAGTACCACAGAAATAATAAGAAGTCTGAGGTCAGATTGATACTCAGGAAGATGAGTCTTCTAACTCCAGACCTGGCATTCTGAGCATTGCATTACTTAGTTGCCCTCTGTTATTCAATAGACAATAAATAAAAATTTTGACAACCATATCATATTCTTGATTCCTATTGAAGTTATGCTCCATTAAAACTTACAAATTATTTTTCAAAGCCATGTAGGCATACTTCCTCCATTTAGTACTTGTGAAGGGGATATTTTGATTTAAGCTTTAAGATTTTATACTCATCCCTATTAAATTTCATCTTTTAATATTCATCCCAGCCTTTTAGGATGTCAAAATCATTTTGAGTCCTAACTATGTCACTCCACTTATAGCTAACTCCCAACTTATTGTCATTGGAAAATCTGATAAGCATGCCATCTATTCTTCTATCTAAATGCTTGATTTAAAAAAAAACATGTTAAATCACTGTCTCTATAGCATAGAGTTGATCAGCACATTGCCCCAGTCTAGGATTTTCTTACTTTCCAAGGTGTTACAGTTTTCCCAGGCTGGCTGAACAACAACAAAAAAATTACCTAAGTTTTCATATATTAGAGAGATAGACAGACAGATAGATAATAACAGATGGTGCAGATGAAATTAGAAATTGATTGATAGATCAATTATTATGTGCTAAGCACTGAGATAAGAGCTGTGAATTCAAATATAAGCCACAAAGCAATCTTTGCCTTTAATATCCTTACATTCTATTGGGGGAAGACAACACATAATTGTGAGCTATAAAACAAAATCTCCAAGGAGGAATACTGAAGATGACAAGGTAGAGAGGTGGTCTGAGGCATTATAGGCTGGTCAGGTTTGATGAAAGTATATTGGATAGTCTTGCTGCCAAATGAACATTGAGAGCAAGTTTCCAAAAGGAAAAAGAATAAGTAGGTGTGGAGATTTTGGACCAGAAGTGGAGAGCTATTCAGGAACACCAAGGTATTAATGTAAGTGTATGTGTATCAGAGTTTTAGAGCCAGAATGAATTTTAGAAGTAATCTAGTCCAAATATCTAATTTTTAAAATAAGTGTATTTGGGCCTAGAGAAGTTCAATTATATGTATCTGTGTGTGTGTAATTCCTTAGGCATATGTGTTTATATATATATGTATTTATGTGTATATATATATATATATATATGTATATATACTGTCAATTAAAAAGCTGAGTTTATAATCTATCCCTGTCTAACTCCATGTTCTTCCTACTATACTTGAGGCATTCACTTAAAATGTATGTAAGTATGCTGGAAACAACACAAATTTGCATAACACAACTGTAATCTTATCAGTTACTATGAGGAGGATAAGATGACTTGATTGATTGAATCAATAAACCATTACCTTTTATACATATACAATCTTATAAATGAATAGAAGCCATTTTTCTTAGGGGAGTCATTAAGGGAGTATTTTATTTTCCCAACTAATAAAGTGCAGTGAGGTATGGAATTCATTAAACCATTCATTTAATTACATGACTATTGTAAGGATAGACTTGATCCAATAACAGTTATCAGGTGTTATGATCTTATTTTACAGATGCCTATCAGCTGGTATGAGCTGGAAATCAGTTGTAGCTGTTGGGCCCAGTTAGTGGTTGATGAATGTAAACTTTCTTGAGACAGTTTATAAGAAAACCTATTTAAAAACTTAATAAAGGATCAAGGAAGGGAAGGAAAGGATAAATATAGGATTAAGGATATATTCCCTAATTCTAAGAAAACTAAACTTTTCCTAGTATCCCACTGCTTTGCAAAACCTCTCTTCTTGCTTGTGTTTCCTCAAGCTTAACTTAAACTAATTTATAACTAATTCCCCAAATTCTATCTTACTAAACCATTCTAATTATATCTATATCTATACCTATACCTATACCTATACCTATATTTACATCTATATCTATATCTATATCTATATCTATATCTATAGATACAAATTCACTGTCTCCTTTACTTCCTTCAGAGAGAAATCAATTCAGTCTCTCTCTCTCTCTCTCTCTCTCACCCTTCCAGCTGCGAGCTGGAGTTGGACCTGCTTCTCTCTTCAGTGACACAGAGAAAAGCTGGTTGTCTCTCCTTACAGCTGATCTTCTTTCACCACAACTTTTCCAGATCTCCAAGTTTCTCTCCAACAACAACTGTCACTTGCTATTTCCAGAGAGCAGAGAGCAGATCCAAACAGCCACCATCAGAGTAAGCAAACTCCAAGAGTCTGTCAGTTATTTTCCCAACAGATCTTTTAGGCACCTGACAATTCTCCAAAGGAACTTCTCTGAAGATTCCAGCTGGCTCTTAAGGTAACCCTTCACTCTACTTACTCTGTTTCTAGAAATCAACATCCTAATTAGTCCCAATACTTAATTAACTCCACTACCATAAAAATTTAGTTTTTGTAGAAAAAAAATTTGTAGAACTTTACCTGTTCCATTTTTATGCTATCAATATTCTTATAGAGAAGAGAAAAATAGATGTATGGATACATATTACTTGACATTCTCTCAATTATCTTTTTTTTTGGTAGTAATCATCTGATTTTCTCAGTAGCTTCCCAGAGTTCAGATAATATGAAAATCATTCCCTCTTCCCCCCTCAAAATTGTATTTCTTCCAGTATAGATTGCCAATGTCTATACATAATCTGATATAACCACTCTAAATATCTTTATCTTCCCCAGTAACTTCTCTACTTTGCCATATGGATTATGGGAGAACTGAGTTATCAAAGACAAAATTCAATGTTTTTGCTGACGTTTTATACATACACACACATACATATACATATATATTTATATATATATCACACAAATACATGAAATATACTTATTGTATATACTGACACATACACACACACACACATTATATATATATTTACACATATCTGGTAATAGATTCTTTTCATTTTTGTTTTACTTCTCTTTTCATCTTTCAATACTAATGGAAAAAATGAATACTCAATGAATACTCTTGGGATTGTACCTCAAACTGAACTTTTTGAAAACTTAAAAAACTCTCTAGGTGCTAATAATCTTTTACAAATTTTCTCAAGGAAGTGTTTGATGAAGTAAAAGTTCCAAGTTTTCAGAATAAGGATTCACTATTTGATAAAAATTGTTGGGAAAACTGGAAGGCAGTTTGGCAGAAACTAGATATAGACCAATATCTTACACAATTTACCAAGATAAGATCAAAAAAGATATAGGTCCTAAATGTAAGGGGAGATATAAACAAATTGGAAAAATAAGAAAAATATAATATATCAGATTTATGGATGAAAGAAGAATTTATCATTTAGTAAGAGAGAGAAAGTATTTGGGAGATGTAAAATAGATTAATTTTAAAACATTAAATTGAGCAGTTATATAACTGTATAAACCTTTTAACCCAGTAATGTCACTATTACTTTTTTTTATACACTGATCAAGGGAAAAAGAATAGAAACCACCTATATAAAAAAAGTATTTCTAGCAGCTCTTTTTGTGGTGGCAAAAGACTAGAAATTGAAGGATTGTCCATAAATTGGGGAAAGGCTGAAAAATTATGGTATATGATTTTAATGACCTTTAAAAGATCACCAAAACAACAACAACAAAAACAAGGTATATCTCGCATACTCACAAAAAAAAAAAGAATGAAAGAATTAAAGAAGGAAAGGAAGGAAGAAAGAAACAAAGAAAGCAAGTAAGCCCTGGAAAGATTTATATGAAGGGGATGCAAACATGATGAACAAGAACACATGTACAATATGATAATATGTGTATAACCTATTTATTACCTGTCTTCTTGGGAAGAGGGAAAAACAGAAAGAAAAGAGAATGAGACAGATTTTTAGATCTAGCTACTGTGAGAATTTGTTTCTCTTGGATACATACAATTATTATAATTGATAACAAATCAGATGTTTTATATTATTGTTCTGTGTCTATTATATTTAATATTTTAAAATAAATAATAACTCAAAAAATATATTTACAAAATTGGTCTTGCATTTGTCCATCATCTTTTTCAATTTTGTAAGTAGAACAAATTGTTGTCTAGGTAGTTTCTTGTATTTCTTGTTGTAGATTATATCTGCTCTATTTCCTTAAGAAAAAAAAATAGTAGTCCATGTTATTGTCTTTTCCTTGATCTATTTTCCATTTTGTAGGTTTCAATAACTTCTCTGAATAAGTCATTGTAGAGTTTTTATAATTATATAATGCATTTCATTCTCATATCTATACATTTCTATTAAATTTATATTTGCTTTAATCTGAGAGCTTAATGGATAATCAGCAATGTTCATTATCATGAAATTTCCTGTCTTCTTCCTTTGCCTAGAATTACCTCCTGAGGGAAATGACTTTCCCCAAGTAGTTTTAATTCCCAGTCAGAATTAATAAAGGTTTCCCCACCTACCTGTTTTTGCAATCCCTCTCCTCTTTCTTCCTCCCAGGTTCCTACTGTCCTTCATATATGTAGCAGAATCAGCTAATATTGCCCCATTTGGAGTTTGGGGTAAAGTAAAAGAGACCAGTTTTTATGAAGAGTTATCACGACAGGAGTCCCTATTCTAGGCCCAAACCCCTAGTAAAAAGGCAGATAGTTTGAAGTGCTAAATAAAGGCCAGTTTGTAGAATATTTTTTAAATACCAATTGCTAGACTTATTTATTAGTTCAATATTTCTTTTGCTTTCAATTTTATCAATTTCTCCTTTACTTTTTAGGATTTCCAATTTAGTTTTTGCCTGGGAATTTTTGATTTGTTCTCTTTCTAGCTTTTCAAGTTGCATGCCCAATTCATTGATCTCCTCTTTCTCTATTTTGTTGACATAGGCTCTTAGAGTTATAAATCTTCCCTAGTACTGCTTTGGCTATATCTCATAGATTTTAATATGTTGTCTCCTCATTTTCAGGCTCTACAGTGAAATCAGTAATTGTTTCTATGATTTGTTCTTTGACCCATCAGTTTTAAAAAAAATAGATTATTAAGCTTCAAATTAATTTTAAATTTGCCTCTCCAAGAGCCCTTATTAATTGTTTTATTGCATTATGATCTGTAAAAATTTCATTCATTGTTTCTGCTTTTCTGCATTTGTTTGCAATGATTTTATGCTCTAGTACAAGGTCAGTCTTTGTATATGTACTTGAAAAGAAGATATATTCCTTTTTACCCCTATTCAATTTTCTCTTGATATCTATTAGCTTTAATTTTTATTATATTTCATTCAATTCCCTTTACTTCTTTCTTATTTCTTTTGCTTTGATTTATCTAGTTCTTATAGAGGAAGGTTGAGGTCCCCCACTAATATGGTTTTACTATCAATTTCCTCCTTAAGTTCCTTTAGTTTCTCCTTTAAAAATCCAGATGCTATACCATTTGATGCATAGTGATATTTCTTCATTATTTAAACTACCTTTTAACAAGATGTAATTACCTTCCTTTTTTCTTTTAACCAAATCTATTTTTACTTTAGCTTTGTCTGAGATGATTGCTACTCCTGCCTTCTTTGTCTCATTTACAGCCCAATAAATTTTGCTCCACCCTCTTACCTTTACCCTGTGTATGTCTATCTGCCTCAATTGTGTTTCTTATAGACAACATATGGTAGGATTCCGATTGTTAATCCAGTCTTCTTTAGGCTTCCATTTTATGGGTGAGTTCATACCATTCACATTCATAGTTATGATTACTCTCTGTGTATTCCCCTCCATTTTGACTTCCTTCTTTAATCCTAACCTTTCTCCTCCCCCTCTTACCCTGCATTCTAATGTTTCACTCTAAGTCAGTCCATTTTCCCCTCTCTTATATTAGTTCCCTTACCACCACCTCCCTTCTTATTTCCCTTTTACTATAAGGCCTTTTGAATGTCTCCCTCACATCTCCCTCCCTTGTATTATTCCCCTTCCCAATAACTCATTTATTATTACAGTTCTACTTCTCTATAAGTAAAGATACAATTCTGTACCCCCAATGGATCTAACTGTTCTTCCCTCTCTGAGCCAATTCCAATAAGAGTAAAGTTTAAGTATTACTGTGTCCCCAGGCTATTCCTCCCTTGCATTATATTGGTCTTCTCCCCTCTCTCCCTTTCCCCTATGTTTCTTTATGTGATATAATTTACCCTTTTTTTTATCTCTTTGCCCATTTATCTTAATATTATTCTCTTTTTTAACCCCTGTTTTTAGCTTACCACGCTACCCTCTCTTTATACTTCTTCTAGCTACTATGATAATGATAACAGTTATAGATAACACCTTTCCATTTAGAAATATATGCCATTTGGCTTTTTTGAAGCCCTTACATTTTTTCTCTTTTTTATTTACCTTTTTATCTTTCTCTTGAATTCTGTTTTTGGACATCAAATATTCTGTTTATGTCTGGGCTTTTTTTTTAAGAATGCTTGGAAATCTTCTATTTTATTAAATAACCATATTTTCCCCTGAAAGAATATAGTCAGTTTTGCTAGGTAGTTGATTATTGGTTTTAGACCCAGTTCCCTTGCCTTCTGGAATGTCATATTCCATACCTCTGGTCCTTCAGTATGGATGCTGCCAGATCCTGTGTAATCCTAGTTGAGGTTCCATGATATTTGAATTATTTCTTTCTAGCAACTTATAGTATCTTCTTCTTGACCTGTGAGTTCTTAAGCTTGGCTATAACATTCCTGGGAGTTGTCAATTGGGGATTTAAAGCTGTAGGTGATCTATCTATTCTTTCAATCTCCATTTTACTCTCATGGTTCAAGAATTTTGGGGCAGTTTTCTGGGATAATTTCCTATAATATGATGTCTAGGCTTTTTTGTTGTTATTGTTTATGATTTTGGGGTACTCCAATAATTCTTAAATTGTCTCTCCTGGATCTATTTTCCAGGTCAGTTGTTTTCTCAGTGATATGTCTTGTATTATCTTTGAATTTTTTTTCATTCCTTTGATTTTTTTTTTAAACCCTTGTACTTCGGTGTATTGTCTCATAGGTGGAAGATTGGTAAGGGTGGGCAATGGGAGTCAAGTGACTTGCCCAGGGTCACACAGCTGGGAAGTGGCTGAGGCCAGGTTTGAACCTAGNAGTTCTTAAGCTTGGCTATAACATTCCTGGGAGTTGTCAATTGGGGATTTAATGCTGTAGGTGTTCTATCTATTCTTTCAATCTCCATTTTACTCTCATGGTTCAAGAATTTCAGGGCAGTTTTCTGGGATAATTTCCTATAATATGATGTCTAGGCTTTTTTGTTGTTATTGTTTATGATTTTGGGGTACTCCAATAATTCTTAAATTGTCTCTCCTGGATCTATTTTCCAGGTCAGTTGTTTTCTCAGTGATATGTCTTGTATTATCTTTGATTTTTTTTTTCATTCCTTTGATTTTTTTTAAACCCTTGTACTTCGGTGTATTGTCTCATAGGTGGAAGATTGGTAAGGGTGGGCAATGGGAGTCAAGTGACTTGCCCAGGGTCACACAGCTGGGAAGTGGCTGAGGCCGGGTTTGAACCTAGGACCTCCTGTCTCTAGGCCTGACTCTCACTCCACTGAGCTACCCAGCTGCCCCTGATTTTGTTTTAAAATATCTTGATGTCTTGAAAAGTCATTAACTTCTAATTGGCCAATTCTAATTTTAAAGATTGAATTTTTTCCACAACCATTTGATTCTCCTTTTCCTTTTGGTTAATTCTTCCTTTTAAGTCACTCTTTACTTCTTCTAATTTTTTTGCATCATTTCTACCAGATCAATTCTAGCTTTCAAATCCTGTGCCTCTGTTTCCAGATAACTTAATTTACTTTTTAGGCTACTATTTTCCTTTTGTCATTATTCTTCAGTCTTATTTGATTTTTAGATTCCTTTTTGAGCTTCTCTATAGCCTACATCCAATACCTTGTGGTTTTTTGTTTGTTTGTTTATTTTTAGGTTTTGTTTTATGTTTCCTGCATCTTGTCCTTGTATATTGGTTTTGTTCTTTGGTCCTTACACCCATAGAAGCTTTCAAATGTAACTTTTTTCTCTTCTTTACTCATTTGCTTTTCCCTCCCATCTTATTGACTATAAACTATTGATACCAAACCAGAATGTTTGAGCTGTTATGTCCTAAGACATAATCTTCTCTTTTCTTAATATTTTGCTAGTATACTAGATTCATGTAGTTGATCTAATCTGGTAAGCTGGCCTTCCTTGAGGTAAATTTTTGACTGTAGCCAGAGGGCCAAGGGTGTCCTACCTGATGCCCCACCCCAAGTTTCTCAACAAGAACCATTATCAGAACCCTGGATCATGTGTGGTGGGTCAGAAGCAAATGCACCCCTCCCCCCAGCTTCAGTCTCTGCACAGGGCTCACACAGTCAGCCCAGTCTAATCACAGGTCTTAGAGTTGGGTTGGGGAAGGTGTTCAGCCAGCCTGTCTCTCCCTTATCCCATGAAAATAGACACTCTGTGACTACCTTTCATGTTGTTTTCAGTAGGAGAGTCTCAATCCTTCTATTTGTTGGGTTTGGATTTCTGATTCCTTTGATGCAGAATATAAATATTGGTTTGGAAGGATTGTCAGAGAGGTTGGAGCTTTGGGTCACCATCTTGGCTCTGCCTCCAATGTAAGTCATCAAAAGGATTTTATACTGAATGAAGACTGAATTAGGAATCAATATCCTTATTACATTGACATATTCATAGCTTGAATGGCTTGAAGCACTAAATGTACTTGGAAAAGCAATAGGCCTGGGCTTGAGTACAGGCTCTAACTTGTGGGGTTTCCTTAGTTAAGGCACTTATTGTCTTTAATCAACAATATCGTCAACTGGTATGAATATAATATTCCCTAGGAATATTATGCAGAAATTATTTTTAAAAGATGAAAGTGCTATATAAATACTTGCTACAATTATTATTTCTGCCTTCCTGATGTGAGATGAAGATGTGCTTTCAGAAAAGGTGGTTCATATTTGAACTTATTTCTTCTACTTCCATGAATTCTTATTTGAACATTGAGGAAGATGATTTCAAGAACAAAAAAGTTGCAAATATTTTAACATAAATTTACATTTGTTCTTCAGGTTCTTAAATTTGTATATTTAAATTTGTTGTCAAGTTAGCAACATGAAAAAGGAGGTGATAGATAGCTGTCAAGTGCCTGCTTTGGAAAAAGCACAAATTCCCTATATCAGTTATACTCAGCAATGCATTTTGAAATGACAGGGAAATCTAATCTTTTTTTTTTTAATATTATAGTCACCAAATCCTTAGAATGAAGCTCAAATCATACCACTATAAGAAAACATCTGACAATTTCCCATGTTTCCCAAATGGGTTTCAAAATATCTTGGTGCATTTTAAAGAATATTTCCATATTGGAAATATGTTATATACAATGATTTAGAAGGATAATAGAAATCATGAGGCATTTTATGCTTTGTCTCTGCCTCCAAAGTATGTGACCTTGCGTACATCATCTATTCTTTTTTATGTCTTAGTTTCTTCAACCATAGAACAAGATAAATAATGTTCTATGGTTAGGACACCCACTTTGGACCAGATTCCTTGGCAGACTATAAAAATAATTCATGAAAAAAAATGGTCCATAAACATCAGACTAACCATATAAATAATGGAGTAAGCAAAGAAACACCCCTAAGGAAGTAGACTTTGGAAAATATTCAGTTAAATATATGCAACTTTACATAATAATAATTATATTCCTTATGATTACTATTTTATAGGACTTTAGGTTTGCATAGTTCTTTAAAACAGGTCTAACTTAACCTTTATTATAATCTTGAGGTAGATGCTATTATTATCTTCATTTTGTTGTCATTTTGGTGTTTCTCAGTCATTTTTGACTTTGTTATCCCATTTTGAGTTTTCTTGTGAAAGATACTATAGTAATTTGCTATTTGTTTCTCCAATTCATTTTACAAATGAGTAACTGAAGGAAACAGAGTTAAGATTTGCCCAGGATAAAACAACTAGTAAATGTCTAGAGCCAAACTTAAACTCAAGAAGAAGAGTTTTCCTGACAATAGGCTCAGCACTATACCCACTGTACCATCTAGTTGCCCCTTATTTTAAAGATAAGCAAATTGAGTCCAATTCTGAATTGTCTAGTGTGACACAGCTAATGACTGTATGATGCAGAATTTCAACTCGTCTTTCTGACTCCAAGCCCAATGTTTTATTAACTGTGCCAATTTTAGCTAGAACAATTAAAATTAGGTTTCTTTAAATAAGATGATCTATAATCAAAAGTTATGTGGCAAATCACATAGTTAGAAATGGGAAGGTGTAGGCAGGAATCTTAACTCTTCACTTCATTGATGTGTGGAAAAAGGTTAGGACTTACACTCTCTTGGCTATAATTTCTCCAGAAACTGTACTTAATGAATTTGTCATCTGACTAAGATTAAATACATCCTGGGGGAGAACTGTCAACTGTTATTGCTGAAATAACCATTAATGACTGATTTTTAAAAGAATTTGGAGAATAAAGGGGACTCTAGACCAGAGGACAAGAGGATAGCAAATGTCCCAATATTTATAAAATAAGGGGGCGAAGAGTTAAAAAAAAAACTTTGGGCCAGTTAAATTGGCTTTGATTTCAAGGAATTTTTAGAATATGTTATTAGTGAGATGATTAGTGAGATAAAAAGGAAAGTCTTAATAACATAAAGCCAGTTTCGATTCATCAAGAATTGATCCATTAAATTAACCTTGTTTATTTTTGACAAGGTTACTAGACTGGTAAGTCAGCCCACTGTGCATATAGTTTAACTACCAAAGTTTTTGACAAAGTGTGTCAAGCTACATATATGGAAAAAATGAGAAGACAGCTACATTATAATGAAGTTAGATGTATTTGAAACAGAGTAAATGTCTTGATCCAATGAGTAGTCATTAGTGATTCAATATTAAATTGGAAGGAGGTCTCCAGTAGATAGCCCCAGGGATCTATGCTTGGACCTGAACTGTTTAATATTTTTACCATTGATTTAGATAACATCATAAAGGGAATACTTTTCAAATTCACAGGTGATTCAGAGCTGAGAGAGATAGTGAATCCATGAGATGATGGCACAGAGATTCAAAGAGCAGTGAGAGGCTAGAACACTATGTCAGATCTGATAAAATAAAACTTAACAAGGAAAAATGCAAACTCTTCCATCAGTTTTACTGGCACAAAATAGAAAAGATGGCTGCACAGTAGTCTGTCTGAAAAAAAAAATGATCCTGGGATTTTATCGAACCACTAGTTCAAATAGTTGAATATGTCAGCCAAAAAGGCTAATGTAATTTTTAGCTACCTCAATAAGACACTTTATCTAGAAGTAGGTAAATGAAAGAAATATACACTAAACACTGCCCTAGTCAGACAATAGAGTCTTATATTTAGTTATGCACATCACCATTTATGAAGGACATTGTTGTTCATCCTTCCTTTACAGAGGGCAATGTCATCATGGGATGATGTTTTGACTTGCAAGTAAATTGGGTTTAAGTGGGGCAGGGTTACACAAAATTGTCAGCTTCACTTTCTCTTCCAGATACATTGACGTTCAGTGGCAAGAGAAAAGTCAGAATGATTGGTGATGACCCAAGCTGCAGTGGATGACTTTGGTTTCTTCAATGTCTGGCTAAGTTTTAAACACTTCACAGCACCTATTTCATCACCTCCATAGCCTTTGGAACAAATTATTTTCATCTCCCCTTTTCAGTGGAGGCAAGTCTTCACATGCTTAGGGTAGATTTCCTCCCTCATTCATTGATGGGTTTGAGACCTGTTGCTTACTCTAAACCTAGTTTAGCCCATCTGAGAAAGTTTTACGGTATAAAGCCATCTCTGTAGATCTGATAGTCCTCCCTGATAACTCCACACACTGCTGAAGAACACTGATACATTGACCTTGACATGAGTAAGATCTGAGTTTGAATCTATTTACAAACCCTTACAAGCTATGACCCTGCTCTAGTTATTCATCTTCTCTCTGTCTCAGTTTTGTCATCTGTGAAGTAATGATATCACTGCATAAGCTGCCTCTGCTGCTTTGGGGCCATTCTCTGGGGCCAGCAATATTCTTGAATCAGATTAAGAAAGAATTATGAAATATGCAACTAAATAATTAAAACTAAAATAGAACATAGATAATGTTCATGTCTGTTTTCCTAAGTCAATTTAGAATTTCATGAATTTTAGGTCCAATTTGATTCCAATACTATTTGAGCTTGATACCACTTCTCTATTGCTTTTGTAGGACTGTTGTATGAGTCATATGAAGTCTTGCATGCAAAGAGTTTTACTAACTTTTTATTGATATATAAATTATTTTTATTATTGCATTAGAAAAATAAACAGCTGGTTTTTCATTTTGTCCCACTCATAAAAATATGTGAGCCTTAACATCTTCTCCTGCTGATTTAAAAATTGGCTTGAGATTTTTACTATTTCTTCGATGAATCACAACTGTATATTTTTAATAAAGATTTTTTAAATTAAACAAAATTATGCTCACTTATCAAAGAGAGGAAGCATTTTATCATGGATAAAAAATGGATATTGTGGTAGAAAACTGGCCTGTATTGGGAAGACCTCTCAGTTTCTAACAAAAACACATATTGCATATAAATTCCTGTGTAAATCATCTAACTTCTCAGTGCCCCATACTCTTCTGAAAAACAATTTCCCAAAGACCATAAGCTGTAAAGTCATCAAAGATCATAGTTGTGAGTTCAGTAATTTTTTTAGATAAATAATGTGCCCTGACATGCCCCAGATTTTATCCTCAACTCAGATTTCCCCTTTCTTTTCATGAAGGAGCTAGCTAGGTGCCACTATGGATAATGCCTACCTGAAGTTGGAAAGACTTCAGTTCAAATCCTACATCAGAAAGTTAATGTGTGATGCTTATCAGAGTACTAAATATCTGCCAGTTTCAATTTCCTCATCTGCAAAATTGAGATAATAATAGCACCTACCTCCCAATTCTTGGGAGAATAAAATTGAATAGTATTTATAAAGCTCTTTTCAAGCCTTATAGCACTTTACAAATTTGAATGACTACTATTATATCTTGACAGTTCTTCCCTGAGATCCAAATTTTGATAACTTTTTTTTTAAAACTTGACCCTAAACCCAAGTCCTCATATTCAATCAGTTGACAAGTTTTTCCTTTTCTGCCTCTATTGCAGCCTTTGCAAACTTTCCAGTATTAGCAAATGCTAGGATCTTTCCTCCTCATTCTTGTATAATAATAGGCCAGACTGGCAATAAATTTCTATTGTACCAAGCAGTATGCTAAAATTTGGGTAAAGAAAAAGGAAGACAGTTCCTGACTTCTAGGAGTTTATATTGTAATTGAGGAAGAAAATGTGCAAAAAGGAACTGAAAAAATGAAGATCCTATCAAAATCTGAAGAGTCATAAGCAGAGACAGGTGGGAAATGATAACTCATGACATGAATAACTAATAAAAATCAAATACACAGGGCTGGTAACTTGGAAAGACTGAAGAAGTCAGAAAAGAGGGAGAAAGATCAATGAAAAACCATCGGAAAACAGAATTCTGGTCTCAGTCAGTCAACAAGCATTTAGTAAGCTCTTGCTATGGGACAGGTACTAAGTACTGGAGCTACCAAAAATTACCTTTCCCGTAAAGAATCTCACATTTAAGTGGGAGGCAACATGAAATGAACACAGCTTAAAAAAAAGACACAATGTAAGGAAAGAGAAGGCATTTGATGAAATAGGGAAAGACTTCCTAAAAGTGTTGTTTGTTGTGAACCATAATAGGAAGAATGAAACTTAGAAGGCATAGGTGAGAGTGTAAGGGTCTTCCACAAATAGAGGAGAGCATGGAAAAAAACATGAAATTAGAAGATATAATCAAGTGACCTGTCCAAGGAAAACCAAGTAGGGCTCTATAGCTGGATTGTGGAATTTGTGGAGAAGAATGTTAAAAATTCTTAGTTCTTAAAGGCTGGAAGACCTTTGGTGGTGAGGAACTTTTAATTCCAAACAAAAGAATTTATATTTGATTCTGGACATAACCTGAGGGGATTGGAGTTTATTGCTTAGGGAAATGACATAGTTTGACCTGTACTTTGGGAACATTACTCTGGTAGCTGAGTGCAAGGTGGACTGATGTACAAACAGATTTGAGAAAGTGAGATAAACCAGAATACTCTTGCAATAGTCCATGAGTGAGACTCCGAGACCTGCACCAGTGTGGCTGTGTGAATGAAGAGAAGTAGGAATATAGAATAGATTTTATAAAGAGAGAAACAAGATGTGGTTTCAGCTTGGGTACGTGGAATGAGTTCTAGTGACTAGCAGAGAATGACACTTAGGTTGTAGGCTTCAGTGTGGAGGAAAAGGAAGATGATGGTCTTCTCAACAGGAATTATGCCTACGGTATCCTTCCTGATGTCACCTCTTCTAAAAAGTCTTTATGGAACTCCCCAATTCTTCTTCTTCTTCCTTAGATTTTCTTGTTAAATATTTAACTCTTATTTAGAAATACACAGATTTGTTTATGTTTCTTAACATCTGTTGTGCTGTTCTTCATCTTGATACCTGTGCAATCATTAGCAATATCTTGTCCTAGATAGAGGTCTAGCAACTGTTGATTAAATTGAGATGAGGGGGGAAGTGCATTTAGGAAAGGGATATCTGATTCAGCACAACATTTTTTTTTGTTCAGAGAATATTGGAGGGAAATAAAAATATTTGAATGACACTGGATAGAATCTATATTCAATTAGAGTAATGGTTTCACCATAACTTTCCTAGCTACCTCTTCACACCTTCCTGGAAGCAGACAATGTAGTAGCTGTCATAGTTTTTAAGAAGCCCTGTTCCACAGTGATATGTTCGCTAGACTACACACTAGCTAGGGGCTCTAAAAACGAGGTGCTTTTCAAAACAATACAGGTGAGTGACGCTTTATTAATGCACCTTAAAATGAGCTCTATTGCAATATGATACACTTTATGGTTACTTAGAGGGAAAAATCCAATCTTGTAGAGAAGCATGCCTGGATACATAGTTATTTCTTTTAGGAAGCATAATAATGACCTCAAGAAAGAAATTAGGAATACTGAGGATCTAAAATCATTAGATTTCTATACAGATGAAGGATTTGCATAAATCCTATTTGGTACCAAATGCACAACTGTGTATTGATGTTGGTCTCCAGGGAAGGAGAGGATGCAGATGAATTGCTTTTAACATGTGAAACTGTCAGCAGGACTATTTTGCAGGGTTTAAATTCAGCTCTGAAAGACTGATGGATTCCATGTTTATGAGGCCATGGAATTGAATAATCAATGCTGATGGGTTATACAAATGTAAATTTCAGATACTGCCCTTCAAAATTCATTAATAAAACAGAGCAAAATCAGAAACAATTTCAAATGAAAATCACTACCAGGAGATTATGAAAACACTGCTGGGAGTACTAGATGTGTGGAAGTCATTTAAGAGGTAAATAATCATTTATGAGCTTTCTCACAAATGGATGCCACTTTTTATTGTTCAGTCCTTTTCAGTCATATCTGACTCTTTGTGACCCCATCTGGAGTTTTCTTGGCAAACAGACTAGAGTGTTTTGTCATTTCCTTCTTCAGCCCATCTTACAGATGAGGCAAACAGGGTTAAACAACTTGCCCATGATTACATAGCTATTAAGTGTCTGAAGCAGGATTCAAATTCAGGAAGATGAATCTTCCTGACTCCAGGCCTAGTATTCTGTCCACTGTACCCCTAGCTAGCCTTGATATCACTTTATTCTTCATCAAAGGAGAGTATTTTCAATGACTCAGCTGGAAGTTTGAGTATGAAGAACTGATACTTCTCTATCTCAGTTGGATATAGTAATTTGATATTAACTCTGAAAAATATTAATTTTAATCTCATGCTCTCTGGATTAAACAAAGAGACACATATCTGTAATTTTTTGTTAATAATTAAGCCATTTGGAAATGCAATCACCATACTCACCAGTTAACTGAATCAAAAAATATTAAAATGACTGTATACGTGGCAGGAAATATTAATAGAAAAGCTTTCCAAATAACCATTCACAACTGACTTTACACTACTTGCATTCTGAGTCACTTTGAATTTAAAAACAGTTGTTTTGTTTTGTTTATGTGAAACAAAGTGAGATAAAATTCATCCACTCCTGTGAAGTGAATAACTTTATTTCTTGTGTAATAAAACCAAGACAATGATTTGGGATAAGAGGCCATCATTTTAAATGGCCAGAAATGTATCTGCATAATTACCATTTTTCTACTTCACCTTGTTAATAGATCCCAGTGAAATGTATCTTCATGAATTAAAAATTCAAAAGCTAAACAGCTTGTCCAGGAACTCAGATTAAGTTAATCATATAGCCTGGATTAAACTATTGAATCAATCCAATTTAGGGGCAGTTTTGAGTTATCCTCTACTCTCCATAATTGAGCATCTTTCTCTTCCCTTATTTCTCATAGCACTTTCTCTGGCCCTTGAAAATGAGATAATAAATTCCTTTCTTCTTTCTTAGCTAACTATGTAAATGTCTGAAACCTTTATCATATTGTAAGATCCTTGGGAGCAGAGATTATGTTCATCTCTCTATAATCTGATTTGTTCATTACCTTCAGCAGTTTTTAACAAAATACAATACCTAGGATTTATGCAGTTCTTTGAGATTTATAAAATTCATAAGTTCAATTGTTTTTTTTGTTCCTTACCATAGAACTATGAGATACTAAGATATACTTTTGGAGTAAATTTCTTAATAATCCCCCATGAAATTTTTATTAATGTACTAAATATGTAGGCTTTTAGATGATGATGAAATTAAAAACTGATTAAATGACCAGACCACTGAGTAATTAAATGTTTGAATTCAACACAAAAAAAACTAACTATTGAAATAAAATATTTGATGTTCTCCAGTTTGTTTTTTGTCCATTATTTGAATGAAGATATAATTTATATGCTTATCAATGTTCCAGGTGATAGGAAAATAGGAAAGATAATTCATGTTTTCAGTGACAGAGTCAGTATCCAATAGGATAGTATAATACACTAATTCTATTTAGATGAAATTACAAAGAGATTTACAGACCATAATCATGAATTGCCCTTAGCATAGAAGTTTCCCTACTTATGTGCTTTCTTTACTTTAAATATATATTTCTTTACTTTAAATATGTATGTATTTTTTCTGTACTTTAAATATGTATCAAATTCTCATCCACATGAACATTATATAGAGAGAGTTTATGGCTGAACTGTGAAGTTTTGATTATTCCTTCATTTGCCTTATATGGGAAATTGCGAAGTTATTTTCATTTGCATTCTCATTAATTCTTATATTTTAAAGTTTATAGCACCATGTGATTGATCTTGAATAAATAGGAAACTTATGTAAAGTCTGTGACAGGGAAGGGGTCAGAAGCTAAGGTCGCAATTAGTAGAATTATATCCCAAACATCAATATTATTATGTTATGCTTACATTCCTGGAAAAAAAAAACTTGAATTTTAGAAGTGTCATGGAGGCTTCTCTCTTGAAATGCTAGAGCTGTCAATTGATGAAAGTTGGAGTTTTATCAAGTCAACACAGAAAACAAGATTAGATACACACAAAACACTTGGACAATAGGGTAAAATGTGAATTCAGAGGACTCTGAGTTTTTCTTTGTTTATTTTTAATAAACTAATGCTTAATGAAATGAGTAGTCAGGAAAACATGTCATACAATGACCCCAATAATGTAAACAGAAAAAAATTTCAAGGTTACTGAACTCCTATCAATCTAGTGACCAACCACAATTTCAGAAGATTAGTGTTGAAGAATTCCATACATTTCTTGGCAGAATGATACAAAAATAGGATATTCATTAGTCATCTAAAATATGTTTATTTGTTTTTCTTAATTATGGTTATTTGGCAAAGGGAGAACTGTTTGCAGGTGGTAAGTAGGTGGATAGTGGTAAACATGCTAAAAAGAAATAAAAGAACATCAACTAAATATTAAAATTACACACAAGGTAAAAAAAGTACAGAATGGGAAATAACAAAAGCAATTTTGCAATTACTGTATTAAATATATAAAAATTTAAAAACACAAAATTAAAACAGTTGAAAGTGGTAACTTCATATACAATTTCTGTCTTGTTATTAATTTATGAACATGTTCACATTATGATTATTATATATATAAACATATATATACTTAGAAATGTAATTTAATAAAATAAATAATATATAATATCCAGCACTAATGATCTGACCAGGATAAAGTACCATAAGGCTGTTCCTTCCAACTTTTATTTTAAGAAACCCATACCTTCTTTCTTAGTATAAATTCTAAGAGAGAAAAGCGTCAAAGAGTAGGCAATAGGGGTTAAGTAACTTGCCCAGGGACTTAGAGTTAGGAAGTATCTGAGGCCATTTTTTGAACCAGGTCCTCCCATTTCTAAGTCTACTGCTCTATCCACTGTGCTAACTAACTGTTTCTACTTCCCTCATTCTTAATGAAAGTTTCAATCAGTATGATAATAGAATTATTCAAGATCTTTTGGCTATAATGTCATTTTGTTGATTTACATTATTTTCTCTATCCATTCAAACTCTTAAGATCTTTTTTTCACATGAACTATTTGTCAATGCTTCCCACATTCTATATTTTGAAATTAATTTTATTAGTGTTATAATTTTATATTTATCCTCATTAAATTTCTTTTTATTTGATTAGTAGCATTCTTCTGTTCAGAAATGCTTGAATTCTAATGCTGATTCAACTTGTTAACTACACTAACGTTTTGTACACTCAGTTTGTACACTCACAAATTTGATGAATATGAGAGATATGCCTTAATTATAGACAATTTTTAGAAAACTAAATAAGTAGTGTAGGGCCAAAACATATCCATAGCCCATTTTATCAGACAACTTCTTCCAGGTTGGTAATGATGGTTAAATGATTGATTGCTCTTTCATTGAATCATTCACCAAGTTCTAAATTCCTTTAATTGTACTATCATTTAGACAACTAAACTTTTTATTCCTCACAAATATGGAATAAAGGCATTACTGAAATCAAGATGCATGATGCCTATGGAGGTCTATTAATCTATCAATGTAGTTGTTCAGTCATTTCAATTGTGTCTGACTTTGTGAACCCTTTGGGGATTTTGTTGGTAGAGATACTTGAATGGTTTACCTTTTCTTCCAGTTTTCTTCATAGATGAGAAACTAAGACAAACAGAGTTAAATGACATCCAGAATCATAAAGCTAGTAAACTGCTGAAGTCAGATAGTTTACCAATTAGTAATCTGGCCCCCAAAATAAAATGATTGAACGGGTAGGATTTATTCTTTTGTTCCCTATATTACTTTTAAATATAGTTTTTAATAATCATTTTCTGACATTTTTGATCCATGTTATTTCCCTCTTTTCTCTGTTCATCCATGCAGGAAATGAAGTAAAAAATGGAATGCATCAATCTGCATTCAGACGCCATCAGTTCCTTCTGAAGTGATGGGTAACCTATTTCATCATGGATCCCTTGGAGTTATCTTGGACCTTTACATTCCTGAAAATGGTTGTCACTCAGGGTTGATCACCTTATTTCTCTTACAGTATACAATGTTCTCCTTGTTCTCCTCACTTTGCTTTGCATCTCTTCATATGTGTCTTTCCAGACTTTTTTGTAATTATTCTGTTGGTCATTTCTTATGGCAAAATAACATTCCATTACAATCATATACATAACTTGTTCAGCCATTCACCAAATGATGAACATCCCTTCAGTTTCCAATTCTCTGCTACCTCAAACAGTACTGCAATAAAAGTTTTGACATAAGTAAGACATAAAACAAAGTTTTGACATAATTCACCTATCATTGATCTCTTTGGAAAACAGACCTAATAGTGGCATTGTTGGGTCAAAGTGTATGAGTGGTTTTATGGCATTTTGTGCATGGTTCCATGTTGTTCTCCAAAATGGTTTTATGTGTTTACAGTACCATAACAGGGTATTAGTATCTCAATTTTTCTACATTACCCAGTATTTATCATTTTCCTTTTTTGTTATATTAGCCAGCCTGATAGGTGTGAAGTGGTACCTCAGATTTGTATTAATTTCCATTTCCCTAATTAATAGTGATTTAGAACATTCATGTGACTTAAGAAAGTTTTAGTTTCTTCATCTGAATTGCCTTTTCATATCCACTGATGATTTTTAAATTGTTGTCTGACTTGAACCTTTATAAATTTGACTTAGTTCTCTATATATTTGAGAAATGAGGCTTTCATCCCTAGGACTTGCTATAAAAACATTTCCCCAATTTGTTGTTTCCTTCTAATCTTGGTTTTATTTGTGAAAAAAAAATAACTTGATGTAGTCAAAGTCATGTTTTATAATTTACAATGATGCCTATGCCTTGTTTGGTCATAAATTCTTCCCAAATCCATAAGTCTGACAGGTGCAATATTTTGAAATGCCCTAATTTGTTCATGGTATCCCCATCTATTTCTAAATAATATATACATTTTGACTATATGGTGTGAGATATTGGGCTATGATTAATTTTTCTATATTATTTTCTAATTTTCTCAGCAGTTTTTGTTAAATTAAGTTCTTCTTCCAAAAACTTGGATCTTTGAGAATGTCAAATACTACATTATTATGGTCATTTACTTTGTGTTGACTGCCTAATTTATTCCATTGATCCATTATTCTATTTCTTAGCCTCTACCAGATTGTTTTGATGGTTCCTGCATTATAATCCATTTTAAGATCTAGTAAACCTAGAACATTATCCTTCATATTTTTTCATTAATTCACTTGATAATCTTCATCTTTTGTTCTTCCAGATGAATTTTATTAATACTTTCCCCAGGTCTCTGAAATAATTATTGGTAATTTTATTGATATTATAGTGAATAAATCAATTTAGGAGAAGAATTTTCATTTTTAGTGTAAGGACATGGCCTACCCATGAGCAATTGATATTTTTCCAATTGTTTAAATTTAAATTTATTTGCGTGAAAATTGTTTTGTAGTTGTGGTCATATAGCTCCTGAATTTGTCTCGGCAGGTACACTACCACATACTTTATATTGTCTAGGGTTGACCTAAATGAAATTTTTCCTTCTTTACTGATGGACTTTATTGTTAGTATAAAGAAAAGCTGCTGATTTATGTGAGTTTAATTTATATTCTAGAGCTATGATGAAGTTGTCAGTTATTTTTATCAGTTTTTCGGTTGAATCTCCTGGATTCTTTAAGCATTCTATCATATCATCTGCAAAGAGTGATAGATTTACTTCTTCATTGTTATTCTAATTCCTTTAATTTCTTCTTTTATTACTATAGCTAGTTTCTTGTACAACTCTGAATAGTGGTAAGAATGAGCATCCTTCCTTCATTCCTAATCTTATTGGGATGGCTTTTAACTTATCCCCATTACAGATACTGCTTCCTGATGGTCTAATGAATATTCAGAATTTTAAGGAATGTTCTATTTATGCCAATGGTCTCCGCTGTTTTTTATTAGGAATAGGTGTTATATTTTGTCAAAAGCTTTCTCTGTATCTATTAAAATAATCATATGATTGTTGTTTTTCTTATTGGCATGGCCAATTATAATGGTAATTTTCCTAATATTTAACCATTCCCACACTTGTTATAAAACTCATTTGGTCCAACTGTTTGAATTATTATGGTATTCTCTTGCAAGTATTTTATTTAAAAATTTTGCATACATATTGCATTCATGATGTCTAACTTTGTCACCCTTTTTGATGTTTTCTTAGCAAAGATCCTTGTGGTTTTTGTCATTTCCTCTTTAAGTTCATTTTACAGAAGAACTGAGGCAAATAGGTTAAGTGACTTGCCTAAGGTAACAAAACTAATAAGTATCTGGGGCCATTTTTAACTAAAAAAGATGAGACTTTTCCTGATTCCCAGGCCAGTGCTCTAGCCAGTGTGACACTTAGCTGTCTCTTGATGCAATAGGTCTAATTTTAGTGTGCATGACTTTCTAAATGGTCAATGATTTTAATATTTTCTTCAGTCTTCCAAAGATTTAAGTTAAATTTACTAATCAAAAATCCCTGAGTTCCATTCCATGAAAAAAAGATACTATTTGCCATAATTTAGTGCTGTACATTATCTCTTATTCCCTATTATCTTTCAAATGGAGATTATTCTATTTCTCAGTGATTTAGTATTCAAAGTCTGCCTGCCTAGCATTTACTTAATTTTGACTGGATTTGAACTTAAGGGAATCTATATCCTCCTTAAACACCTCATTTATCATAGATTTAAATTTATTGTTATTAATTATTTTTGTTCATATATATACCTGTACACATGTAAATATATAAATTAACATGTATTTATTGATGTATTCCAATAATATTAGTTTCCTTTATAATTCTATATATTTTATTTTATATATCTTAAAACATTGTTCTAAGGAACTCATAGGTTTTATCAGACTATCAGAGGTACCCCTGATAGAAAAAAAAAGTTAAGAAAAACTTTTTTTTTAACTCTCAACCTCAATTTATTCTAACATTTATTGATTCTGACACTATCATATAAGGCCATTATTTTGTATTAATTCTCTATCTTCTTTTCAAATGCCTTCTATTTACAATACCTTTTCATCCCTAGTTACCTCTAGATTCAATGTGGAGTATTTGGGGTAATCAGTTTTGTAATTCATATCTTAAAACCCTTTTCTTAGAGTTTGTATTCACAGATTCCATAAAGCATTAAATTTTTAAAAAGAATGATAGCTAACAGGAAAGTAAATGAGTGTAAGAATCATTTTCACATCATCCACACCCCCACCCTCACCTCTCCAACTTCTCATCAACCTGCCACATAAGAATATAGTGTCAATATTCCTAACAGTAATAGAGAAGTAAAAAATCCTTGGAGGACTTGCATAGAAGAAGTAAAAGTATTTCCCCTGTGAATGGAGCAGTAGAGTTTAGAAAGAACTATTTCTAAATCTTGCTTCAGCTTGGTCTTGAGAGCCAACACAGAAATATTTAGAGACCTTTTAGGTACATAGATTGGTTTCTTTAGCTACATTTCCTTCAGATTTTTTCCTTTGTTCAGTTCATTGTTTGCTTAACTCTATAGACATCTTTCTTTCTCCCTGCTCTGAACAAAACATCTTTTCAACTCTTGTGTTCCATCCAAAAGTGCTTTTTCTATTGACAGTAAAAGGTCACCTATCTCTCTACTACCTCATTTTATTCACAATCTCTCCAAAGCAAGTTATCTCCATTTTGTGCAATGTTTCCATGAATGTTTCTTATCTAAACAGACATAATTTTTTATAAATTCCTTCACCCAGGGACATATCCCTTTATCTTGACATCTTGGGGATCCCTCCTATAGATGATACCTTCCCTGTCTTAAGTATCATGGGCACTTAAGTCAACATATAGCCTTCCATTGGGATAGTTTCATTTTCTATTATTTCTTTGTAAACTCTGAACTTGTTGATGAGTTCCTTCTGTATCCATGTATAGCTCTTGTAGCTATTTCCTCATTTTTTATCTAATCATAATCATTTTAGTATTTTCACAATTTCAGTGTTGAATCATTCTCTTCCCACTTTGGTTAATATTTTTTGTAGGATTTTAGGTGAGAAAAGTAAAAATTCTCTTTTAAAAACCATGGTCCCCAAAACTAGTTTATGACTGTCTTTTTTCTTAATCAAAAAAATCTAATAATTCATTGGAATTATAATTTCCCAAAAATTATCTTCCTAAAAATGGTTTGTATTACCTGGAGAGAAAGAAGAGTAATAAATTTCCCTTCACTGTAGACATGATGACTACTTGTCACATATTATAAAATGAATTCCCATTTATTTATCAATTTTATTTGTTGACTTTTAAGATGCCTTCCAATTTAGAACTTCCATCTTCTATTGGAAAGTTATAATTTATTCAAGAACTACCTTGTGTATTTTTTCATTGCCAGCTAAAAAGAATATTTTTCTCAAATTGGAATTATATCAAGTTGTTCTTATTCTTTTTGAAGATTTTTGACTCTGACATAGAAACATGGCTAAATAGAGAGAGAAATTAATATTAAGAAAGCAAGTGAGCTGATTGCTCTTTATTTTTACTCATGGCAGTCACTGAAATTCTTCAGTTCTAGTTGTCAAAAGTCATTTTATTTTCAAACACTACTAGAAACATTTGGATATCATCATAGGAATATAAAAATTCCCCATGAGTGTGCATAATATATGAACTGAAGGAAGACAATTTAAAATTAGAAGTAGCTTTTGGTACAATGGATAGAATGCTGAGTCTTTAATCTGGAAGATCTAAGTTCAAATATATCTTCAGATGCTTACAAGCTACAATAGGAATTCACTTAACCTCTACTTGCCATAGTTCCATCAATTGCAAAATGGAGATAATTAATAGCATGTAGGTTGTAAGTGTGTTGTGAATATCCCATGAGATAATTGTAAAATCTTCCATGGTAAAAAAGTAGGGACTATACAAATGTTTATTCACCTCCTTACTATGTTCTCATTGACCATTTTAAATTATAACCTAGACATTTGTACAACCCAGTGGAATTGCTTGTTGGCTCTGGAAAAGGAGAGGGAAGAGGGGAGAGAAAGAAAATGAATCATAGAAACATGGAAAAAGATTTTAAAACAAAATTAATTAATTAATTAATTACCTAAGTCATCAGAGATTGTGATCTCTAGATATACTATCTGCTATCTCAGGACTTTTCCTATTCTAAGTGAAGACACGAAAATTGTTACGTCTCAATTCTTTTCATTGGTCTTTGTTTCTTCTAAGTAAGTAAATTATCTTGATAATGATATCAATATGTTTAATTTGCACCATAATATGGATGATGAAGATGTGTAAGATTATTTTCCATGGACTCAAAGTGATTTGGATAAACTTACTGCTTTAGGACCCAGAATAACTTGAATTTTTGTTTTTAAAGTAACAGCTTGGCTGAGGTAACCATGGAAACCAAAACTCTCAGCTCTAGGATATTAAACTGGAGATGGGTCTTATCAGCCATTGGTTCATTCCATACCATCTCTTTACTTCTCTGGGAAGAGATAATTAAGTGACCTTTCAGTCTGGGTCCCACATTATCTCTGTTAGTCAATCACTTGGCCTCAACTATAAGGCACCTGTCCTTAAAGACTCAGTGGGTCATCATATTACTCAAACTTTGAGACTGAGTTACTTCATACACTTGTCTTTCTGTCTTATTCCAAAAACATGTACCAGAGATGTTTTTGTTTCCCTCTGCACCTGGCAATATATTATCCTTGTTCCTAGGAACTCTCCCCCTAACACCCTAGATCTGTCCCTGGATCAGCCCCCTCTCCACCTGTATAAGTATAGACTCTGGCCAGCTAAAGTTTTAGTTTTTTGGTACTGGATCAATTTGTTTCCATTCAAATTTAGGTTCTTCCTTAATAAAGACTGTTTTTAATTTTACAGGCACTTTTATCTCTTGTTTTTCTTCCTGTTCAAGGAAAGTGGAATTGAAATCTCAGGGGAGATCTGTGCTGTCACAATACTCTGGGGTATAGCTCCCCATTTGGGGAAGAGAAACCTGAGTTCCATAGAATCTGTGACTCACTTTACACTTCTTTCAACTCTTTTCTTGTTGATTTAACTTAAAGGTTTTGTTCTTCATTAATGGTATCCTTCCTGTATATTTCATAGATGGACATGTGCAATACAAGGCATCATCACTCAAAGTGTTTTTTCTTATCCTTTGCACTATAAATCTTGTTATAATCAATAAAAAGCATCTGCATGATTTCAAACTTTATTTTCTACCCTCATATTCCACTTCAATAAAGCCTTGACTATCTGGATCCCAGAGGAAAATAACTATTCAGATAAGGAAAGCTTTTAAAAGCTGAGAAATAATCCTTTAAATGCTGGGCTTTTCGTTTTCATTTTTGTGGTAATCTTTCAAAACACATATGTGTTGAAATTATTATAAAAACATATATGATAAAAGGCATCCCTCAGAAAATAAAAAGAGATGAATCAGCTACAGACTTGTTCATAAAAATTATTCCCATTTTCATTTAGCATGGGACCTTGATATATTGGGACAAGTACTTTTTTGGTCCTTTTCCTAAACTTAATATTGCAAACAATGATAGAAAACATAGTATTTGAAAACAACTTAAATATTTATCATTTGAGGGGAGAAGTAACTCTGAAATATCACAAAAAATCACGAGCAAATACATATATTCTTAAATAATATAGAACCAAAATGATTTTTAATTATCTTGTTAATTCTGATAGAAACATATAAATAAATGAAAACATGTATCATTTTTGTTGTATATCTATACATCTCTTTTAGAAGTTTTGTTTATTAAATTAAATGTCAGAATATATAAAATAACTTTATCCCAGGCATGCAGGGATAAGCTGAATTAGCTCATTTATTTATTCATTTAATAAACATTTATTAAGGGAAAGAAACTAAAAATTCTATGAGGCAAAGGTGAGGAAAAAGTCCATTTTAGGAGAGTGGGACAGTCAATGTAAAGGCAGCGAGATAAGAGATAGAATCCATAGTTTTGGGGGGAAATAGTTACTGCTTTCTTTTTATTTTATGGAAAAACAAAGTATGAGAAAGGAGTAATGAATTTTTTGATCCCATTTCCTGCAGTTTTCTCCAAGAGGCTGTCCACATACCATCCCTATTTTCTTTCTTCAAGGTATCCCTATCTTTTAATTCTTTGTTGCCTACAAACATGTCTTCTCTATCCTATTTCAAACTATAGGTCTTTTAGGTTTTCCTTTAAATATTTGGATTCTGTAACATTTGTTGCACGTAGATTAACACTGATAATGTTTCATTATCTATGCTCCCTTTTAACCAAATATAATTTCCCTATTTATCTCTTTTGATTTTTTCTATTTTAACTTTAACTTTGTCAGAGCTCATGACTGTTATTCCTGTTTTTGTTTGTTTTCATGTTTTTTTTGGTAGATCAGCTGAGGCATAGTATATTCTAATTCAACTCTTTATTTTTATTCAGTGTGTGTCTTCTCATTTTAAGTGTATTTCTTGTAAACAACATATTTTTGAGTTTTTGTTTTTGGTACATTTTAATATCCATTTCTGTTTTATGGGTGAAATCATCCCATTCCAATATGACCCTTGTTTACCTTCTTATGATTCTCATAGATTGAATTTTCTCCTGATTTCTGGTCTTCCCTCCAAAAGCAGTTGAAACTCCTTTAGTTCATTTTCCCCTTGTATTATTATTCTCAGTTTTGCTGGATATGTTATTCTTGGTTCTGTATCTGGCTCCTTTGTTTTTCAAAATATTGTATTCCATGCCCTTCATTCTTTTACTGCTAAATCTTATAAGTCTTAAGTTATTCTGACTGTAGTTACAAAATATTTAAATTGTCTTTTTCCCCTTGTTGTTTGTGATATTTTCTCCTAAACCTGGGAGTTTGGAATTTAGGAATGATTTTCCAGTGCATTTTTATCTTGTGGTCTCTTCATGATGGTAATCAATTTATTCTTTCAAATTCTATTTTACCCTCTATTTCTATAACTTCTAGACAATTTTCTTTAATGATTTTTTGAGTATATTCTCTTAATTCTTTTCTATCAATACTTTCCAGTACTATCTCTTCTTGATCTATTTTCCAGGTTATTTTTTTTCAAATCAAATGCTTCATATTCTCTCCAATTATTTCACTCTTTTGATTTTTGCTTTATTTCTTAATGTCTTAGGAAGTCATTAGCTTCTTCTTCTCCAATCCTAATTCTTAATGAATTATTTTCTTCAGTGAATTTTAAGATACATTTTTTCCAATTGGGTAATCTTTCCTTTGTAATTTTCTTGATTTTCATGTTTTTCTTATATTTTTCTAGCTTTTATTCAACCTCTTTCATTTAATTTTTGAATTCTTTGTTAAGCCCTTTCAAAAATTCTTCATGGGTTTGTACTTTTGATGATTTTCTTTGCTTTGTTATAAGTAGGTGTTTTAACTTCACTGTCCTCTGAATCTGAACCCAGGTTATCTCTGTTCCCATAACAGTTTTCTGTTCTTTTTCTTTGGCTTACTCATTTTTTTCAATTTTTGTGGCCAAAACAATAGGCTTAATAATTAGTTACCTCTTTGAGTCAGCTCTGTTCCCAGGCTATATATCGCAATGTGGGGAGTGAAAACTCAAATTCCAAATGTTTTTGCATTATTTTTCTCCTTGTCCCCACTTACTTCTTCCAATTTCTATAATCCAGGGCCAGATGTAGCCCCTCCTAACCCCTGCTGAAATCCTGGTTGACCTCAAGTGCTCCCATAAGAGCCAACCCCAGTTAGTTCTGTCACTGGAAACAGACAGCTCACCTTCTGCCTTGGAAAGAAGACAGGGACTTCATTCTGTTGTGAGTGACCAAAACCAGCAGTATCTCAGTTCCTCACCAACTGTACTCACTAATTTGTGCTTTCTCTTCACTCCTCCTCTTCCAGAACCAGAGCTTAAGACAGAGCAGGTACCTTGTCAATGTGCCTGTGTCTCTCTGGTCTTTCCCTCTTCAGCAGTCAATCCCTATCGGTAGGTAAATGGGGATCCATGGAGCTGAGGTCTCAGTCCACATAGGTGGTAGCAGGGCCTGTGTACTTCTCTCGTTTATGCCATGTCAAGAAGTCAACGTATAGCTGTCCACCCTGTCCCCAGGGATAGTGGTTTGTTGAGTCCTCAGGGTTTGTTCTTAGGTGTCTGTAGCACCAGGTAATGCAGAAATCAGAGGAGTCAGATGCTTCTCTGCCAATTCATTCATGGTTACTCTACTCCCAAAATTTTATTACTTTTAACATAGATTCTGTGGATATATTTCTCATTGTTTATGGAGGAGTTCTGAGGATACAGCAGTCTCATGTCCCACTCACCATCTTCTTTTCCCTCTATTTTGAAATGAAAATCTTCACTAGATATACCTATTATATTCTCTCCCCTTTTTACTACAGTGTCAAAGATAGCCATCCCTGCTTGGTACCACCATTTTTTTCATTTTTCTTTCTTTTTTTCTAAATTCTGTGAAATCTTTTTGTTCTAAATATTCAATTGGAATTTTCCTCTCATAAATTATCAGTGCTATTATATTTGCCAGATTGAATGGAATTTTCTCAATTCTCACTTTTCTTAACTTCTCTGTAAATTTGGCCTAGTTGGTTGCCTCTTTCTTGATGTTTTAACCTGTCTTAGAGACTCTGACAGTGATTCTCCACTGTCTCTTCCTATAAGACTTTGTTCATTCTTCATTCATGTCACTCTTATTAAATGTGGATTTCCCACAATATTTTGTCCTCAATACTCCTCCATTATTTTTTCTATGCTATCTCATTTGGTAATGTCATCAGTATCTATGAATTCAGTTATCATCTCTGTGCAAATGATTTCTTGATCCATTTTTAGTTCTTTCTGGTTCTGTGGTTTTTGCATATCTAAAATCTTACCCAGATAGTTATAAAAGTCAAAATTCCAAAATTTGAGGCTATATGTGGGATTCAAATTAGAAATTTATATAAAAATTAGACTTGTGAAATTCAATAAGGGGAAGAACCAGTCTTTTTTTTTGTCATGGTACTTACTCCTGTGTGGAACTCTATCTAACCCTTAGCAGGAGGTCACATATAAGGCAAAAAATTACCTTTCAGACACCATGAGATTAGAATGCCATCTTCTTTAGGCTCCCTCAAATTTTCCCTATAAATTAAATTGCCTCTTTTGTTTTTCTTGCCTTGAATTGGTAGAGGGGATGCAGAACACTAACTGTGTACCTATGGTCTGCAAATTCTTATCCAGTATTTTATAATCATTAACATCCTTTCTAGGTTCCTCCTAGAAGTATCACTTTTGTTCATATAAATTGCCACAAATGGGTAGTACTCATCCATTTTGACAAACATTAGTAGGTTCTCTGAAATGTTATGGATATATGAACTATGAAATCTGTAGATCTCCCTTTTATTGTTGTTATTATTATTATTTTATTATTGTTTATTATTATTATTATTAACAGGCAAAAAAAGTTGCTGTCACAGTGCTCATAAGCAGTGAATCATCAATTACAATTATATTTTTTCTTCCTTACTCTTATTGCCTAACAGAATCTATGGAGTTAATTTATGCTCATTGAGAGGTAAGGGAATTGTTTTTTTTCTCATAATTATTGATTTCTCCTCTTCAGTTGGAGCATCAATTTTTTTACCAATATAATTTTATTTCTAAAGTAAGTTTCTTAAGCCTCTTATTTTTGCATCCCAATGCAAATAACCACTTTCCTCTTCTTTAACTTGAACTTCCTCTTGTTCATCTTTTATAAGCTCCAGGTTTACAATGATTCTTCTTCCCTTTCTCCTCTATATGCCATCCTTTTGCTCTCAAAACTCTTGGCATAAGTAAATTTTCTCTTCCATCACTTCAGAGGTTTAAAACTAAAATAACTTAAGTACAGAAAAAAAAAAACTTGGCCATCTGGAGAGTAACCTTTCAGAAATATTGATGTCTAAAAATAATTTGAGACAAGAAGTAACCAAACTATAACTATTTTGACCACAAAGAAACAACCTAAGAATGTTCAGCAACAAAAGTGAAAAATAACAAAAAGTCAAAGATGAAACAATTAAGTCTGAGGTACTGTGTTATAATTTATTACCGTGATTAGCTTATAATATTTACAAATATTTACAAAAAGCCTTTTTAGTTCAACACAAGTCAAGAAATACAATTGACACAAAATTCAAGAAGGAAAGAAAGTGAAAGTGAAAGAAAATCTGATTCCTATTCTACATGACAAAACATCAAATATTTGAAGACAACTTTGATTTCCCCAAATGCTAGGCCCTGGGGATGCAAAGATAGTCCTCATGTAGCCTAGTTTTAAGACCATCTCTTTCTCTTTCCGTAGACATTCTTTAATATATTCATGTTTTTTTCCCAAAATGTGGCACCTAGAAATGATCACCAGTACTCAACTTTCATCAGTCCATTAGGATTGACCTTAATGCTAGCTACTATACATCTACTAATGCAGTCCAAAATCAGATTAGCTTTTCTCTGACTGCTAATTTGACTCAAATACAGACTAATAATGCTATTACAATCAAGAGTTTTCATCCTGAATAGTTTTAGCTACATTTCCCATCAATCCTATACCCATGTAACTGAATATATGTATATAGATATAGATATGTAGATATAGATATATATGTATAATTTATGTTTATATAATATATATATTTAATTTTGACACTTTTCATTTATATTTGTTAAATATAAGCTGCTTAGTTTTGGTCCACTATTGTAGTCTCTCAGATTTTTTTTTTTGGATCTTGATTCTGCCATGTATCTGTTATGCCTCCAAATTTAATAAAAATACCTTCTAGGCCTTCATCCAAGTCAAAGATAGCATTTCTGGTAAGAAAATAGCTAAGGAGAAAGTCCTACAGTTATTTAATAGAGACTATCCCTCTGGGTTCAGATTTATTTATTAATAACCACTCTTTTGTTTCAGTCAGTCAAATATTTTTGGGTGCCCTCCAAATGCACTCCTACCTGACTCTGTCTTGCTCCAACTCATCAGATACCACAAGATTCTTTATCAAGTATCTTACTGCAATCCAAGGCATACTCTACCTACAGCATTTTTCTGAATGACCAGATTATCGTCAGTCAAAAAAAAAAAAAAACAAAACAGAAATGAGCCTAGTCTGATGCGATTGGAAAGGGACAAAAAGAAAATATAATCCAATGTCAACATTTAAAATTTTATTAAAATGAGTCCCAGAAAGGTTAAGGTTTTGTTCAGCGTTGCATAGCTGGTAAACAGCAAAGTCGGGATTTAAACATAGATTCCAGATCTGACTTTTCAATAGCACATGATCTTATCCCTAAGGAAGCTATGCTACCTTATTACTATCACTTCCTTTTATAAGTACATATACTGTGTGACCCTGGGCAAGTCACTTGACCCCCATTGCCCACCCTTACCATTCTTCCACCAAGGAGCCAATACACAGAAATTAAGGGTTTAAAAATGTTAATTAATTAAATATCTAAATTAATTAATTAATTAGTTAATAAGTGCATATAAACTAGACCATTAATAACCCAATCTAAATTGTTACTAGAGCATGTCAAACTCCCTAGTCTCCAATATGATAGAAACATAGTTCTTATTCTTTATGGGAGATAAGACAATGTTTCCCTTCAGTCCTACTTTACATGTTCTCCAAATTTTCTCAGAGATCAATGAAAACAACCAAGCAATCGCATCTGCAAGCATTTTATTAGTACTTTACAGTGTCATGTGTAAGGAAAAGATTATTTGAAATCATTGAAAATAATCTTCATATACATTTCCTTGTTATTTCATTTATCTGGGGTTTCTAGTCACTCTTACCTACTGAATTTGTAGTCTGTATTTCCAATTCTAAAGATAATACTCCTTGGTTGAGCAACCAGAACTAAAATAAAGGTCAGCTAATTTTAGTTTCATTGCAGCATCCTTAAAAACAGCTGCATGGTTTTCTAGATAAAATGCTAGATTTTTATTAATAAAGATCTCAGTTCAAATCTTGCCTCAGATACTTATTAACAGTATGAAATTCAGTAAGTTGTTTAATTTATCTCAGTCTTAATTTTCTCTGCTATATAAATATTAGATATTACTATTAACCTCAAACCATTCAGCTCCTCCATAATATTTCTCCTGCTCAAAATATAAGAATCTCAAAATTAGACAATAAATAAGAGTTGCAAGGACTTTCTAATCTTTATTCTGAAGGAAACAAAAGAAAGAAAAGTAAAGACTTTAGATTAAGGTCTATAGGCACTGTTTTGCTAGGAGTCCTGTGTTCCAAAATGTTTGATACCTGGGTTGAATAATCTCCTTTTTTTTTTAAACCCTTGTACTTCGGTGTATTGTCTCATAGGTGGAAGATTGGTAAGGGTGGGCAATGGGGGTCAAGTGACTTGCCCAGGGTCACACAGCTGGGAAGTGGCTGAGGCCGGGTTTGAAACTAGGACCTCCTGTCTCTAGGCCTGACTCTCACTCCACTGAGCTACCCAGCTGCCCAAATAATCTCCTTTTTGAGAGAAAATGCCAAGACTTTAAAAACTCATTGACTTTCCATGCTGAGGAATGGGACCAGGGAAGGGTAGACAAATTACTCAGTTTTTCTCTAATCTAAAGCCTTAGTATATGAGAGTTCTGATTTTCAAAAAGAACTGCTGCTCTTCTACTGTCTTTAAGCTAAATTTCAGATGACAGAGACCACACTTCTACATATGTCTTGGCTAGTATCAAGCTCAAGCCATATGCTAGAAAAAGAGAAAAACTTCACAACTTTGTGCCTAGTAGAGATGCCCACATATACTAGTGAACAGACTTTATCAATGAACCAGCAGAATGCAAGCCAACAACAGTGATGTTACACTTAAAGACAGCAATTCCTAGCAAACACTATACTTTGTAGCTATATGCCATTAGAGGCCACAGTCTGTGAGATATTAAAGAGATCTGTACAAAATATCAGTAAAATTCATTGGCACCCCTGTGGTTTTGAAAGATTGAGTTGTCCCAAAATGCATGCACGCTGGGTATATATTTTGCCAATACATATGACTGTATTCCCCCACAAATTTTCAGTCATATCCTGCGTGCTAGATAGCGTCACATTTTGAAGGGAAATTTTTTTGCTGTCCCCTCACACTCACATCATACGCCCTTACCAGACTGAAAACTTTGTCCTCATCACTATTTCTAATCATTCTCTCCTTCCCTCCTTTCCCAGGTCATCACCAGGTCTTTGGTCTCATTTCCTTCTGTAGCAAACCATTTCAAATTCAGACTGTCCTCTACCAAGGAATCCCTTTCCTTGTCCTGATGCTGTTCTCTTTTTTGGGAACTCCAGGCATTGATGCTTCCTATTATATCTACTTTCTCTGTATTTGTTTTGTCCTGCAAAATGCAACTGGAAGAAGCCATGCAATCATGTTGCCTGGATTCAACACAAATGTATGTTATTCAGTCTCAGTTTCACCCTCACTGCTAGACACCAAACCTTTTACTCTTCTCTGATTGATTATCTATCTTACTTCCCACAGAGCCCATTTCAAATATGTTTTTCTCTCCTTAAGCCATCATGACTTCCCCCCCCTACCATTCTCTTTCAGTGCAGGATCTTACTTCATACTCACTGAAAAAATCAGACATATATTGTAAGCTCCCCTCCACCAAACTATTTCAAGTCACTTCAACATCCATTATTCTCTCTTCCTTTACTGGAATTTCAGAGGATTGGATGACTTTAATGCTACCTTCTCTACTAGTGTTCTTCATCCCAACTTCTCCCATCTTTGCCTAATGCTTGACTTTTAAATTATCACTTGTCTTTTACTACATTTCCAGCTTCTCTCCTTTCTTGATGCTATGTACAGATAATTCATTTTTCAATCAACCTTTATTTTCCTCTGTCATTCTTTCAAACTATCATCTTATTGGTCTCCCTTTTTGATAACTAATCATCCTAGGTTAGAGTTAGAGAGAAGAGAATTGCCTTTACTTCCTGACTCATGTTTTTGTTTTTGTTTTTTAATCTCATGATCACTTTTCAGTCCCTTTCAATCTGGCTTCTGTTGCCCCCTTTTAATTAAATTGCTTTTTCTAAAGTCTTCAATAACTTTTATATAAAAATGTTGTTATCCTTCTTGACCTCTCTCTGATATTTAATACTGTTGCCCAGCGTCTGCATCCAAACATTCTCTCCTTGGATTTTTTTTACATTAGCCTGACTCTCTTTATTCCTGTTTTATCAATGCTTCTCAATCTCCCCATGGGAACATTATCTATAGCACACTTCCTATCTGTATGTAATATATCAAAACGATCTCTTATGTATCCTCCTTTCCTTTCTCTACCAAAGGATTCAAAATGTTGAATATTATGAATACAAAATTCTACTTGTTTGTCTACATCAACTGAAATACTTACTATTCCCCAAATTTGAACAACTACTCAAATATATTCAGGGATTATGAAGGTGTCTAGTCATTGTTCTCAAAGACTAAATGAAAACCAAATGATTAATTTTGGCATTATTAGGAGATGGTGTAAATACATTTGCATTAAAAAGAAACAAAATCTAATTTCTATCCTAAGACAAAGCATTTCTAATAAATTTCTTCCTTTGTGAGAGTTGGCAAGAGCTGGAAAGATTAGAGGCTTAATGTTTTCAGTCTCTTGTTTCTTCTCACTACTGACTTTGAGAGGGTATATGGGTAATGTCAGCCCCTCTTCAGCTTGTTACCATAGAGATTTGGGGGAATTCCCCTCGGGGTATGTTCTAGATCCTCCTTGGTTGAATTATTTCACTTACAATTGGAGAGCTATTTTAAATGTACTATATGGTTCATATTGTCATATTTTTTCGTTGATTTCATTTTTGCTATCAACTTGGACATATGTCTTTCTTTGCCATTTGTAATTGTTCATTTTGAAATATGTACTAGATGGGAAGCAAGCAAAGACAGATTAAATTGCTTACCATCTCTGAGAAGAGAGAGGAAAGGGAGGAGGGTTTGACTAATTTGGCTCTTATAATTTGTGAACAGAGATCAGAAATTTGGGTTAAACCTAAGAAATTCAACTCATAGAATAATAATAATAATGGGAACAGACAGATATTCTAAACTGTTTTCCTCTTCTTTCTGAAGAGAGCAAAGTGGTTGGCCTCTGTCTCCAAACTTTTGCTTCCTCTCCTAGTAGGTATTTAGTTCTACCTTGCAGAAGAGGGTAGGGGGAGAGGGGCACTAGAGATATATCTATTCTGTCCTTCCTGAGTGGCACATACAAGACTCCATGTTCCACAGGTAAAGAGATATACAAAGTGTGTTCTTCTACACTCAGTAATGTTTTGTATATGAATAGAATTTTTCCTACTTCTCCCGAAGTTAATTAAGTAAATATTTCTTCATCTAGTAATCAAGAAATTCTTATTTTATTTTAACTCTGTGTATAATAAGTTTTCTTCCTTTGAAACTCAAATTTCCCATCTCTAAAACATTTTTATACTGGGAAGACAAGCACAGATGAATGTTTTTATAGAAAAATAAACTATCTTAGCATCGTAGGATCATGAAATGTCAGCTGGAAAGGGATTTAGAAATCATCTAATGTAGCTTATTCATTTTAAGGAGAGAGAGAAAACTGATTTGTCAAAAGTAACATGGATAGTAAATTGAATGAGGTAGGATTTGCATACAGGTCCTCAGATCCTAAAATCAGCATTCTTTCCATTATATCATGTTATCTTTCTAATTAAATTAATTAAATATATATGTATATAAGTATATATACGTATATATATATATATATACATATATATATATATATATAATCCACAAATATATTGTATATATCAGCAAGAAAATTTTATCTTGAGATGATTTATTTGGGGAACCATCTGTCTACCACTTCTACAATACATGGCTAGTTAATGTCTAAAACCAGATTTGAACTAAATTCTTCTTGACTCCTTCAGTCACTCTATTCCCTGAGCCACCAAGTCACCCAAAGTAGTTGGTGATATATCACCATTGTTGAATTTATTTTGTGAGCATAACCTTTCATTGAATAGGACTTATAACTAGAAATAATTCTAGAGGTAAGCTATTTGGATTATATAGTTTTTAAGATCAGAAAATTGAGGCCCGAAGAAGGTATGTAATAGAGTAAAGTTCGCCCAAATTGTNGGGGTATGGACTCTGTGCTAGTGGCCTAATTTCTTGAAAGCCCAGGCAACTCTCTAAAACCAGTTGATAATATCCATGGATATAAGGAATTCCATTTTCAGGAATTCTCTACATCAATGAGACTATAGGTCTAGACCAAAGATGTTGAACTCAAATAAAAACAGGGGCAACTAAATCATACATAAGAATCTTTGTGGCTACATATTGACTGAGACAATGATGTTTTTATGTCTCCTTTTAAAATTAATTTACTTGTTTGGTTATTGTTTTCTAATTACTTTTCAATCCAGTTTGAACCTGAAAGCTAGATGTTTGACACCTCTGGTCTAGAGCATAAATACCCAAGCACAATCTATATTAAGGCATTAGCCACAAGGGACAGAGAGAAGTGCATTAATTTTGGAGATGGAGAACCTGGTTCCAATCACAGGCTTTGCTAGTTGTCTTACTGAGGTCATCGCCAATTCTGAGACTCAGTTTATATAAAATGAGAGAAAAAGATTAGATATGGTTAATGGATTTTTCAAGCTTTACATCTATGATACTGGATATTAAAGTCTGACCTTTACAATAATACTAATCCTGGGCTCCAAGACATAAGTCCTAACTGCTGAAAAGATAATCTTGGCATATGAATTTTCAGTTCATTGATTCAGACAAGCAGGTGCTGTCTCTAATGTCTAAACTTAGAAGTAACCTTCCTGAACTATAGCTTACCAGGCTGAGCAGTGTTCCATATATTCATAAGAGATGACAGAAATAAGATTGCTTTATCCATGAAGAAAACTCAGGAAAAATAAAGAAGAAAAAGTGTGGGGGAAGGGAGAGAGGGATGCAAAAGGAAGGAAGAGATAGAAAGGGGAGAAAATGAGTTGGGGGAGTGGGAAGGAAAGAGTACCAGTCTAGCTTATAGAATGACATTCTCCCTTCCTCTCTTCCATCCTTCTTCCTTCCTTTTTTTCTATATTTGCTTCTTTCTGAAATAAAGTCAATTGCACATTAAAATAGATGCTTCTAACTTTCAACTTTGGGTCAAGCACTGACCAGATCTACTAATGCTGTCATGAGCATAATCAGGTAGGGGCACATGGGACTGCTTTCTGTATTATGCTTATACAGCCATTTTTTTAAGAAGGAATTGAAGCATATTTGTTAACTGTAGAGAGAGAAACGTGTCCTTTCAGAGAGCACATGCTGCCTTGATTTAGAAATGTGAGTGTCTTGAGGAAAAGTTCTTCTAAAATATTTGTTAATTAGGTTGTTCCAGTTTAAACCAAACTATATTCAGATAGTATATTCACCATCACACTCTTTTTTACCTCTTACGAAAGGATTGTTCACTTCTTTTAAAAAGACCATTACCTAACACTTATTCCATATTCTACACTAGCTCGTTCAATACCAAGAAATGAAGATAAATCATTTATATTTTGTTTCAGCCTACCAAAGAAGTATTTTTTCTCAGATTTAATCCCTTTATGTCTTTGCTTAGATGTGAGGCAGTATAATGTACTAAAGCCAGGAGAGCCTGGTTTGAATTAATTGTCTGCCCCAAAGGCTAGACACTTTGTCTCCTCATCTCTACTTTGTATTTGTATCTCCAAAGCTAAGCACAAGGCCTGGGACATAGTGTAGTCACTATGTCCCAGGTGCTTAATAAAGTTTATAGTCTATCAACTATTGCTATATTTTCAAAGTAAATATTCTTTTTTGTGGGAGTTTTTTTTTTTATTTCTTTCCATGGTTACATGATTCTTGTTGTCTCCTTCCCCTCTTCCCACCCCCACTCCCAGAGTTGACAAGCAATTTCACTGGGTTATACATATTTTATCACTCAAATCATGTTTCTATATTATTCATTTTTGTAACAGAGTAATCTTTTAAAACCCAAACCCAAATCATATACCTGTACAAACAAGTGATAAATCATATGTTTTCTTCTGGATTTCTACTCCCACACATCTTTCCCTAGATGTGGATAGCATTCTTTCTCATACATAAGTCTCTCAGAATTGTCTGGGATCATTGTATTACTGATAGTAGCCAAGTCAATTACATTTGATCATCCCACAGTGTTTCACTTTCTATGTCCAGTGTTCTCCTGGTTCTGTTCATGTCACTCAGCATCAGTTCATGGAGGTCTTTCCAGCTCATATCGAAATTAAGCAGTCCATTATTCCTTATAGCACAACAGGATTTCATTACCATCAGATACCACAATATATTCAGCCATTGAGGGACATCCCTTCGTCAAAGTAAATATCATTTGACAAAAGCTAATCGATAATAATTGCTGAAGTGAAACTTGGCTGTATGCCATTGACATCAAATGTAGTTGAGCATATAGAATAGAGAATCAGATTCATGGCATTAGAGAAAGACTCATGTCTACATGAAAAGAGAGATTCAAATTAATAACAAAACAGGGTAGCCTGACAACCTATAGAATCCTGGGGGAAGCAGATTTAGTAAGGATTGATTTCTAAAGGAATCCTGATCATACTTGCTTTATCCTCAAACTGGAGACAACAATAGTATACGATTAAAGCATAAACCAATCTACAGGTGTTTATTAAAAATCTATTATGTCAGATATTTTGGCATAAGGAAACACAGAGGATAAAGAGGTAAAAAGAAATTATCTCAACCTACAAAGAGCTTGTATTCTATGGTGTTGAAGAAAGTAATATTCATATATCTAGGAATATAGAAAATATAGATAAAATGTTATGTATATAAGATATTTGATGGGAGCAATGGTACTGGTAGATAATAAAACCATATATAAAGTATTGTTTGAGTTGAGTTTTAAAGGAAATAAATGACTGAAAATTAGATGGAAGTATTATTATTAATAACAATAATAATGGCATTGATATAATATCTACTCTGTGTCAAGCACTACATTAAGTGTTTTAGAAATATTATCAAACCTCATTAAATAAGAACTCTGGAAATTAGGTACTATTATATCCATTTGACAGTTGAAGAAACTGAGGAAACTGTGACAGTGGTTAAATGACTTGTCTGAAGTCACACAGCTAGGAAAGCTAAGTCATGAATCTAAACTAGAAAGTGGTTGAGACTAGATTTGAATTCAGGTGTTCCCAATTCCAGGGTTAGCATTCTATCTATTGTTCTATCTAGCTGACTCTGAAGGAGTTTGTTCTGAGCATGAGAGACAACGAAGCAGTACACTGTTGTCATTGCAATACATTATCTGACTTCCAGATTTTACTAAATCAGAAAAATAATATAGTGCTCTGTGAAGACAGAATTATCTCTTTGTCTATTTTAATAAAATCAGTCAGCATTAACTCAGTTAATCACAAACTCAAAGCACCCCTACTTAACACCTAAATAAAACAAGTCAAAATCTCTCACCTCCAAAGGGGACTGCCCAGCCTTGGGTAGGACTAAGCAAATTGAAAGATTGCAATTGATTTCTGTGAAGAAGAGGGAGAGACAGGAAATGGCATGGAAAATGGGGTATAAAAGAGACCAACATAGGCTGAAGAGCATGGCGTTCTACCGTTCCTTTCCTGAGGTTTGGAGAGATTGGTTCCAGAGATTCCTGCTTTAGCTTTGGAGGAGACTCTTTCCCTAGATCCTGCCTTAGCTTGCAGTGGGTGGCTCAGGCTATAGAAGAGGCTGTCCTGGTGGACTTCTGGCTGAAGACTAGGAGGTCAAGACCTGAGGAAGCCTCCTGCCAGGGTGCTGAACCAGACTTCACTTCACTGGAGAAGTTCTTAGGGCTGGTAGGTTTGTTAAGAATCTGTCTCTTTATCTACATTTCCCACTTTTACACTTTCTACCTCTTTGTCAATAAAAGAGGCTAAAAGTCATTTTGACTTAAGCTATAATATTTTAAAATTAGCAACCACAATGTTACTTTATAACTCTCTTATTAAGTCAAAAACCCCAATTTTAATCCTTACAGCTAGTAGGTACAACAAATAAATATGCACTATACATATATAAATTAATGAATTAATGATCAGAAGAAGGACTATGTGCACATGGGATTTTTCTCCTTAATATTATATGTCTGAGTAAGAGTTTCAATTAACAAATAAAGTTACTTTCTAAGACTTCTGAACAAGAATTTTAGCTAATTGAAGTTTGATACATCTTAATATCATCCTCGCCAAAGAATATTTCTAATAAAAAGTGCCTGTTAAAAATGAGTTTAAATCAAAGACTCTTACTTTAGCAAAATGAAATTGCTTAAAACTGTTGCATAGAGGCCACAGAGAAAGGAGAACTAAACTCTGGGGAAGAAAATCCTCAAAAAGATATATTGGGGGCAGCTGGGTAGCTCAGTGGAGTGAGAGTCAGGCCTAGAGACAGGAGGTCCTAGTTTCAAACCCGGCCTCAGCCACTTCCCAGCTGTGTGACCCTGGGCAAGTCACTTGACCCCCATTGCCCACCCTTACCAATCTTCCACCTATGAGACAATACACCGAAGTACAAGGGTTTAAAAAAAAAAGATATATTGGCACAGTAATTCCTTTTTCAATTTTTTAAAAAATTTATCTGCAGGATAATAATTTCTTTGCTTTAGTTAAATTAAATTAGTTTATCTTCTTTGGAGCATCAGTGTCAGTGCCTTTGACTTATAAAATCATAGAATTGAATTTCATAGTGGAAACAACAAATATATTTGCAAATATTCATACATGTTTATGCTTATGTAATAGGCAGTTAAATGATATAGTGTCCAGAATGCTGGACTTGTAGTCAGGAAGATGTGATTTGGAATCTTACTGCAGACATTTACTAGCTGTGTGATGAGTCACTTAACATTTGTCTGCCTCAGTTGTCTTATCTATAGAATGGAGGCAATAATAGCATGTACTCCACAGGGTAATTGTGAGAATCAAGTAAGATAACATATGAAACAATTTATAAATCTTAAAGTACCACATGAATACTAATGATGATTATATGCCTATAGATAGATATGTGTATGTGACTATACATGTGTATATGTGCATATATATACATGCATAAGTTTATACATATAAACACATATTAATTTTTGCTATCTTCAGTTTTAAAAGACCATGCCTTTACCTAACAAAATGATTTTATTTCTTCTACTACATCCCTAATATTTTTGTTCTGAAATTTATACTGATCTCTGAACATCTAGGGATATCCAAATTATAACTACTGTGGCTTTTACCTTAAGTACCTTCTAAAAGATCAGATATTCTTTCACATATCTACAGGAAGGAAAAATAACCTCAAGACTCGTACATAGATTTTTCACCAAAAAGAATGAAATTTATACATTGGCCCAAATATATTGGCAATTTAAGCTCAAAATTAGGTTTTACATAATAACTGAATATATTTATAATTATTGTGATTTTTTTTTACAACATAACTTTTTTTCACAAAGAAGTTCCACATTAGTAATGGCATCTATATTCCCAGAGTCAGTGAATGAGAGAATTTACAATTGGTAGGAAGTTCAGTGGCCATTGAATGTATCCTTTCTCTGAAAAAAAAAGTAAACTCCACTAAAGAATATTCCATAACTTGCCATCATCTAAAAAAAATAAATTAGTGAAGAGTGTAGAATGTGGCAATCAGACAATGCCAAAAAGCTAAGATTAAATCTTAAAGTATTGTGATTCTATTACTCACTTGAAAGTGTAATTATATATTTTCCATCCATATCTTCAAGACCTTGCTCATTTTTAACAATGTTGAATAATTATTTTAATATTTATTGTAAACTAACAAATAATTTAATAATTAAACCACAACACAATAACTGAATACAACAAACTAAAATATATAACTGGGAAATATAAAACAAAATAAAAATACAATAAAATACAGGTAACATTTTACTTTAAAACTAAATAAATATGCAGCCAGTAATGATTTTTATTCATTGATTAATGGCCCCTTTTTCCATTTGAATTTGACATCACTGCAGCTACAACATGCTGCCAAATATAAAAGTCAGTACTTATCAACACAAGAAATTTTTTTCAGAGATATGAATAGCAGGAGCAAAATGTTGTTGACTATTGCCTATCAACCCAAGATTCAGAAAATGGAAAAAAAAAACAATATTGGGAGCGATGTTCTGAATTAATACTCAATTTTTAAGGCCACTGCCCTCTTGTCTCCCTTAAAGTCAAGCAGAGAGTTTTTTTTTGTTTTTTTTGTTTTTTATAATTGCTCCAATAACTGAAAAAGTGAAATGTTCCTCATGTTCCCAGCAGGTCAAATCTTGGTCCTAATAAAAGGGAAGTAAGCCTCTTTTCTTCTACTAACAGGACTCAAATTTCTTAAAACTATTTATGAGCTAAAAAGTGGTGTCAGCTCTGTTTACACTTTTAACATATAATAAATGCTAAGGCATTTTAAGAAGCGTATAAAACATTCAAAATATTTTAGTTCCATATGTTTTTTATTATGTTCTAAATCAAACAGGGTTTTTTTTTGCATTCACATTAGTCTATTCTTAGCAAAATGGAATTTAGTTCTAAATTTCATCACTAGTCAGTATATTAGTTGAAATTATATTTTTATGTTTGTCAGAAAATTGCAGAACATTGATAGAATGAGGGAGAGTTCCAAATTGAATTTTCAATTTAGTGCATTACAGATATATATATTGATTTACTTTTATTTTTTAAATTTAATTTAATTGGCTTCTTTTATCTTTGATGATTATATTTACAGCAAAAAATATAATGGCTCCAGATTTTTCTAGGATATTGTCCAAAAGTTATTACTAAATAAAGAGTTGCTGAAGCTAACATTAAGAAAACATTGCTTTTTAAAATAATTATTCATTTTCCATGCCATATTTAATTAAGAAGAATTACATAGAATTATATTTTAGTTGTGAAGTTCATGTTGCAGATAAACTGCAGTTTTCCTAAACATTACTGAAAGGAAATTCTCTGCATATTTTGATCCCTTCTTTTCCTTGCTCCTAACAAAGCAAAATATTTAAGTCTAAAACAATGAACATTATCTTTACATATCTATAGGCACACACATTGGGCACACTCTGAACCTCCATATTGAATTTAGGCAGACTGTTGCTATTTATGTTCCCTTACTAGTTATAATACTCAGAAATCCAAAAGCTGTTAAGTGACCATTACAAGTCATAAAACCGTTGTTTGCTTGAATCCAATAAAATTATATATTTTGATTGCATGTTTCTTTTCACTAAGGCATTGAAGAAGAAGAGAATGACTTAAATTACTAACTTTTAGAATAATTAATACATCTAAAACTGCGATTTCCTTTAATCAAGGCAGTACTCCTTCTGCCAATATGGATTATAAAACCTTCCCAATTTGATAATTAGTCTACAAGATTTGCTATGTCAAAATAAAAATCTAGCTATTGGAAAAGAAACTTTTGATTTTGAATTATTCCAAACTCAGTTTAGTTATTTCTTCAACAAGTTATAAGGTGTGTAAGCTCCTTTTTTGGTATTTGTATGCCCAGTATCTTGTTCGAATCATTGTATTTAATTCCTATGGCTTTATACAAAGGTGATGCTCAAAAAAATTTCTACTGCTTTACTCCAGAGCTTACTGGTGGTGAATAGCACACTTCATTCTTCTTTAATTCATATTTCTAGAATGAAGCCCACAATTCAAAATCTTTTAAACAAAAATATGAGTATAGAGATCAGGAGAAGCCAGAATTATACTCTCAGCTGGGCTAGGTAAAGGAATAGGCAAGGTTATTATAGCTCTGCATATCAGTTACAGAAGAAATAGAGATACATTTTTATGCTAAAACTACTAAGGGAGACTATACTCTAGATCAGTGATTCCCAAAGTGGGTGCCACTGCCCCCTGGTGGTGCTGCAACAATCCAGGGAAGTGGTGATGGCCACAGGTGCATTTGGGGGCAGTGAATAACCGTAAGGGGATGGTGATAGTATGTAGCAGGGGGTGCTAAGTAATTTTTTTTCTGGAAAGGGAGCAGTAGGCCAGAAAAGTTTGGGAACCACTGCCCTAGAGCCATGATGGCAAACCTTTTAGAGAGTGATGTGAAAAATGTCCTCAGGTGCATATGGACTAGCCCAGCCCACATCTCTCTGGCTTTCTAGTAATGAACTCTAGTGAACTCTCTGTTGGGGCAATGGTGCACATGCCCATGGAGAGGCCTCTGAGTGACCCCCTCTGGCATATGTGCCATTGGTTCACCAATATGGCCCTAGGCTAACCTGAAAGAGAAAAAAAGTAGAGAATGAAAAGAACAAACTTTTTTTAAAGCAGAACCATAGATGAATGCCACTTAAACAGAGATGAGACAATGTTTTGGGGAGGGAGTGAGGTGTAGATGTTTTCATATATGTAAAATAAAAATAGAATTAATCTGGAATTGGTTGCTTAGTAGGTCAGTGGTAAGGAAAGGGAGTTGGGTCAGGTTGGTAAAAGCAAACATGCTATAAATTTGGAAAATAATAATTATAACAAAACTTGATGAATGGAAACAAAAAAATTGGCAAGTATCACCTCAAATGTTAAAATGTAAGACAGAGGCAACATGCAGTATTAAACAGAAGTTAAAATTTTGCTATGAATAAAAACCTCTTTAAACTTCAAGACATATAAAGATAATGTCTTTATACCCCATTCAATAGATTAAACTTCTAAAGCAAACTAATCTCATTAACTTCAAATAAAAAGCCTTTTTTTTGTTGTTACCAATGTGGAAATGCAGGTTTTTCCCTCAATCAGAGGTGCCATCACAAGAACTGTGTTTGTCAAAGCAACCTTCAAGGTGTTTTATTTTTTGCCATCAAGGAGAGAAATTGGTAGAAATACAGATGAGAATAAAATGAAAGAAGTTTTTTTTATAGGTTAAGAAACTGCAATTCGACTTATCCTAAAAACCATAGATTGAGTCACCAAAACAATTAAGAGTCAAAGGAGGCTTAGAGGTCATTTGGTCAAGCTTTGGTAACTTGAACATAATGAAACTGAATCCCCAAATAGGTACTAAGTAACAGAGTCTCATATCAAACTCAGATGCTTCAATTTTAGGTTTAAATCTCTTTCAACTCACCATGTGTAATCTTTCTGTTTGCCTTTGGATTTAATTTATTAGGTACCTATTATGTGTGTCTGACACTGTATTAGGCATTGGAAATTAAAAAGTAAAAGGAAACTTGCTACAACGTCAAAGAAATTATATTCCTTTGGAAGACGGGGCAATTTGTACACAGAATAGTAAATATAAAATATTGGAAAAATAAATTCAAAGCAATTTCAAAAGTAGGAGAGAACTAACAACTGAGGGATTAGGAAAGGTCTAATAAAGGAGATGAGGGCAGCTAGGAGGTGTGGTAGATAAGTTGACTCAAATCTGGCCTCATACCCTCAGAAGTTATGTAACCCTGGATAAGTTACAACCTTGTTTGCCTCAATTTCTTCATCTTTAAAGTGAACTGGAGAAGGAATTTGAAAAACATGGGATCATAAAGGGATGTACATGACTCTTAAACAACTGAAGGTATATAAGAGATGGTACCTGGCTAAACCATGAAAACAGCTAGGGTTATCATCTGGCCAAAATGAGAAGAGAGAACATTCCAAGCATGACAGCCTACCTCTGCAATGGTACATTGGTAGAACAGAGAAACTCAAATCAACCTATTTGGCTAGTTAGATGGAATTATATAAACTCAGTTGAAAAGAGTAGATTGAAGTCTGATTGACAAGGGCTTTGAATGAAAAATATATTCTATTTATTTTTCCTTTTATTCATGCAAAAAATTAGGATTGACCCATTTATCAGTATCACTTCTAAAGTAAGGTTTTTCCCCCCATGTCTTACAGTCTAAAGTTCAGCTAATTTTATAGAGTATTTTGAAGATAATGATTAGCTAAGGGACTATTGCACAACTCTCCATGAAGAAAATTAAAATGAAATAAAATGTATAGTGTGTGTCATCATGTATGTTTGTTTGTGTGTGTGTGTGTGTGAGAGAGAGAGAGAGAGAGAGAGAGAGAGAGAGAGAGAGAGAGAGGGAGGGAGGGAGAGCAAGAGAAAGAAAGAGAGAGCAGATTTCTTTCCTCAAAATTTATAGGTGCTTGAAAATTAAAAAATACTCTATGGAACATAAGAACATAATAAAATAATAATAAAATGCATTTTAAAGAAACTATAATCTAGTGTATTAAGGGAAATAATGTAAAAATAAATGAATGATGGAGGAATAGACCTTGTGAAGTGGAACACTTCATGCAACAAAGATCTACATACCCAGAAGTTCAAATTTGAGGAACCTTTAATTACTGGCCAGGGTGCCCTCCTAAGTGAGAGTCGTGCTGAACAGTGGTTACAAACAGAATTTATAGAGGTACAGAGGTACAACTTGGCAGAAAATTGGTAGATTCAAACTAATCCACACATATAAATTTCCTTATAGGGTTTTGCAGAAGCAAGCAAGCAGTATCTCACAGAAGCAGATGTCATGACATTGGCATTACTGCAGAGAGGGATACACTTCGTTGTTATTGTGGAGTCATTTCCTACTCACATAAATTTGACTATAGGTTATATTAAGCTCGAGCCTTCAAGGCTTCCTGGAAGGCCACAGGCTTCCTCATTTCCAAGGACTATAGATCTTTGTCTGCCTACAGGTTTCCTGGAACTCTTCAGCCTTCTGGATTCCCTAAGACTATAGATCTCAGACTTCTGGATTCCCTGGGGCTATTGGTCTTTGTCTGCTTCACTTGCAGGCTCAGAACTCTAAATTACAAATTATAATAAGAAAACTAATTTAGTATTGGTGAAAAACAATGAAATAAATCAAAAGACTGTAATAAAAAACAATCAGGAAAAAAAAAAGTCCAATAACCTTGACACTTGATAAACTGAAAACAAACATTACTAACAAAACTTCCTAATTCTGATAAGAAGTTCTAGGAGAACTGAAAAGCATTCTGACAGAAATTAGGTTTAGATCATCATCTTATTCCATGCTCTATAATATATTCTAAGTGGATATACAATCTAAATATTAAAAATAATATCATAAAAATTTAAATAGAAGTAGATCATATACCACATTTCTGAGTAGGAGATGAATACTTGGAAAAAAACAAGAGATAGGTAAAATAATAAGACAGAAGTGTATACATTTTATTACATGAAATAGAGAAGCTTAGGCATAAACAAAATTAATGTATCTAGGATAAGAAATTAAGAAATCAATTAGGAAAAATAATCTTTGAAACACCAATAGAGAGATAGATGTTATATGCACAGGTAAATGTATTAATTAGATACATATATAAGCATAGGAATAGTATATTGCATGCAAATATAGTATAAATACACAAGTGATCACATATACATGTAAGAATGGGCGTGCATGCTGATATACCCATATGTATACTGTATGTATATGTGTAGATGCATACATAGGCACATATTTACAATACATACACTCAAATGTAGGTACCTTAATAAAAGTTATTCCCTAATAGATGAAATAAAATATTTTCCAGTAACAAGCATATGTAAATGTATTCCTAAATCACAAAAAAGAGAGAGAAATACTTAACAAAACCTAGAAAATTCAGTATACTCTTGGTAATTTGGCAGTGATGGAAAAGATGATAATAATCAGTGTTGGAGAGCACACCATTAATGTGTTGTGGGTAGAGCTCTGAATTAGTATACCTATTACAGAAAACAACTTAAAATCATGCATATAAGGCAACTAAAATGTGCATACTTTTTCCTTTGATGATTCCACTGTTTAACTTATGCCTCAAAGAAGTAAATGGCAAAAATAAAGGCCACTGAGACACTGAGACATTTTAACAGTATTTTTTGTGATAGAAAGGAATGACACACTGAAATGATTCTGAAGCAAGTTCTTTATTGGCTACTGAACAGGAAAAACAAATTACTCAGTAGACCTTTAAAACAGAAAAACTCTAACTCTGTGACTCTTCCTTTGAATTTCTTCTTGGCATCACATAACTCCAGGACTTCTCTTAAAGGCTGTCACTTCTCCTCTGTGTATTATGTCAATCCTTCCCATTTGCAAGCTTCAGATGATGCTCAGCTAGGTAAAATTAACCATGGATTGATCTATTCTTCTTCTGCATTTTTGCTTAATCAATGAGACTGAGCTGTGATCCTGAAGAAATTATTACCAGGCTTGCAAATTCATGAGCTTTATCCAAAGTCTTTAGTCTTTTTTAGTTTCTTCTCTATCTAGAGCTGAGATTTCCTTTGAAGAAAAAAGCTACCCAAGTTCTGGCCTGACTTGTCTGAAGAAAGTTTTTTGGACAGTGTATCATAAAGGGGACATATAACAATTCCTAACCATCAGTTCCACAAACTATTACATTACATTATGTTTTTTTAAGTATCAATATCCTGTAAACTCCATGATGGCTGGGTCTATTTTTTTTGCTTTTATTTGTATTACTAGTAATAGTAGAGTATCTAGAAGATAGTAATGGGTTAATAAATGCTTATTGAATAAAAAAACTAAAAAAGGATTTGAGTTGGCACGTTTTTAGTAATGCTTAATATGTTTTCTATGGATATTTGTAAGAGCTTTTTGAGTTAAGGATTTCTTCTAGGTGCATGAAATTAATATCTGTCCAATACCCAATTTATATTGTATATCGAATGTTTATTTTGTTGCTGATCCCCTACTTTGAGAGACCCAGACACAACTAAAATATCTAACTAATATCCCAACTCTTCTCACCTGTGGAACTGGGATTGGGGATCAGATGAGATAGAATGAGAAATGTAGTCTAGTCCTTCTTTAGGTTGTCCTTTCTGTAGACCTCTAAGAAACACAATTTTATGTGATATGAATTTGCCCCTAGCTACTATTATGATTCAAATTATCTGATTTTGGGGTAAAATTATACATTTGTTGATTATATGAGGTTTTTTGGTAACCAATAAAGTGATAAAGGTTTCCGTGGCCCTCTCATTCCCAGGGATGACCAGAGCTGGATCAGGCAACCAAATAAAGAGATTTTAGAAGCTAATTATTCATCCACTTCCTTGAATAACCCAAGACATTTTTAACTGGAAATAACTAATTAAGTGGTCCACCAACATATCTACCCCTCTCTGTCCCCATATGTAGAAAGATCCAGTATGAAGGAAAAGAACTCTTGTTCCCCTGACTTATTATGGAAAAGGATGATATTCCTTAGGATTCTAAAGGACAAAGAAAATTCAAAAAGCAGTGGACTAGATGGTATCACTGACCCAGATCCTAAAATCCTAATTCATATATGTATATGAATTAATGCAGTATATAAAAAATAAATTCTCATGTTATCCATTTCACTTGTCCTAGAGGTAGATACAAAATAATAACTTTACACAAGAAACAAAATAATAAAATGCAGACATAGTAAATATTATGCCATGATAAAAATCAGAATTATGAAATGAAAAGTAAAGTTAATAATAAAAACTGGAAAGTTAACATAGGTGCGCAGTACATTGCACCTTCCCCAACCATTCTACCTTTCCTTTATCCCTATTGGTTGACTGCACAACTTTTTTATGAAGCTATAGAAAAACATTTGGCCTGTGGCTCTCTCATATATGATTAGAAAATTAGAAAATAATTATCCTGAACTAATCTTTGAACTTTTAAAAATATTGAAGAATTGGAATCCATCTTTGCAACTTAAGAAAAATATCCACTCAGTTGATGAGATGTTCTTGCCAATTATTTCATAGTGGACGTTTTTGATGTAATGGTTTAGATTTTTCTCTTCTCTCCTTCAACAATCTTTGCCACAGGCAGCTCAATCAGATCCTTATTTAACAGTTCTTCTCCACAAATCTCCATAAACACCTCCACAAAATTCTCATCCACTTATAGCTCCAATACAATTTTTTAAAACCTTTACCTTCCATCTAAGAATCAAAACTACGTATTGGTTGGAAGGCAGAAGAGCGGTAAGTTAGGCAATAGGAGTTAAGTGACTTGCCCAGGTTCACACAGTTAAGAAGTGTCTGAGGCCAGATTTGAACCTAGAATCTCTCATCTCTAGGCCTGCCTCTCAATCCACTGTGCTATCCAGCTAGCTGCACTCCCAGCTCCAATACTTTTGCTAATTTTACAATTTTGTTGCTCACTTCTTCAAACAACTCTACTTTGTCAAATTCATGAAAATCTCAGTGAACTGCAGGCATCCTTTTCTCCAAATTCTCTTCATACATATTTCTGTTACAACTTCCTATTCCTTCACAATGTTCTGGATTGCATGATAAAAATTACAGGATTTCCAGAAATTTTTCTATGTTAACCTCTCATCTGTATCCAAAGCTATAATAGTCTAGACACATGTAATGGGTAAATAATAAACCTTAAAATCAACCATCCATGCCTGATTGATAAATTGTAATAATAAGGTATGGTTAGGAAAAAGTAGACCACTTTTACATCATCTTGATGAGAAGGGTGACTTGGGGCATGAATAGAAAATGATAGAATTTTAATGGGATTCTATTATCATTATAAAACTTCTTCATTTCTGGAATAAAACAATGTATAAACCATTGTTCAAAGATAAGACTATTCATGACTTAGAGTTAGTGAAATAAATGCACAGGTAGTGTTGCCTTGCTGATTCCTCTCAACGCTCTGGGATTTTCTGAATGGTTCAAAAGAACAGGTTTTAATTTGCAAGTCCCAGATGCATTCCATCCATGTAGAAGAGTGACTATTTTTAGAAAGCTTATGCCCGAGCACAGTTTTTAACTCCACAAAAAGTTTGTATATATCATTATTTTGATAAAATAGGCCAATTTGGTCTGTATTAAATACTTGCTCCAGCAAGTAGTAACCTTCATCTATTATTTTTATAGGAACTCTGGGAACTTCTTTGCTACTACACTAGCAGATTCTTCGGACACTTGTGCAGTATGAAATCCTGCAAGTTTTTTTTTAAATCATGCAAACCAAACACTACTGCTATAAATGCTAGTGTTCCTTCAGAGCACTTTACTTTTTATAAGTTTAAAGAGGATTGAAGCCTTTCCTCATTTGACAAATGGTCAAAAGATATGAACAGACCATTTTAGATGCATAAATTAAAGTTATTTTTAGTTATATGAAAAAATTCTCCAAACCATTATTAATTAGAGAAATGCATATTAAAACAGCCCAGAAGTGCCACCTGTCCCCAATGACACTGTGGCCTATGAGCCACCCAAAAGGGAGACAGAATATCTATCTTCTATCAGAATGTCTTTAAGTTTGACTAAAATAACAAAAATGGAAAATGATAAATATTGGGGAGGTTGTGGGAAAATTGGGACACTAATACACTGTTCATGGAGCTATGCACTAATATAACCATTCTGGAGAATACTTTGGAAACATGCCCAGTGTTTGGGCTAGATCCCTAGTCCTAAGAGATCAAAGAGAGAGGAAAAGGATGTACTCATACAAAAATATTTTTAGTAGTTCTTTTTGTAGTGGCAAAAAACTGGAACCTGAAAGGAGGTCCATTGGGGAATAGCTAAACAAGTTATGGTATATGATTATAATGGAATACTACTGTGCTATAAGAAATGAAGAACTGGATAATCACAAAAAAACTTAGAAAGACTTTGTATAAAGTATTGCAAAATGAAGTGAGCAGAACCAGGATAATGTTGTGCCCCCACAATAACATACTATGATCAGCTGTGTTTCAATTAACTATTATCAGCAATTCAAGGATCCAAGAAAACTCTAAGGAACTCATGATGAGAAAAACTATCTGCCACAATAGAAAGAACAGATGGAGTCTGAAAGCATACCATTCTTCATCCTGTTTCCTTCATGATTTTTTTTTATCTAGCATTGGAAATATGTCTTCTTTTACATAACGAACATAATATGATAATACATGTAAAACCTTTAGCTTATTTCTTGCCTTCTTGGGGAAGGGGGAGAGGAGGGTGGGAAAGAGAGAACTTGAATTGCAAAATGTCAGAAAACATATTAAAATTGTATGAACATGTAGTCTGGAAAAAATAAAATTATAAAAAAATGGAGATAAGGTTTCACATTTCATAATGTTATAAAGATCAAATGAGTTATTATATATAAAAGATTATGCTATCTAGAAAACACTATAAATGAATGTCAATTATTCTTTTAAAAAGCATACACTAATCACATGAAATGTAGCTGATTTTGAGCATAAGAATAATAAAGTAAAAATTACATTATTTCTACCTTAGGATTTGTAGTCAGGGAAGTCTTTCAGTCTTCTTCAGATTAAATTTGACATTAATCACGATATTCTAGAAAATAAAAGTTTATCATTCTAGAGGATAAAATGCAAATTAGCCATTCCTAATCCACCTTGATATTTTGTAAGGAAACAAATATGGAGCAGTTAAAAAAGGAGGGGATGGGGATAAATACCCATTAAGTCCTAACTTTATTTAATTCAACTTTGAATAAAAATAATAAAAAGGCTAATTAATGACTAGGGATTCAAAAAGAATATGCTAAAAATCAAGTAGGCTTTAGATTTGTTTGTTCATAACTCATATCCAGATTAAATTAAAAGTCCGCCTTGTAGGGAATGCCATGCTTTTGTTTTATGTCATATTGAGCCAGTTCCACCAAGTGTAATCCTCATTTCCTTTCTCTTAATGTTATTTTCCTTTTCATTTTAGAAAGTTTCAATGTAAAAAGAAAAAAAAATCATTTAAAATATAAAGAAAACCAGAGTATTGATTATGAAACTTCGACCTTCTGCTTATTTTTGTAATGATTCATTGAAACTCTTTTTAAAAGTCTTACATGTATGCCTTGGACCAGGTGACCACTGAGATCCTGTCAGCTCTCAAAATATGCTATTTTCACATTTGTAATCAATTCTTTATTCATTTTTAGTATGACTATTACTCATACAAAAATAACTCTGCTTAATTTGTTTTTCCCCCTTGTGCCCCAAAAGGAAAAGAAAAACTCTTGCAGATAATAAATATTTATAGTCAGAAAAGCATATTCTCATTTTAGTTGTGCCTTAGAATATATGCTTCACTATACCTCTGGTCCATCAAGCCATCACCTCTCTTTCAATAAATGGAAAACATGCTTTATCATTAGTCTTGAAGATTAATAATTGGTCACTAAATTTTTAGCCAGTACTTTTCTCTTTCTTCACTATTTCTGAGTCAAATTGGCTGAACTCTTTCCCAAAGATTCTAGAGTTACTCTAGAGAAGTTAGGGTGCCATTGTATAATAGTGAGGCCCCCAGTCGATGAATACAACCATTCTGACAATTCTCTCCTAAATGAGACTACCACTCTAGTTGCATTTCACCAGCCACTATCCATCAGATTTTACAATTGGTTGTTTTCCTCAAAGATATAACTAAAAGAAAAGTACACTCTCTCACCAACACCTCAAGGACACACTTTCACTATACCATATCAATTCATGGAAAGAGAAGCCTTGGACTTCACACAATTTCGACATAACACTTCCCCTACTAAGTACACATTGGGAATGAGAATGTAAAATGGGCTTTGGTTCCAGAGGAGTGCTCGTCTTTGTTACTGCTACTCTAAGATTGGAATATTGACACTCCCAATCCTCACAATATTGCTAGTGAAATGGTTGCAAAACCCAGAATCAACTTAACTCCCAGAATCGTGAATTCTTGATAATTTGATGCTCATCAAACTAGAGTCTCCAATCATTTCACTTTAAATTAAAAAAATGCTGAGGCCAGTAAGTAAATAACAGAGGTTTTCTGAATTTGGCCTCATGTCAACCACAGATGTAGACAAAGCCCTAGACCTCTCCCTTTGTAGCATTGATTCTCATCAGATATAATTTTCGAGGAAAAAATCAGCAGAAGAGATCAAAGCAAGAGAGACATTCTAACAAGAGAGGAGAATTAAGAGCCAATGGATATTCTTTTAAATGCCTCTCTAGCAAATCTAAGAGCCTTTTAGTTAACATGTGATTTAACAGATTAAAATTTTAAAATGTTTACACATATGGTAGTTTCTCATCTATTACATATCTTTATTATTCTATGAAAAGCAGATTCTTTAGCCTCTTCCATGTATCTGTATCATACTGTAAATTTCTACAAGTTTGGCAAGTCCATTATTACACATTTGCCATAATTTTTACAACTTTCTATATTTTTACTATATTTTAAAAATATTCTATGTTTTTACTATAGTTATAGTCATTCAAGAAATTGTTCTACTTCTGCTCATTTCACTGTATCACTTAAAGTCAATCCTCTCAATTTCTCTGAATCTGTCTTTTTCATTAGTTCCTATGGTGCAATAATATTTAATTACATTCATATGCCATAATTGGTTCAATAATTTCTCAATTTATTGGAATCTACATTTTTTTCAATTTTTGGTTTTTTTAGGGGGGTTGCTACAAAAGATACAGCTATAAATATTTTTGGAAATATACACCCTTTTCCCTCTTTTTCCTTTGGAGTATGAGACTAATAATGATGTTGCTGAAATAAAAGGTTTTAGTAACTTTTTTGAAATAATACCAAAATTCTTTCCTTAATGGTTGAACCCCATCATATAATTACCAAGTGTCTTCCTTTTTTTTTAATTCCACAATGTCATTGGTCCAACATTATTCTACCTTAGAATATCCCTTACAACTATTTAACACTTAAAACATTTCTCAATTAGCCAAGAGCCCAAGATTTAGGAAACCCATTAAAAATTACTAAAAAGGCCTCAACAGTTGACACTACAAGTGTTAACCTAAATTTATTATTGTAACAAGTGAATTAGGTTTCATTAAATAGAACAAGAACCATTATCTGCTTGGCCGGGTTCTCTGGTATTTTGAATAAAAGGTGCCAAAACCTATACACACATTTTATCAGACAATAAATACCACAAGAATCATTATTTTTTGCTCACATAGTTCTATGCGGGCACCTTTAATTTTAAATCTTAAAATTTATAGTGAAATCCATAGACAGAATTTTATTGCCTACTACTTATCACTTTAACCTCTAATAAAAACTGTGAAACATTTTTATGACACCCACATTTAGTATTTTTTGCATATTAGATTCATAGAAAAAAACTTTAACATGGACCATGATTCATAAACTCAGATACATCCCTTAAGCTCTCTTTTCAATCTCAATCACTCTACAAATACACATACATACATGCATATGTACATACCATTATGTATATGTTCATATATATACTAAAACATACACTGTGTGTGAAATAGATAAAAACATACTGATGATAATCAAGTTAAGTGGATTTGAATCCTGTGATAGCACTATTTTCAAAAGAAGACACTCAATGATTTCATTTTAGTCTGAAGGTAAATCTTTAATATTGTGCAAAAACTCTAATCTGAATCTTGCTCTTTAAAAAAAATACATATTTTAATCATCAAAAAGCCCCCTCTCTTACTTCTGACAGCACTCTCCTACAAATGAGAAAAAAAGAAAAAGAAAACCCTTATTAGAAGCATGTTAGTAATTTAATAAATAAGATAAATTTCCCAGTTGACCAAATCATGTTTGGGTTTATCTCTCTATACAATATACATTTGCATGAGCAATAAGCACATATCCATGCATAACAAGCATGTGTTTGCATGTACATGTGTGCCCATTTTAAAGGAGAACAAAAGAAAACAAGACCTTGCTAAATTTCAAAAAGTGGCCAAAGGCAAGGGCTTGCAAAGGAGGGTCTGGTCACATGCAGAGAACTTTATGGACCCTAGTCTAGAGTGTGGAGAGGTCTTAAAAGGAGCCACATGGAAGCAGTTGGGGGCAGTTGTTCCTCTATTCTAGGAGGAAGAGAGAGAGAACTTCCTATGGGTCGAATGGTCTTGGCCTAAGGGAAGTTTATTTACTTGTCCCTGAGAGCTCATGATCCTGTGTTCAAGAGATGCAAAGGTCCAGAGATCTGGTCCATCCCTGTCTCCAATTTCACATCACCCTGGGATCCTTTAAGCTCCTAGTCCCTGAGAGTATCCTGACCTGACCATGTGTATGATAGAGAATTACTAGCCAGAGAAACCTGTCTAGGAAGAAGAGGTTTGCAGCCATCTTGCCTATGTTTAAGAGGCTGAGCTCATCAAGATTTCAAACCCTTTATATTCTAATAATCTTTTAACTTGTCTTTCATTAATTTGAGAACAAGTTAGCACAGATTAGCTAGTTAGTCTGGGTTTATACAGATATTCAGAGTAGTGGAAGTGTAGCTAGAAGACTTTAAAGACAGTTCCATGAGGAAACCATAGGAGTTGGGTGGAGAATCTAGATTTTAAGATTAGGGACTCCTTTTCCCTGGTCTCCCTCCTTCCTCTTTTATTTGAATATAAAAAAAACCTTCATTACTGTTTTACCAAAGTTTAAGAGAATCCAGCAAACCAAAAACAGAGAAAGAAAACTACAGACCAATCTCCCTAATGAACATAGATACAAAAATCTCAAACAGAATACTAGCAAAAAGACTCCTGGGCTTCTGGGTAAAGATGGTAGCAGAATAAAAAGCAGCTGCTTAACCTCGCCTAAAGCACACAGAAAGGACTCCTCAAGAGGATATACAAACAAATCCAGCCAAATGAAGGGACCCCACAACAGTGTGCAACATTGAAGGTATGTGGGATCAGGGCATTTCCATGCTATAAGGGGGTGAAATAGCTCTCACTAAAACCCAAGCTGAGAAATACCCTCCCCGCAACACCACCTACAGGACCAAAGCCAGCTAACAAAAGTTAAAACAAGTTTGGGGCATCCGTTAAGTCCTTGGCAGCCACCTGGGATCACCATGGCCTGGTCCTAAGAGCAGCAAGACATAAGACCCCAAGAGGCTAAAGAAAACAAGGACTTTGAACACAGACCTTGAGAGCAGGCACAGACTCAGGTGCAGACACAGATCCTGAGCACAGGCACGGACCCTGGGTAGGGACCCAGTGAAGAGGGGTGCATGACTGTAAAGCAGCTCCCTGAGACTATAAAATGAGCTTCAGGCAGAGGAACAATCAAAGGGACCACCAGGAGGCTTGATCCTGAGAAGAATTAGACCTGAGACCTCAGGAGCCTAAAGAGCACACACAGACCCTGGGCATGAGGATAAAGCTGAGAGGGCGCTGAGCTAACAATGGCAAGCCAGAAACAAGAAACCTAGAAGAAAAAGATCAAGAAGAAATCTTTAACATTCTACAACTTTTACACAGAAAAAATCCAGACAAAAGAGCAAACAGCAGAGGAGAACAAACAAGTAACCAAATCTAAACCTTTCCAAAAAAATGAAAACTGGTCACAAGCTCTTAAAGAGTTCAAATCTGAGATTATGAGAAAGATGGAAGGGATCTGGCAAGAAAATAAGAGTTTAAAAGGCAGAATTTTACAATTGGAAATTGAGGCTCAGAAATCAAAGAATTGATAAATAAATTGAAGACCAGAAAAGACAAGCTGGAAGCTTTGAAGAACCAAACAGACCAGATTGAAAAAGAAAACCAAAAGATTATAGCCTCAAACCAGTCTCTAAAGGCTAGAATTGGGCAATTAGAAAAAGCTGCCCCCAAATCCAAAGAACTGATTAGCAAATTGGAGACCAAAATCAAACAGCTGGTAAATAGGATGGATCAAATCAAAAAGGAAAATCAAAATATTATAGCAGAAAACCAGTTTCTAAAGACAGGAATTGGGTAAGGAGAAGCCAATGATGTCTCAAGACAGCAAGAACAAATAAATTAAAGTCAAAAGACTGATAAAATAGAAGGAAACATGAAATATCTCAATGAGAAATTGACAGATCAAGAAAACATGTCTAGAAGAGACAATCTGAGAATCATTGGTCTTCCTGAAAAAGCAGAAATTAATAGAAATTTGGACTCCATACTAAAAGAAATCATTCAGCAAAACTGCCCTGAAGTTCTTCAAGAGGGTAATATAGACATTGAAAGGATCCATAGACCACCCTCTACACTAAACCCTGAAAAGACAACCTCCAGGAATATAATAGCCAAATTCAAGAGCTTCCAAGTAAAAGAAAAATGTTAAAAGAAGCCAGAAAGAGACAATTGAGATATCAAGAAGCACCAATCAGGATCACACAGGATCTTGGCAGCCTCCACACTACAAGACTGCAAGGCTTGGAATATGATATTCAGAAAGGCAAGAGGACTGGGTCTACAACCAAGGATCACCTACCCATCAAAACTGACTATATACTTCCAGGGGAAAGTATGGGGATTCAACAAGATAGAAGATTTCCAAGTATTTGCACAGAAAAGACCAGGACTAAATGGAAAGTTCAATATCCAACCACAAAAAAAAAGAGAAACATGAAAAGGTAAATAAGAAACAGAGGGGAAAAAAAGAAAATTCTTTTATTTTTTTAAAATGATTTTTAAATTTAGAAAAATTTTCCATGGTTACATAAGTCATATTTTTACTTTTCCCTTCACCGCCCTCAACCCCCGGCCCCCTCCTCTGTAGCTAATTTGCATTTCCACTGATTTTAATGTGTAGTCAGTCAAGACTTATTTACACATTATTGATACTTACATGGGTGTGGTCATTTCAGGATATCCTCATCAACCCAAGTGTCCAAGCAATTGTTTTTCTTCTGTGTTTCTACTCCTGTAGTTCTTCCTCTGAATGTGGGTAGTGTTCCTTTCCATAAATCCCTCATAATTTTCTTGGGTCATTGCATTGCTGCTAGTACAGATGTCCATTACATTTGATTTTACCACAGTATATCAGTCTCTGTGTACAATGTTCTTCTGAAAATTCTTATTCTTAAATTTATCCCTTAAAAAGCCTTAATAAGATAAAATTATTTTTATTCCTATATGTGTAATTTTCAAAAATTGTATTCACTATTATAGTAATTAGAAGAATTATTCATAGGGAGAGGTTGAAGCACTAAATGGTCTAAGATGAGATGGGGTAGGGAAAAAAAGGGAGGGTGAATAGTAGATGGCATCAAGAGAAACTAGAAGAAAGGACAGAACTAGGAGAGAGAATCAAAATGTCTGGGAATGTAGAGTTGATAATTATAATTCTGAATGTGAATGGGATGAACTCACCCATAAAACGGAAGCAAATAGCAGAGTGCATTAGAAACCAAAACCCAACCATATGTTGTTTAAAAGAAACACACATCAGACAGACAGACAGACAGACATACATAGAATGAAAATGAGAGGATGAAGCAAAATATTATAAAAAGGAGAGGAAGAGAGCATTAAGAGGTAATATTTATACCTTAATCACAGTGTAATTAACCAAAATGTTGGGGAATACACAATTGATAATTATAACTCTGAATGTGAATGGGATGAACTCACCCATAAAATGGAAGCAAATAGCAGAGTGGATTAGAAACCAAAATCCTACCATATGTTGTCTACAAGAAACACATATGAGGCGGGTGTACATACACAGGTTAAGGTAAAGGGCTGGAGCAAAATCTTTTGGGCTTCAAATTACAAAAAGAAGGCAGGAGTGGCAATCATGATCTCTGACAGAGCCAAAGTAAAAATAGATTTGGTTAAAGGAGATAGGGAAGGTAATTACATCCTGATAAAAGGTAATATAGACAGTGAGGAAATATTATAGCATCCAAATTCCTAAAGGATAAACTGGCAGACCTCAAGAAGGAAATAGATAATAAAACTATACTAGTAGGAAATCTAAATATTCCCCTTTCAGATTTAGATAAAACAAACCAAAAAATAAATAAGAAAGTGATAAGAGAGGTAAATGAAATCCTAGAAAAATTAAATTTAATAGATATGTGGAGAAAAATAAATAGTGACAAAAAAGAAATCACTTTCTTTTCAGCTGCACATGGTACATTCACAAAGATTGACCATTTAATTGGGAACAGAAACATCGCAAATGAATGTGAAAAGAGCAGAAATAATAAATGTAACCTTCTCAGATCATAATGCACTAAAAATAATAATTAGTAAGGGAACATGGACAGGCAAATCAAAAACTAATTGGAAATTAAATAATATGATTCTCCAAAAACCAGTTAGTTAAAAAAGAAATCACAGAAACAATCAACAATTTCATTGAAGAGAATGACAATGATGAGACATCCTACCAAACTCTGTGGGATGCGGCTAAGGCAGTACTCAGGGGGAAATTTATATCCTTGAGTGCATATATTAACAAATTAGAGAGGGCAAAGATCAATGAACTGGGGCATGAAAATTAAAAAAAAACTAGAAAGGGAACAAGTTTAAAATGCCCAGCTAAAGACCCAATTAGAGATTACAAAAATTAAAGGAGAAATCAATAAAATTGAAAGTAAAAGAACTATTGAATTAATAAATAAGACAAGAAGCTCGTATTTTGAAAAAACAGATAAAATAGACAAAGTAATGGTCAATCTAATAAAAAAAGGAAAGAAGAAAACCAAATTGACAGTATCAAAGATGAAAAGGGAGACCTCATCTCTAATGAAGGGGAAATTAAGGCAATCATTAAAAACTATTTTGCCCAATTATATGGCAATAAATATTGCAATATAGGAGATATGGATGAATATTCACAAAAATATAAACTGCCTAGATTAACAGTAGAAGAAATAGAATACTTAAATAATTGAATATGAGAAAAAGAAATTGAACAAGCCATTAAAGAACTCCCTAAGAAAAAATCCCCAGGGCCTGATGAATTCACAAGTGAATTCTAACAAACCTTCAAAGAACAACTAATTCCAATACTATACAAACCATTTGACATAATGAGCAAAGAAGGAGTTCTACCAAATTTCTTTTATGATACAAATATGGTACTGATCACAAAGCCAGGTAAATCAAAAACAGAGAAAGAAAACTACAGACCAATCTCCTTAATGAACATAGATGCAAAAATCTTAAACAGAATACTAGCAATAAGACTTCAGCTAGTGATCATGAGGGTTATTCATTATGATCAGGTGGGATTTATACCAGGAATGCAAGGATGGTTCAATATCAGAAAAACCATTCACATAATTGACCATATCAACAAGCAAACCAACAAAAACCACATGAATATCTCAATAGTTGCTAAAAAAGCCTTTGACAAAATACAGGACCCATTCCTATTGAAAACACTGGAAAGTATAGGAATAGAAGGACCTTTTCTAAAAATAATGAACAGTATATATACCTAAAACCATCAACAAGCATCATATAGAATGGGGATAAGTTAGAAGCTTTTCCAATAAGATCAGGTGTGAAACAAGGATGCCCATTATCACCTCTATTATTTAACATTGTACTAGAAACATTAGAGTAGCAATTAGAGAAGAAATAGAAATTGAAGATATTAAAATAGGCAAAGAGAAGATTAAGCTATCACTTTTTGCAGATGATATGATGGTCTACTTAAAATAGCCTAGAGAATAAACTAAAAAGCTAATAGAAATAATCAAAAACTTTAGCAAAGTTGCTGGATACAAAATAAATGCACATAAATCATCAGCATTTCTATATATCTCTAACACATCACAGCAGCAAGAGGTAGAAAGAAAAACCATTTCCAAACACCCTAGACAATATAAAATACTTAGGAATCTATCTACAAATATAAACACAGGAATTATATGAACACAACTATAAAACACTTTCCAAACAATTAAAACTAGATCTAAACAATTGGAAAAACATTGAGTGCTCATGGGTAGGATGAGCTAACATAATAAAAATGACCATTTTACCCAAATTAATTTACCTATTTAGTGCCATATCTATCAAACTATCAAAACACTTTTTTACTGAATTAGAAAAATACTATTACAAAGTTCATTTGAAAGAACAAAAGATCAAGAATATCAAGGGAAATAGTGAAAAGAAAACCGTGAAGGAAGGTGGCCTCTCAGTACCAGATATTAAACTATACTATAAAGCAATAGTCATCAAAAAAATATGGTACAGGCTAAGAGATAGAAGGGAGGATCAGTGGAATAGACTTGGGGTAAGTGACATCAGCAAGACAGTGTATGATAAACCCAAAGGGCCCAACTTTTGGGACAAAAATCCACTATTTGACAAAAACTTTTAGGAAAAATGAAAAACAATGTGGGAGAGATTAACTTTAGATCAACATCTCATACCCTGCACTAAGATAAATTCAGAATGGGTGAATGACTTGAATATAAAGAAGGAAACTATAAGAAAATTAGGTGAACATAGAATAGTATACCTGTCAGATCTATGGCAAAGGGAAAATTTTAAAAGCAAGCAAGAGATAAAAAATTACAAAATGTAAAATAAATAATTTTGATTAAATTAAAAAGTTTTTGTACAAACAAAACCAATGCAACCAAAATCAGAAGGGAAACAATATATTGGGAAAAAATCTTTATAACAAAAAATTCTGAAAGAGGTCTAATTACTCAAATATATAAGGAGTTAAATCAATTGTATAAATAATCAAGCCATTCCCCAATTGATAAATGGGCAAGGGACATGAATAGGCAAGTTTCAGATAAAGAAATCAAAAGTATCAATAAGCACATGAGAAATTGTTCTAAATCTCTAATAATTAGAGAAATGCAAATCAAAACTATTCTTAGGTATCACCTCACACCCAGCAGACTGGCAAAAATGACAACAGAGGAGAATAATTAATGTTGCATTGAATGTGGCAAAATTCGGACATTAATGCATTGCCATTAATGAGTTGTCAATTGATTCAACCATTCTGGATGGCAATTTGGAACTATGCCCAAAGAGAGCTAAAATATTGCCTGCCCTTTGATCCAGCCATAGCATTGCTGGGTTTGTACCCCAAAGTGATCATAGGGGAAAAGACTCATACAAAAATATTTATAGCCCCTCTCTTTTTTGGTGGCAAAAAACCTGGAAAACAAGGTCTTGCACATCAATTGGGGAATGGCTGAATAAATTGTGGTATATGCTAGTGATGGAATATTATTGTGCTCAAACAAATAATGCACTGGAGGAATTCCGTGTGAACTGGAAAGACCTCCAGGAATTGATGCAGAGTGAAAGGAGCAGAGCCAGAAGAACATTGTACACAGAGACTGATACACTGTGGTAAAATAGAATGTAATGGACTTCTGTACCAGCAGCAATGCAATGACCCAGGACAATTCTGAGGAACTTATGGAAAAGAACGCTACCCACTTTCAAAGGAAGAACTGCAGAGGTAGAAACACAGAAGAAAAACCACCGCTTGAACACATGGGTTGAAGTGGATACAATTTGGGATGTAGATTCTTAATGACCATCCTAGAACAATTATCAATAATATGGAAATAGGTCTTTATCGATGACAAATGAAGAAACCAGTGGAATTTCATGTTGGCTACGGGAGTTTGGGGAATGGGGGGAGAGAGAGCAAGAGCATGAATCATGTAACATGGAAAAAATTTTCTAAAAAAAAAACAAAAAAGGGAATCTGATAAGGTTTTGCCCTACAAGCTGATACTGAGGCCTACTCAGGCCTTTAGAGCCTAGTCACTCAGCTATACACTAACAACAAGGCCATAAACCTTTTTATCTATATTATCAACATATTTCACTACATACATATGTATATTCTATGTGTATAACAGTTTCTGTCATCTCATTGTCTATGTTTATATAAATATATTCATACAAATATGTATATACTTATACTAACATATTTTTATAATATTATACTAAATACATTAGTATTTTTATATAAACATAGTATATATATATATATATATATGTGTGTGTATATATTGTATATATACACAAATTAGTGTGCATGGATATTTTCATAGACGTGTGCATATACACATACATATATATATATATATACACACACACATAAACTAATGACTCCCTTAATCTAACTTAATATCCTTAGAAAATGATGAGAAGTTCAGCTCAAAGCTTTCTTCCAGAAGTGTACAGTTTCCCCTTGGCCTGGGACTTGTGCCTTGATTATTCTTCTACATTTTCCACATGGAGCTAGAAGCTAGAACCAGTTCTACTCCATGGCTGATTATCACATCACCACTGTGTGCTTCTGAACTTGCTCCTCTTTATATATAGTCTACAGCCTGTAGCCATATCCTGACCACAAGTCATCTCTGTATTATTCTCTGGATCTGTGAATCAAAACTGGGTAGTTGATGACAAAGCTGACCACCTGGCACTTGTCCCCACTAGAATACTATGTCTGAAACCTCCTGTTGCCTTGTCACAACCTCTCTCTGAGTGCTGGAGTGTTCTACATACTTCTAAATGGATCCAGTTCTGAGTGTCCACTGACCTCTTTTCCTCCCTGTGTTTGTCATTTAAAAATTATCCTTTTCAACTTTTTAGTGAACAGATAGGTATTCATCAGCCAACAATGCTGATCTGATTAAAAAAAATAGTTCAAAGGAATAATCCCAATAGCTTAGGGAAATGAAAAAAATTAATGAGATGAAATTTGAGGGAGTTAAATGTCAAATTTTACATTTAAGATTAACAATCAATTGTAGAATTCAAAGAAATGGTGTAGATAATAGTTCATATAAAAATATGAGTTAATAGTGTAGAATATTGCAGCAAACAGTACCAAAAGCTGAGTTTAAGTTGCATTACTAGAGGTAAATAAATGAATATCCTTCCATCTTGCACCTGTCAGGCCACATCTGAGGGAGAGTCTTCAATACTGAGGTTCATAAGACAGAGAGATCCAGAAAAAGGTAGAGTATGGCTCCAGGAGAATGATGAGGACAGTAAAAATAAGCAGAATCAAGCCAAATGAGACATAAAGAAAAAAGAATAGTCTACACAGATTTAGACATCTGAATCACCAGAAGTAATATTGCTACAAAGAAGAGAGATTACACTTACCTAATATGGCTCTAGGGAGTAGACATGATCACTAAGTGGGTAGAAGAAAAAGGGAGACAAATTTCCACTAAATAGAAGGAAAAAACTTCCTCACAATTAGAGGTGTCAACTAATGGAATAGGCTTCCTTTCATTAAATGGTGAGCTCATCCAGATCAAAAGTGATTAATCAGAACCTGAAGACGATGCCTTAGAGCAGTGGTTCCCAAACTTTTTTGGCCTACTGCCCCCTTTCCAAAAAATATTACTTAGGGCCCCCTGTCACATACTATCACCACCCCCTTACAGTTATTCATGGCCCCCAAATGCACCTGTGCCCATCACCACACCCCTGGATTGCTGCAGCACCCACCAGGGGGCGGTGGCACCCACTTTGGGAATCACTGCCTTAGAGGTTACAAAAAAAGATTCCTGAATGGATCACAAGGATTATCATTTTAGAGAAAGAATCTTACAGGTCATCGGGCTTGACTCACATTTAACAGATGAGGAGAAATGGGCTTCAGTTTGGTTCCTTTCTAATATCTCAAAAATAGCATTTGATAGAACTGGAAACAGAAATAATGTCTCCTGAAAGCTTAATTTACTGTTTAGTACTCTTCCATAGAACAAACAAAAAGACAATGTGGAAAATTGCCTTTTGAAATTCTGGTGATTCCAATAGCCCAGAAGTATTGCATGGATTGGTATATGAAATTGTATTGACAATCTACTTTTTTATCCCTTAGTGATAATGAAAGGAAGACCATTCTATTTGTAAGCACATTCATTCAAGACAGAAATTATCTATATTCAATACTGTCAAGAAGCAGCATGGAATCTTGGAAGGAAAACTAAAATTAATGGCAAGTGATTTTAATTCTAGTCCTTCCTCTGTAATTAATACCAAATGACCACATCCTCCATAAGCCTTTGCATTCTTATATATAAATTGAAAGGGTTGAACTAGATAATATTTAGATACTATCTTAGATCTTTAAATATTTTTCCTGAATATTAGTTTGAAGCATCAAAAAAAGCCACGGTTGGAAAAAATAAGTTTATGTCTCATCATTGCCCTCAAATGAGAAATGCATGTATCTAGACATTAAAGAAAATTCATAAATCTCTAATCCATCCCAGATGAAATAAATAATAATACTAATCTCTTGATGGTTGTTTTGATTTCCTGAGTGAAATTATTTATCAATATGGAGAGGGTAAAGAGAAAAGAAAGTTGTCTGAGAAAGATATTTGATCATGAATATCTCAGACACATCTTGCATTGTAATTGCACAAGAAAGTCTCTTTCTTTGAGTCTGATTTTCATAAATTAGGTTGGTAAAGTCAGCCCAAAATATGGAAGAATAATCTGTATCTCTAGAGTAAAATTAAGTGTTTTGAATTACACCAAGCATAAATTCTGCTAACATTCACTTTAATGTCTAGATGAACCCTTTTGATTTGACTCTAGTACCAAATATCTACCAATTATGCCATAGATCCTCTAATATAAATAGAAACACTATGTTGATATGCTCTTTATGAGACTACATATACATTTGCGTATACATTTTATATACATGCATGTGAAGATAGGATCACACAGTGATATGAACAGGAGAGACCTAGAAAACAGGGTAATCAGAAAAGGTCCCTTGCTGAAGATGGCCCATCAGCTGAACCTTGAAATGAGCTAGGTTAAGAAAAGGGAATCCATTCCACTCCTGTGACATCCAGTGCAGAAGCATGGCGATGAGGCATGGAATGTCAGAGGGAAGGAAGGGGAAGAAGTAGGCTATTTTGCCTGGGATGGAAGGCATGTTAGGGAAATTGTATAAATTATAAAATATTGTACATTTGCAAGATATGATTACTGCAGAAGTCCCAGCTTCCTTGAGTTACTCCCCATAAATCATCTCATTAGGAGCTACATTAAATACATCTCCCCCATCCACAGTATCAAGGAAAATCCTAAATCATTCCTGAAAAGAAGTTAGTTATTTGGGAAGGAACATTAACTTTAATGACTGTAAAGCACTGTTCAGTCAATTATCAATTCAGGACACTGTGTGATCATCTGGAGACCAGAGTGACTTAATGTAGCCTCCAGAGTGACTAAATTATACCCGGGGGCAGCTCACTAATCTGTTAGGATATAATTGTTATTTCCTTTGTCAACTCTTTAATTTATAGTGTAGTGTAAGTGGGTTTCACTGTATAAGTAATTATCAGAACCACTGATTAAAGACAGCAGGGTTAATAAGGATCTGGCAATAAATAACTTTTTTGGGTGGATGTTAACAAATATTTTAAATCCTTAGGATTCTTTTTTAAGGGTATTTAAAAGTTATGTGAACATAATAATAACTTAGTAGACTTGAGAAGCAAGGAACAAGTCAAAAATCCTGTCTTCACTCACTTCTTGTCTATTGCACTTGCCCATGGGAAATTTTTACTGTAATCAATGAGAGGAAACAATTAAAGGACTGGGACACTTTCCAGCTCCTTTTAGGTACTCAGCTGTTTCACAAAGCAGCTCTGTGGGACTGGGAAAGTTTGGTGCCCAATCTCGTTCAAGCCTCCAGCCTCATCTGCAAAATGAAGAATTCCATATGATATATTGTCTTGAGAGGCAGCATGGTGTAGAAGCCAGCTTTATAGACAGAAAGACTTGGGTTGAAATGGTACAATGGAGGAGGGTGTTCAAAATATGGAAGACTTCAGTTCATGTCCCAAAATTATCTTTTTTCTACTTATGTCATTTTGGGTCAGTCACAACCTCTCTTGACCTGTTTCTTCTTCTGTAAAATAAGAAGATTGAACTAGATGACCTCTGATACTCCCCTCCATCCCTAATTATTTAGGCCAAACATGAAGTCTTCTTGACCCAAATTGTCAATATCATTTTGGAAAAGTCACTTAAAGTCAATTTTCAGACAATTTTCAAAAAGTGTTTGCATTGCTGATGACACTTTTACTAGATTTTCCCTATATCAATGAAATCATAGAGAGATAAATAGATAAATGGATGAATGGATAGATAGATAGATAAATGGATGGATGATTAGATAGATAGATAGATAGATAGATAGATGATACATAGATACATAGATAGATACATAGATAGACAGACAGACAGATAGACAGACAGACAGAGACTGATAGATAATATCAATATTTAACAAAAACTAAGGAATCCTTTAAATATGAAAAACAAAATATATACATATATTTCCAATCAATTAAGTTGCTGAGTGCCTAATAAGTGGCAGGCACAGTGTAAAGAGGACAAATTGATATGTGTGCTTGTGCAAAAATGCATTTTATACATGTACATGCAAGTTTGCACTTATATTTATATCATTATATGTACATACATATTGTATATACATATGCACAGAAGTATTGCCTCATTCTTTAGTTTTATATTTACATATGTTTGCATATGTATATATGTAACACCATTACATACTTTAATATATGATTTACTGGTCATTTTATTGGTTATGGCAAGAATGTCTTCTCTCTCCACCTCTCCTACCATTAAGTGTTGTATAACTTTAGATTTATAATGGAAATGTTTTCTTTTCAGTAGAAAAATGTTAAAATCTAAATCATAAAAATGTTGTCAAAAGTTATACCAGGAAATGTTCACATAATTTATTTTGTATAGCTACCAAAATGTTACCTTGTTTTTATCTTATAAATGCCATTTATATACTTAGGTAATTAAATGTTTTTTCCTCTATAGAATATATTAAGGGCAAGCACTTTTATACTTGTCCCAGTATTTACAGGGCTAAATATAGTGCCTAGCACACAGCTGGCACTGAATAAATGCTTGTTGATAGACTGATAATTCTCTTTTCCCCTCCAATCATTCTTCTTATTCCATTCTAATGTGAAAATTTGAGGGATGCCACAGGGGAGATTATCCCCACAAAGGTAGTTATTAACTTTTAAACATACTGACAACTAGTATTATTAAGTTGTTTTCTGTGCTAACACACACACACACACACACACACACATACACACACCTATTCAGATGGTAAAACTCAGATCAGTGCAACTCTAAGTTTTGAAGTAATATCTTCCATTTTAAATACAGTTTCTGTACTACTACTTATGTACATACTGGTGATATTAAGGCCAATTAAATTATTATATAGCAATGTAGTATTTAAAAAGAGCTTTTTAAAATGCAATCCTGCTTACTAAAAATAAAAGAAATTTTATCTCAAGTATTATTTTAAAGGGGCAAAATAATGTATATTTTAAAGCTATTATCAGAATTAAAAATTCAAATTGAATAATACTATTATAACTAATGTTTCCCTTTCAAAATGTTTTACTATTATATGCTCAGTAACATTCAAAAAATAATCAAAAAAATGGAGTAGAATTTCACATTGAATTTGAAATTCAAATTACTTTCTAATTAGAATACAATACTATATATTGTAACCAAATAATGAATTGTATATCCTTCTAAATGAATCTATTTACTTATAAAGTTGAGTTGCCCTTGTTTTTAATATGGGGTTTAGCCAATATATTACTTCTTTTTCCATGACACTCTTTCCTCCCTTTGCTTCCTGGACCTACTCCTCCTATCCTAGTTGTCTGATTGGCTCTTCTTCTCACTTTACTTTGTGAGATCTTCATCTCTCTCTTAGGTGATCAAATTTGCCCAATATCAACTACCACCTTCATGGGGATGAACTCCAAATTTATAGTACTAGCCAAATTCTATCCTGATCTCCAACCTATTTATCTTCATCACCAATTGCCTGATAGACATTATCACCTATATGTACCATTATCAAAATATGACTCCTTTTCTTCTTTCCTTAAACCCACCTCTTCTTCTACCTTCCTTTTTTTTTTTTGGTTAGGTGCACCATTAGACTTCCTTTATTTATTAAGGTTTGCAAAGTCATTGATGTTTTGTTCTTTCTTGCACCCTGTATCCAATAAATTGCCAACTCCTATCTTTTATACCTTCATGACATCTCTTGTGCCCATCTCCTTTCCATTCATATGACTGCTGCCCAAGTCCAAGATCTAGTTGAAGACTACTTTTGCTTTTCTTTTTTTTTTGCATCCCCAGTGCTTAGCCTAGTACCCAGCACATAATACTTAAATGTTTGTTGAGTGGTTGTTAACTACTCTATTTTATCACTTATTGTTGTTCAGTTATTTCAGTAGTGTCCATCTTTTCAGGATTCCATGAGTTTTTTCTTGGAAAATATACTGAATTCATTTGCCATTTGCCCCTCCAGCTCATTTTACACATGAGGAAACTGAAGCAAAAGTGTTAAATTATTTGTACAGAGTCTCATAGCTAGTAAATGTCAAAGGCCAAATTTGAATTCATGTCTTCCTGACTCCAGATCAAGTTGCTCTCTCCAATTTGCCATCTAGCTAGCTGCCTTTGGACTATTTAAAGACCTAGTAATTGCTGTCCCTACTTCTATTCTCTACCCATCTTGCACAACATGACAAAAAAACACGTCTGACCATGGCACTATTTTGCTTCAAACCCCTCCCTGTTTCTTATATGCGATATAAACTTCAAGCCCTGGCATTTGAATTAAATGGTCCATTTAAATTGACTTATTTACTATTACCTGGACTAAACAATGTTTCTTCTTTTTTTAAGGCAAAGGCAAAGACTAGAATGCTTTCCCTCTTCATAATCATCTTTTAGAATCCCCAACTTCCTTCAAAACTCTGACTAATCACCAACTCTTTATTTTAAATATTTTCTTTTTTTATCAATCACATGAAAAAATCTTTTTAAACATTCATTTAAAAAAACTTCAATTTCCATATTCTCTCCTTCCTTTCAACACTCCCCTCTCCCCAAGAAAGCAAGCAATCTGCTATAAATTTCACATGTGGAAGCATGCAAAATATCTTACCACATTAGTCATTTTGAAAAAGAGATTTCAAATAAAAACAAAAAGAGAAGTAGAAAGAAAGTCAAATATAATATATTTCCTTCTGTATTCAGACCCTATAAGTTTGTTGTTTTTTTTTCTTGGAAGGTAGATGACATTTTTCATCATGAGTCTCTGAAATTGTCTTGGATCTGCCATTCATAATTGTTCATCAAAAATATTGCTATCAATGTGTGCAATGTTCTTCTGGTTGTCACTTCACTTTGAATTAATTCACATGTCTTTATATCAAATACTAGTAAGGCTGTCTAACAGCACCACTACTAACATTTATATAATGCTTTAAAGTTTTCAAGGGTATCTACATGGCCCAGCCTAAAGTCAAAACAACTAATCTTCTTAAGTTCAAATCTGATCTTAGACACTTATTAGCTATGTAACCCTGGACAAGTCATTTATGTTCTTTTATTTCAGTTTCATCTGGAAAATTAGCTGGAGAAAGTAATGGTAAATCACTCCCATGGTTTTGCCCAGAAATTCCAAAGTGGGCTATTGAAAAGTGAGATAAGACTGAAAAACAACCAAATAAAAAGTGCCGCCACTCCAAAAATATTGTTCCAAAATTCCTAATTTTTTAAAAAATGTCTAGCAAAACTTCACCTCGTTTTCTCCAATCTTTACCCTTTGACTCAGGAAGGTTCTGGCTCCTCTGACAAATGATTGTTCACAATTCATAGCTCATGTTCATTTCATTCTGAGAATTTTATTTATCTCTAAGCTAATATATTTAACAAGACATCCTCTGAATATCTAGTTATACAAGTATTCCATACCTTAATAACAAAAAGAACTAAAATCTGCAGTCAGGCATTCATTGATTAAATTGAACAATTTTATACTTTATTAATATATTTAGAATTGAAAGACTTCAAATAGCAAACCCCTTGATTCATTTAAAATGAATCATTTAACAAAATAGTTTATTTACAAATAACCTTCAAGGGGTTACTGTGCACCACCTATTTGGAGAACAACCCAAATATGTTTCTTAGTTAAGACTATAGCAAAAGATTTAAAAATCAAAAACCAATTAAAAGAATGTTATTTTTAGAGCTATAGAGTCCTGAGTTTAAATCTTGACTGCTTTGCCATTTAGCATCCACATTATGTTAGACAAGCTGTGAATCTTCTTTTTAATCACTTTTTGACTTTCAAATATCCCTTTATCTACCTTATCTTTAACTTTAACTAACTATAGCTTTATAATAGATACTGCAGAAGGAGGTTGGGCAATGAACTTTTGTTATTTCTTCATAATAAATCTCTCATAACCCTTACAATTGAAAAAAAATAAGGGTAGGTAAAAGATAAATGATAGAGAGACAGACAGCCAGACAGCCAGATAGAGAGAGAGAGAGAGAGAGAGAGAGAGAGAGAGAGAGAGAGAGAGAGAGAGAGAATTTTTATAACAGTAATAGTTTGCATAGGCAATGTAACTCAAATAACAACAGAGTTAGGATCAAACATATTCAGCATGGTTTGTCTTTATTTTTTATACCAAAGAGCAAATTTTAAAAAATACAGAGTTTTTCAATTAGTAATACATTCATTTTAAGTAAATTATTTTTGTTATATCAGTATTCATATAACTCATCTTAAAAAGGCATGTTTTAAATATTTCTGTGATACTTATTTAGTGATGTCAAATTCACTAGAAATATTGCATTACACTTTAAATTGCCTGATGAATTCTCTTTACATTTGCATTAAGGATTGATCTGTGAAACTGCCACCAAAAATTGATAGTAATTTATTGATAATAGCCAGGAGTAGTAGGAAATAAAGCTTTCAGATCCTTGGGATGTCTGTGGACAATCACAGGAGCCTACAAATCCAACCAAGATTGAGAGTCAGAGAAGATTTGATAGCTCGTGTAGATCAGTCTAATTCAGTGCAGTTATAGCCACGTCAATAAATTATTTGAAATTCTATGCATTTTCTATTCCAGGACAAAGAAGACCATACCAGAACTATTTTAATTATGAACTTAACATTTTAACTACCAATTTTTACTCTTAGGTCAAGTGTAGCAAATACACGATTAATTCAATTGAGTTGGGGAGGGAAGCAGTGGACATCTTGAAACATAGCAAGGATGTTTCTGAGGAGGATATCAGAGGAAGAAGTGTTGAAGTTGAACAAGGAAGGGACTCATCTATTAGATGGTTGTCAGGCTGTCTAGAGTTTACTAGTTTAACTACTGATGCTTTGATCAGAGGATTTTTTAATCTCATAAAATTCCAAGCATATTTCTAAAGTTATAATTTAGAAAGAAAGTGGTAAACTTTATTGGTAAAGGAAGTTTCTCATCAAGAGTTTCTTATAACCAGGAAATTGTAGTCTTGTCCTAAATAAGTACTGAGGTCAAATTATTACTGTGCTGTTGGAATGCTGTACATTCTTTCAGTCTCTGCTTTTTTGTTTTGGCATACTGAAACAAAGCCCATTTCCCCTTAACCTACTTCTATTTCTTAATATTAATCCCTAACAAGAGGTTTCATTTTTATATAAGTGTAAGGACTGACATCAAAAGTAAATCATTATAGAAAAAAATTACCTGGAAATTTAATTGATTCAATAAACATTTATGAAAAGACTAGTATAAGGGATGTGCTGCTTTAGGTGGTGAGGAGATAAGAATGAAATCAGATACTCTTCCTCCTTTCAACAAATTACGTTTTTGTACCTGATATTCTGAAGTCATTTTCAAATAACTCTATTTTCCACCCTATTTTTGCATTTTCCATCATTTTGTCTCTCCTTATGACAAGCAATGTGGTATAGAGGAAAGATTGTTAAATATGTATTTGAAATGAACTTCTCCCATTGCCACCTTAAGTAATTTATTTCTGGATTTCATTGTCCTCTTCTATAAAATAAAAGAATGTAAATTAAATGACCTCTAAAATCTCTTCCTAGTCTAAGTCTATGAAATCACAAATTGCCACCACTTCTAAACAGAAATTCTTCTCCAACTATTTTCAATGCCTATTCTGACTCTCTCCCTTAACAGAGTGATCTTCATTGAATGATGTTTTTCTTTGCTTATGTTGAAGCTACAAATACCCACCAAAATTGGCCAGAATACCCCCATCTTCATGTGTCAATAAGTAAAATGGCAAGCACTCCTGGGACTTCAGGGGATTGTTATAATTACTTGCATAATTTCTAAAGAAGTATCAACTTCAACTCCTCTGTGACTAGAAAAAATTTGTTAGTGAATAATTCAGCCCTTATTTAGCTATCCTATTCATAATTTAGGAAGGAATTGATAAAATTTGTCCTAGTATAGCAATAGGTAGCTTTGTGGTACCCTGACCTCAACAAGGTATTAAGACAAAAGTAACTGCCCCATCTTTGCACATCTCACCACTTTGAACCAATAAATAATGCATAAAACATTAACTTTGTATTTTGCTTTGTGAATGTTCTATAATAGGATAACCAAAAGCTCTCAATAAATAAATAGTTTTGCATTAAGTTAACATATAATATAGAAAAGAGCAGTGCCAGCTGTCCTATTTTCCTTTCATAGTTACACAGAGAGGGATTATAAACTATTCTTAAGTACAAAACTTCTGTTGTCTTTTTATTCCCATTATTCTTACCAAGTTTTTGTCAGCATTTACAACCTGAGATCTTTCATTTTTGTGATGTGGTCGGATTTTTCCAAGATAAAATTATGTTAGCTACTGAGGCACTGAATTTATTATTCATTTTCTAAGCATCTGCCTTAAGGTCTCATTTATCTATACTGCTAGCCATGGAAGTAAAAAGAAGTCCTATGCTCTCAGTGGACCAACTATATCTGAAATTCAGTTCAAGAATTCCATAATAAAATTCTATCCAGCTTGAACAAAAGAAATTTTTCTGAACTAGGAAGAGTAGAGATGATGCCTATTCTATCAAAAGTATTATAAACAGATAAAGTCACTGTTTAAGCAATATCATGTGTCTCCCAACTTGGGTCTATTTCACGATGGTCTAAAAATGACCATTTTTCCCCTGTAAAAAGGGTAATTATGATGGGTTACTGGAATTCAACTGAACCCAGTCTATGGTGATGATGATCTTCTTAGGCCCAGAGAGCAAAATGGCTCTGTCCAAGGCCAATGGATATGCACTCTGACTTTAATTAAGACAGTAACAAGTTTATTATAAGGTATTGTTTTGGGTAAGGTATGTGAGCTAGGGATTCCCTATCAAAAATAATCACTACCTCCCCCCACCCCAACCCCGACCCTACAAAGGGTTGCTTCAGCCCTCAGGCAGAGCTGAGGCTATACTCACTCCCTCTCTGCCTCAATTCCCAGTCCTATCTCACTATCCGATGCTAAACCCACATAGACTATAGTCTTGAGTGAAAGCCACAGATCATTGTGGAGACAGGAACTGGTTCCAGGCATGACCTAGTCACCCTGGTATAAGTAAACCCCACCAAGGTAACTGAGCAGTTCATGTCACTGTCGATGATGATTTATTTACTCTTGAGACTTCCACAGAGGTTATATCAGAGTCTGAGACCAAAGATATATATCAGGAACTGACAGGTTTCTTACAGGAACAGGTTGAAGATCAATGGTCCAAGAGAGCTTGGTTTAGGAACTGTTTACTTCTCCAGAGTCCAAACCCAACTTCCCGATGGCAATTACCTTTTTCAGAATCTTAACCCAGGATTCTGAGATCTTCCCCTGCACTTCTTGGTTTCCTTCATTCCATCAACTCTGTATTTCCACTCTGGTTCTTTTCCTTCTTCCCAAATTCCTATCTATCACCGCTGATTCAAAATAGGATGAATAGAAAAGATTCACTTTGTTCTTCTCCATAGTCACAGCCAGACAAGACCCTTTCATTCCTTCTAAGAACTTTCTTTTTCATATTATACTATTCTTCCTTTCAATGCACAATAAAATTGTTTATTTTCCAATTCTTTATTCAAATATACACTCTAATGATGAAACATTGCCTATGTGAATAAAAAATAAGATCTTTCTTGAAATAATAAACAGCAGATAAAATTATACGGTCTCTTTCTCCTTTTCAGGATTTAGTGATCCTGATCACTAAAATAAATGTCCATTTTTGATATAAAAGAAAGATCTTTGTCAGGAAAAATCTTTGTCTTTAAAGCAACTTAAGAAAGATGTCACTAAACAAAAAAGCCTGTCTTTGTAGACTTTTATAATTTTACCCTAATATGTAGTTTCTTTCTCATTGTCAAATCTGCATAATCAGAGCACAAAGGGCACCATTTGTTCAAAGACACATAAAAATAGGTTTTCCTGAGATTTCCAATCTCTTCTGTACCCATTGTTTATTTCATTCCTTACCTACAATATATCTGTCATTGGTTCTTGTAATTTATTTCCTTGAAAAGTTTCTTGGATTTGCTTTTCCCTTTTCTCATATGTGCATAAATTACTATCAGTATTCTAGTTTTCTCCCTCTTTATGGGTTCTTCTGTTTCAAATCATTCTATTTCATTCAATTCAATTAAACAACTGTCTATTAAAAGCTAACTATGTGCAAAAGCTAACTGTTGGACCTTGTCGAGTTTTTTCAGTCATATCCTACTCTTTGTGACCCCATAACCCTCTGGCCATTAGGTTTTCTTAGCAGAGATACTGAGACGATTTGCCATTTCCTTCTCCAAAGACAAGCAGATTATTAGGTGACTAGCCCAAAAGCAAAACAGCAGGAACATTTCTGAAGCTGGATGTGAACTCAGGTTCTCCTAACTTCAAGTCCAGCGCTCTACCCAGTGTACCAGCTATGTGCTTTTATATATCCTTAGCTGGGGTATATAAAATGCAGGTGCTATAACTTTTGCCTTCAGCAGGTTATACTCTAGTAAAGAATCAAGGCCAACATAAATACATTTAATGAAGGATCTTGGGATAAACGAAAAAGATGAATAAGAAAATCAGGAACAAATGACGAAGACTATATATGTAGATTTTTTACAGTAAATAGTCATCAACAAATTGTTGGTTAAGAAAGGCATTAGTATAGAAGAGAAGTAAAAAGAATAAAAGCAAAATTTATGTTATAAAGATGAATATTCCCTCCACAGATGTAAATTACAACCCCTCCCTTTAATAATGTTATGTGAGAGTTGCTATGGACAAAGAATTCATTGACTAGGGCCAATCAGGCAATAAGCCTTTTTGATTTTGATCAAGCTGCGCCTGAAATGACATTCATATTATTACACAGACTCATAGTCAAAGTCCTTTGATTTTGGTAGAATCAGTTAAAGTTGATGATTCTTTAATAGATTTCATCTCCATAAAAAAGTGATGTATTAGGGAAGGAGTATAGTAGAGATTCAAAGACAAATGTTACCTATTTAGACATTTGATCTACCAGAATTCTATTTCAATATCATTATAGAAAAATTCAATTTTAAATGTTATGTCAATTATTTTTAAATTACATACATATTTATAATGTTTCTGAAATAATACAAAACCATTTTTGTATTTTTACATAAATGTTCATTCTTTTCTATATTGTTAAAACTATTCCCATGTAAATGATTTTAAATTTGAAAATAGCATTGTAAAATTATCCACATTTACAAAGGGCAAAATTTTTTTTGCATGACATGTTTAGGTAAGTAGTAAAAGTTCTAGTAACCAATTTTTTTACAAATTGAGCTTTCCTGGTGACAGAAGGTTAAGAAGACTGGTTTCAAAGCCAAGTCTACAAACTCCAACTCCAAGCATCTCTGTACTCCATCAGACTTGTATGTGAGAATGAACTTTTAATCTCTTTAATGAAACAGAGACAACACACATTTAGACAGAAATATGTCTTTACTGCCTAAATTCACAGCAGCAAAAAAAAAAATACATTTCACAGATGGATTTTTCTGTATATAGAAAAGAGCTGATTCAACACTCTTTTCTTTTACATCCTTTAAACTCCAAATAATTTGAGTGGCTTTGGGAGTTCTTTACAAGTGAAGAATCAGCTCAAAAAAAGCACGTCTTCTCATAATAATCTTTTTTTTTTTAAACCCTTACCTTCCGTCTTGGAGTCAATAATGTGTATTGGCTCCAAGGCAGAAGAGTGGTAAGGGTAGGCAATGGGGGTCAAGTGACTTGCCCAGGGTCACACAGCTGGGAAGTATCTGAGGTCAGATTTGAACCTAGGACCTCCTGTCTATAGGCCTGGCTCTCAATCCACTGAGCTACCCAGCTGCCCCCTCATGATAATCTTTCCATCTGCACAGGAGACTTCAGGGACAGAAACATTTAAACTTTCAAATTTCAAATTTCCAGGGATTAACAATTCTCTTAATCTAACATACTATATACATTAACATCTAGCAAATCTAGAACTCAGCTATCCATCAATCTCTAGAATATGACAGAAAATTAAGTTGGCAAAAAAAGTGTCTGAGGAGTCAAAATGGGCTAAGTGAATGTATTTTCTCAGATATTCACTAAGAACCTATCCCCATATTGCACACAGTTCTAATGAGATGTGTTATCTCCTTTACTCAAAATAAAGGATATCAGAAACTGGCATAGGAAAAGAAACTACTATAAATATTATAGATATCCTAATAGCATAAAGTAACAGCCAAAAGAGTAATAACAGGGAAACTAAAAGTATATTGTATAAAAATAAAAAACCCCATAAAACATAAAATGTAATAATATCATGCCAAACAGAATGCCAATTCACATATCCCATAATAATTTAATTTGAAAAAATGGATATTCAAAAAGATTACTGGCTTCTCATCATTTTTTTCTAAAAACAAGCAAATCCAGAGATTGATTATTAGGCAAGAAATATGTTATAAATATCCTGATGTTATGAGGATTTGAAGCTGAGTGTATGTGAGTGATACCTAATGGAAACACTTGAGTTGAGATAGTGAAACACAAAGGAACCCACAGAATTAGTTGTAATGTATCTGCTAAACTCAACTTCAGAATAACAATGTCCCAGAATAGGCAACCAAGTGAAGAATCTGTGATTGGGATTACACAACTACTTCTAACTGTCTATTCTGGCCTAGGATGGATAATGCTAATTGACTGCAAGTTAAACCTTCACTATAATTGAAATAAGTCTCCTCTTCCCTCAACTTTCCTAATATATAACCTCTTAGCCCTAAGGAAAATGTGACATCTACGTAGGTAAGATGAAGATTTAATATTAATGGGCTTGGGGAGGGAAGCAGGGAAATTTCAGGGAAGAGGAATATAGGGAATTCTTAATCTAAACTAATGATGGTAAATATGGTATTGTTTGTTTTGAATTCAGGGAAGTGCTATTTGGAAGTGTCTAACAGACTTCCTATGGACACGTGTGCTATGAGACTACAGTTCCCATGATTCCAATGGGTTTCTGGTTTCCGGTTTGGGGCTTGGGGACGTCAGATGTCCCCACACATAGGGCAGCTTAAATTTGGAGGAGGGCCTAGAGAAAATCTCTTGGTTTCATGAGTGGCTGGCTGGTGTACGAGAGAGACAGGATAGGCACTAGCGGTAAATTTAAAAGATAGTCAAGCATGGTCATAGATACTTTTCACCAACAAGGCCTTGGCTATTAAAATATTAATTTCTCTTATTTTATCAGTCTTTATCATTTTTAATCGTAACAGTATATAAATTGAAGGTAATCAGGCTAATCAAGCTTGTCAGTTGTCAGCCTGGTGGAGCCATACTTGTTCAAGCTAAATCAGGTAATTTGATGCTAGATGTTGTTGCTTGCTTTAAGAATATGAATCAGGATTCTTTGGTATAGAAATATAACAGGATCTGAGACTGTAAATTGGTTAGTGCAGGTTGTTGTTAATTCAACTTGACCTAAGGCCTACCCAAACCAAACCAAATCTCCCACTCCCAAAACGCATTCTCCAGATTGAGATGAGATTTCAGTTCAAATCCTTCCTTATCTACCTGGGCTTCTAACTGTCTTGGCACATGGCACCTCCTGCCAATCTCAATTCATTCCATGTTCTAAACTGACAATGGTCCATCATCTTGCTCTCCATGTTGATTTGTAAAATATCATTATACATTGTAAGTGTGAAATGATCACAGGGAGGATTTTGATAATTAGATTAAGTCTACACTGCCCATCTTTAGATTTAATCACCAAAGGTGAGAACACCTCTAATTCTGGGAGGTCTGTAACCCACCTGTGCTAGAGTAGGTGACGAATTAGAATCAACTGACAGCCCCCTAGGCAGTACTATGAGAATGGTCTATTGTGATTGGACATGCAAATTAGGAGGGAGGTACAGGAAGTGATGCATAAGTGACCCCTTTAAAAAGAGAGAGACGACTGAGTGAGAGGTCTTCTGGTGAAGAGCACTGCTAATGAAGGAGGTCTTCTGGTCTGTGGAGGAGTGCTGGCTGAAACACTGAGACTTTGGTAAGACTGCTTCAATATCTTTGCTTCATTCACCCCTAGGCCTCTGGCCCTCTGACTCTCAGCTGAGGGTTAATTAGATCTAATTAGATTAATTAGAGGATCATAGTAAATTACCTACTAGGTTAGATTCTTATTTCCTTATTTTCCTCTCTCTCTATCTCTTAATTGTAAATAAACTTCCATAAAAGTCAATTTTGACTTCAGATTATTCTTAATTGAGGATTGATAATAGTTCAATCCGCAGGTGACCATCTTTTAATATATTGAACCCATAAAACCCCCTTTTCACCCTTACAACATATGATGTGCAAATTTATCAAGGAAAGAAACTTAAGGGAAATAAATATATAGAGAAGAGAAAGTAAAAAAGATAAATCAAAGTTTACACGTTTCAAGGAAGGAATGAGGTTTTTTTCTTTCAGAAGATCTCTGAGAACACTGAAAGAACACTATTAGACTGAGCACAAGAAGGGTAATAAGGAGTAGGGGAAGGAAGAAGAGGGAAAGTAGAAATAGATTAGCATTTCCTATTCTAAGAATGACACATGAGGTGTAAATTTAAGAAGGGAGGTTCAGAGCCATCTTCTTATATATAAAATAATATATTGTGGCTGATATATACAGACTGGGTGTCACAGTGGTCAAGAAAAAAGCCTGGAAAATATTTTTGATAGAGGTCTTCATACCAAATTTTCATAATGTCCAAGATACATGGAAGGAAAAGATTAAATATTGACAAAGAAGAGGCACTCAAAATTCCTTTTTGTTCTGTACAAAACAAAAAAAGTCTTCTCCTGTTTAGAAGTCTCACCTTTCCTCAGGGTCATTTAAAGAACAGAAAGAGAATGTTTAGAAATGAAACAGAGACTGTGAAGAATAATCAGTTATACTAAAAGGACGGCATAAGGAAGGAATTGCAGGTAGTGAGCAGCAGAACATAAATTCAGGAATGAGATTTCTGACTCCCAAGTAAGTACTTCTTCCATTCCATTATGCTGAATCTTTCATAACTTAATATTTCTGAGACTTAGATACCACAAATAAAAATTATCAAAGAAAGAGATGGAACAAGGTAGGAACTAACCAAAATTTAGAATCAACAACTTAGATTGGCCAAGAAAAAAAAATCTGTCTTTGAGATGTTTTATCTTAGAGAAAAAATATTTGAAAGGACAAAGACATTTTTTTTTGCCAAATCTGTGAAGATTCTAGAGTCTCATTTCTCTCATTTTTTTCTACTTATGATCCTTTTATGTTATTAAATTATTGAAGATTATAAATGGATTTTCTTTATTTGGATAATATCTAGCAATAGGTTCCATGTAGAAATTAAAACTGATAAAATATTTATATTTTAATTTGTTCAAATTAATAATAATTTCATTACATGCTTTTAAAATATAACATTTATATAAAAAGAATTATATTGTAAAAATTAAAATAGTTGCACCATTGTTTTATTTGTAGTGTGATTTATTTTATTTTTATATGTAGATAAAATTTTAGTAATGTTTTTTTCTGAATTTTATTACCCACATTCTCTTCCTCCCATCCCTCCCCACTCTCTAAGATGGCATTTAATATGATAGAGGCTATTCATCTGGTCCCTTACTATACATATTTAAATATTCATCATGTTGCTAAAGAAGACATATATCACTTATATAAGAAAACATTCATGATGGAAATAAAGTGGAAAATGGTAGGCTTCAATATGCATTCAGACTCCATCAGTTCCTTCAGTAGTGGTGGATAACCTTTTTCTGTCATGAGTTCCTGGGAGCTGTCTTGGATTCTTGCATTGCTTATAATAGTTAAGGCATTCATAGTCAACAATCAAACATTAATGTTGTTACTGAATACAGCATTCTCCTGTTTCTGGATATTTCATTTTGCAGCACTTCATAGATTTACTAGGTTTTGGGAACAATCATCCTACTGGTCATTTCTTATAGTACAAAAGCATTTCATTAGTCATATACCACAACTTGTTCAGCCATCTCCAAATTGATGGATATCCCTTCAGTTGCCAAATCTTTGGCACCACCAAAAAAACAAACAAACAAACAAAAAAAACCTGATATAAATGTTTTTGTACAGGTAGGTATTTTTTCCTATCTTTCATCTCTTTAGGATAAAGAGCTAGAAGTAATATTTCAGTGTCAGAATACACAAAGGGCACAATTTCATGGCCATTTGGGTATGGTTCTACGGAATAGTTTTTATCACTTCACAACTCCAACAGTGTACCGATTTTCCAGCATCTCCTCCCATTTATAATTTCATTTTTTTGTCATATTAGCCAGTCTGGTGCTATCTCAGAGTTGTTTTAATTTGTACTTTTCTAATTAATAGTGATTAGGAGAATTATTTCATATTACTAAAGATAATTTTAATTTTTTTCATCTGATAACTGCTATTCATATCCTTTGACCAATTATCAACAGGAAGAATGATGTGTGTTCTTATAAATTTGACTCAAATATTTGAGGAATATTACCTTTGCCAGTGACACTTACCATATAAATCATTTTATATTTATATTTATTTATTTTATATTTATATTTATATTTTAGAAATAAGTTTTAAAAAATAAGGCAAGGAAATATATGCTCTCCAATTGTTCCCATTCTACCAAGGCAGGATTTTATATGTGTGTGTATGCACATACATATATGTATTATGAATCTGTATGTGTGTATGTGTAGGTATGTGGATTTATATATGTGTGTAGTTACACATGCATATATTTATATACATACATGTGTGTATATTTATGTATATGCTTACATAAAATTACAGGTATTGATTAGATAGAGAGTTCCAATATGCTGTGAGGGTGCAATAACCTGATGGTAATACTTATGGTTCATTTGTATTGATAGGGCCATGTGCATTTTTCATTTTGAACCATTTGACATGGTCAAGGGCTGTTCTGGTGAGATGTTTCCTCTCTGGAGTCTTCACTAATTATGCTTGACAAGGAAGGATGTCCTGAAACAACCATAGACTCAGCTGCCAGAATGTATTTTTGCAAGATTATCTTCCCTAGATGATGGCTCCTGGAAAATGCTTGAAAGATTGCTGTTGATCTGAAAGGAACACTGATATTTTAGAGTTTTTGAGCAATTTATCTTGGTGGTAAAAGGGATGGCAATGTCCTGGTGGTCAGATATTTCCAAGAAGCTTAGCGTCTGTTGTGGTTTATTACAGTGATTTTTGTCCCTTTTCGACAGACATATATCCGTCATATGATGGCTATAGGGGATACTGGAATCATAGCAGGTGCTCCAGGAAGGGAGGGGATAATTTTGATTTACCCATCCATTGGTGACAATTTAATAGTAAGTCAATAATTCAGTGTAATATTCTTTGAGAAATTGATAAATTTTCTAAGAAATAAATATCAAACAGTTTATGGTTTTAAAGAGAATTTGAGTATAAGCATATAATCTGAAATAAAAAATAAAAATATTTAAAAATAAAAATAATTTGATCCACTTTTGATGAAAACAATAGAGTTACTAAAGAGAACACATATTCAGCATCACTGGTATTTTTTACAAATTTGATGATTTTTCTAAATCAAGAGTAATTCATATATGTAAACATAACATTTATAGATAGACCATTATGCAAAACACATATTTAACAATAAAATAAATATAAGAAAACTCTCAGAGCAAACATAGGAACTAAGTATTAATATACTAACTATGAAAGGATCAAGGAATAAGTAATTTTAGCATGACAACTTGAGAGGTATACCAACATTTATGGAATTCAAAGAAAGAAAATTTACATATTCAAAAGCAGGTATTAAAAGAAAACAAAAGGACTACTGTATTTAGTATGCAATTAAGCAAGAAAATCAGAGTTCAGGAAGAAAAGAGAGTGCAAATAGCTAATATTATGACCGTATGTGATAAAGTGTTGGTCAAGACATTGCTTCTTAAGAATGATGTATGATAAATCTACTATTTGGGAGTGAGGATGAAATTTCAGTTGAGAGAATATTTAAACTTCTGGCAGACAGACCTACTGAGGAAAGGAAAATTGAGGAAATGTTCTGAGTTGCTCTCAGCATTATTTAGCCTCTTTTCAGACAGACTATCAAAGCCTTTTCCTCGCCAGTCCCATTAACCAACCAAAAGACAAAATTATCAGGTGTATCTAGGAAGAAAATACCTGCAAAAAAAATTCCCTCTTTGAAGAGATGGCATTATCATTTGCTTCTAATGGATAATTAGGGGTCATCTCAAAACTGAAACATTAATAGAAAAGGAAGAAACTGATACAATTAATGCAATACTCCCACACATATTTCTTTCCCATTTTTCACCATCCTAGAGACTATTGACTAGAAGTGAAATTAATCATTCCACCTAGAATATTAGGAACATCAGTATATAGTGGAATGGCTTCATTCCCTTTTTGTCAGTTCCTGACAATGGAATTAAGTGTTTTTATTCTCTACTCCCACCAAAGTGTGTTATAAATAAAAAATTCATCCGGGGACTTATTACCAGATCTATTAGTAAAGAAAGAGCAATAGAAGAGGGTTTTCAGTCTTTCTAACTTTAGGAAAAGATCATTTCTCCATTTCAGCTGGATGACTCTTGAAGCCATTGCTTGCTAGAGATGGACAGATAAGAGAGCAAATTGCCAGCCCCTCCTTCCCCTTGAGCCCCCATCCCCACCCACCCACCCCCTGAGGCAGTTAGTTCTAGAGAGGAAAGGGCCATTCTCTCTGCCATGCTCACTTTTTAAAAATTTTATCTCCTCCCTCCATGGTGACATTGAGCTAGTTCTGGCACACTGACAGGGGCTCAGACATCTGGCCCTCAGACAGACCAAGTGACTCCTATGTCCCTCGCCTAGGGTGGACAGGATCTAAGTCCCCTAAATAATTTACTTCACACAGGTGAAGATGTATATATTTTCAGAATTCCGAAGTGCCCTCTTACTCTAATAAAGTGTAAGCTCCTCCAAGTGAGAGGGAGTCTTTCTTTATGCTTAGATTTATATCTGTAAAATTTATTGAAGTGCCTTCAACACAGTATTTAACCAGTCTTCTTCCTTTCTTCCTTCATTCTCTCCCTCCCTCTTTTCTTCCATCCTTCCCCCTTTCATTCCTTCTTTCCTTCCTTTCTTTTTTCCTTTCTCTCTTCCTTTCTTCTATCCCTGCCACTTCACCCCTCCATTGCTCCTTCCTTTTCCCTTCCTTTCTTCCTCCCTCCATTGCTCCTTCTCTTCTTTCTCATTCCCTTCATCCCTTCCTTCTTTCCTTCCTCTATTCCTTCCTCCCTTCCTCTGTCCCTTCCTTTCTTTTTCCCTTTCTTCTTTTTTTATTCCCTCCTCCCCTTGCCTTATTTCCTTCCTTCTTGAGGATAAACCTTTTTCTCTAATGAAAAGACTTCTCTAACTCATTTCTGAAGGACATATAATAGCTGAAACTTTAATAAAAATGATTTTGTAATCAATAAATACTTCCTATAGATAACCTTGGCAACAACAACAAAAAAGAAACAATTGGAAATCTAGAAATATATCAAGTAATATAGCTTAAAGAAGTGAAGTAAAGCTCTAATCATAGTAATAAAACAAGTTCAGATTTATCTGTCCTATTTACATAATTCTAGCCTGAGTCTCAGTGAGATCCAAAATTTAGCATTAATCCTTTATTTACCATATACTTAATCCTTTTCTATATTGGAGAAGAAATTAGAATTTTTCTTAGTTCAAGGCATTAGCCAATTAGTTTGCAAACTAATTAACGGTGGCCAGAGGACATGAGCAATGGCATTTTTTTAAAAATTAGAGATACTGTATCTAAGAAATTCTGAGTTTGGTGAAACATGAAGTTGAATTTTTTTGGTTAACTTAGCTAAAGCAACTATCCAAATGCTTCATTTTGAAATGTTTATTTTCTTATTCCTTCAGCTTTTGACTGCCTTAGTGATCTCATCTCAGTTATTTTATTTGAATGCTAACATATGTAGTAGACAGAAGCTATGTAACTTTTGACAACTAAAGAATTTTAAATCTTAATATGAAATAGATAAAATGTTTTTCTATGCCTTTATTTAAATTACATCATGATAGAAAATTGGAATTGAGTATTTCTTTGAGTTAATTGATTTCCTTTTATCCATTGGTTTGGAACTTCATTCACCATTGACTCTTTATCTTCCCTCATTTATCATATTCAATCAGTTTCCTAGGATTGTTGATTCTACCTCTCCATTATTTCTTCCATTGTTTTTCCTTCTCTCCTCTCCATTCCTTCCAGAAAGCTAATTCAGGTTCTCTTCAATATCTTCCTAGATAATTTATTATAGCTTCCCAATAAGACTTTTTTCTTTTTGCATCCCTTCTCTCCAATTCATTCCCATATAACTGGCAACACAATCACAGTTTATGTTATTTGCTCCAACTTAAAAAAAAACAAAATGAAATAAATTTTTTCCCATTTAAAATGTGTGATTTTATTTTATTTTCAAATTTTAAGAAGTATCTATTAAGCACCTACTTGATCCAAGGAACTATCTTAGATTGGGTTATATAAATAACAGTAAAAAATCAATTCCTTCCTGCAAAAGCAATTAATAAATATCTTAGTATGTACATGAAAATCTGAGAACTGAAGGAGGAGAATCATCTGGGGTATGAGGGGAGGGAGAAAAAAATTTTCTTTTGGAAGTGTTCTATGGTAGAATCCTTCCAGGAAGCTAGTTGACCCAAGAGGTAGAGCTGAGGAAGGAAGGAATTTTAGGAATACAGGTCTTTTCTACAAAGGAATAGAGATTGGAAGATGAAATGCTGAATTTGGGGGTCAGTCTATTTTCTGGTTTGATTGGAAGACAAAGGACATGATAAGGAACTATGCACACTCCCTCAAATCAAGTACAAATTCCTCAAGCTGGCATTTAAGGTCCATGTAATGTAGCTCCATCCTACATTTCCTCTGTTGATTGTCTCCAATTTATTTTGTATATATCGTATTTGTTCATAGTTATTTTCATGCAGTCTCCCCCTGTAGACTATAAACTCATTGAGTAGGGATTGATTGTCTTTTGCCTTTCTTTATATCCCCCTGTGTTATGCACAGTGCTAATACATAGTAGGTATTTATATGAATGCTAGTTGACTTAGTATTCTCCCATCCTCACTTCATAATATTGCTTCTCATGAACTCTGTATTCCAGTCACATTGGATTGATAGATATTATTCAAACTCAGTCCTCCATTTCTTGCCTCTTCACATTTGCTGAAGCATTCCTATGTGTCTGTAGCATTATAGTTACTTAATATTATATCCCTAAAGACTCCTCATATGATGACCTTCAATTCACAAACCTTCCATAAAAGAGATTAACATGTTAGAACTTCTAACTGCCCTGATTGCTTAACTTCTTTCCCCCCCAGATTTTAGGGGCCAATACAATTTTAAAAAATTGTTTTACAACATTTACAACAACGTTTCTACCCATTCCTTCCAACCCCAAAGTTCTTCCCAAATTGGGAGGTATTATGATATATATAGATTGATAGGTTGTACATGCGTTATCATGTAATATACATGTCCACATACATCATGTTGGGGAAAATACATGTTACTTTCACTAGAGAAAAAATTCTCAGAAGAGATAAAGTAGAGAAGTATATGCTTCAATCTACATTCAGACTCCATTAGTATTTATAGCACTTTGCTTTTTAGTGCCAAAGAACTAGAAACTGAAATAATGTCCTTCAATTCGGGAATGACTAAACAAGTTGTTCTATGTTCTGATTCTGCTCACTTCACTTTATATCGCTTCACATAAGTCTTTCCAGGCTGTCATCATCCCGTTTGTCATTTCTTATGGCACAATAGTATTCCATTACAAGCATGTACCACAACTCATATAGTCATTCCCCATTCAATGGTCATTCTTTCCTTTTCTAGGTCTTTACCACCATAAAAAAATGCTACTATATGTTTTCTGTGCAGATAGGTTTGTTTCCCCCTGTTTTAATCTCTTTGGGATACAGACCTAGTAAAGGCAGTGCTGGGTCAAAGGGCATGCACAGATTTATGGCCCCTTGGGGATGGGTCCAAATTGCTCTCCAGAATGGTTTTAGGTTCTGAAAAAGACATAGTCTAGGGAAAAGTTCACAAAGTTCTTTAAAAATAATGTAGCTGTCACTTACCTTATAACACAGATTCATCATCACTCAATGCTTTTGGTGGTTTGGGGATTTTGGATATTACTTAGCAACCTTTCTTGGCACAAATGACTTACCCAGAGGACACACAAAGAACAGGGAAACATGTTCTCAGACAAGAGATAAAGACCTCCAGGAATTCCCGACCCTGAAAGCTCTCCTATTCTGTTATTAAAAGGTCATCACTTTCTCCTCCAACCACAGAATTTATGTGCTTACAGTACATTCATGCTCAGTGTCCAAAATAATGTGAGAGAGTATTTTAATTCTCTTTGTTTGGTGTGTTGCAAGAGAGAGACTTTAGCTCTCCTCCAGACTATTAGAAGTTTCTACTTTCCCTCCCTCAAACCTCAGACTTCTCACAATAAAAAAAAAAAACCTGATAATTCCATTGAATTTTTCATAGGTCATACTTCTTCTAAAACCCTGAATTTAGTTCTAGATGTCTCATTTTTAAAATGCTATTAACAATCTGGAGCACAGCCAGATGAGAGTGGCCATTTGTGTAAGAGGTCTTAAAAGGAGGAGATGATAAGAATAGATAAAAAGTCTAATTACATTCAGCTTAGAGAAAACTGAAGATAGACAAAACCATTATTTTCAAATATGTGAAAGACTATTCTTTATAACTTGTAGAAGTGGTGGTAGTAGTAGTAGTAGTAGTAGTAGTAGTAGTAGTAGTAGTAGTAGTAGTAGTAGTAGTAGTAGTAGTAGTAGTAGTAGTAGTAGTAGTAACCATTGGTATAAAGCTTTAAATCAGTGATGGGCAAACTACTGCCCATGGGCCAAATGCAGCCCCCTGAAATGTTTTTTCCACTCCCAACATTATTCCTAATCTGATGAATACAATGAATAGGATACAATACAATGAAACTTAGAAATCGACTGACAGATGAGCATTTCCTTTCCTTTGGCCCCCTCTTTAAAAAGTTTGTCCGTCACTGCTTTAAATCATGCACAGTGAGATATGTTATTTCATTTGCTCCTCACAGCAACCCTCTAAGAAAAAAATGTATTATTTTCTCCATTTTGTAGGTGATGAATCTAAGGAGATTGAGAGAAAGTTATTTACCCACGGTAACATAGCTATTAAGTGATTAAGTGTGTGGGACAGGATTCTGACTCAAGTATTCCTGATTCCAAGACCAGGGTTCTAATCACTATGCTCTGACAGGGCTGTGGAAGCAGTTTGCACAACTGGCCATAAAGAGGGTGAATTTTCTGTAGAGAATTTTAAAACTAAGGACATTTTATTCTAGATGGAAGTTAATTGGGAGAACTAGTTTTATAGTGAGCAATTGATTCGAAGGGACTCAGCCACATTCTCTCTGGAGAATCAGTACATATCAGTTCCAAACCAATGGAGGTCACTTACTGTTAGATTCATGTACCCAAACTCCATAATACTATGAATTTTTAATTTTCAAAAGTAGATACAAAACAAAGAAAGCACAGTGCTTATAAAGATGAAACAGAAAATTTGCGTTTATATTTGTGGTTAAAAATTGAAAAAACAGAAAGGTGAATTACAAAATATACTATTTTTGTTAATAGGAGAAGGGCAAATCTTAGCTCATACATGAAATATATTTACATTAGTAAATATTAGTAATAATAATTAGCATTACTAATTACTAATAAGCATTAGTAAATATGAGATATTTACTAATGCTTATTATCTTGATTACTGATTCTTAATTTTAACTCCTTTTAAGTCTGCAGAATGTAAGAAAAAAATAAAACACTAAATTCCTGGTATAATTTAGGAGTTTCCTGAATTGTATCTCAGACAGACATTCGAGTTTTATTAAACTTAATTTGGGAAATAAGACTTTTATGAGTCTTTGCCAATCTGATCCTTATGTTTAAGACTATTCATGTGTATAAACATTGTTTTATGTAAAAGAAACTTTTTGAAATGTAAATAAATAAAATATGTTTTCTGAACTCTGAGCAAAGATAGAATAAGTCTAGCTATACTCTCTATTCAACATTAATATACAAAGAAGGTCAATGTTGATGTAATTTAAATTTATTTAATCTAATGAAGTCTCAGAAATGAAACTATCTTATTCATTACTGTGCCGAGCTACTATATATTTTTTTTTCTTTTCTTAAAATAAATTAACATATTTAAAATATTAATTATTTACATTTTTCCCTTTTATACTGCAATATTTAATTTTTATACTGCCATTCTTACATATACAAACTTCAATAAAAGAAAGCTTTTACTCTTTGCATTTGTTTTCTTGCTATTATTAGCAATATAATCAACAGTTAGCTGGCAGAGTGAATAGAGCACCAAGAGATCACACAAGTAATAAAGGGTAGATTCAGAATTGTGTTTCAGCTCCTGTGAGGTTTTATAGTTCCATAATCTCCTCTCAGCATTTTACAGATGAGAGGAAAAACTTAATTGTTTTCATTTTCCTAATCTACCAGTCTCCTGAATTTACTTTTTAAAAGAAAATAAGATTAAGTTAGCAAGATTTATTCTGATGAGATCATGCTGAATCCACAGCTTTGCAGCTCCTCCTTCTCTGGGCAAACAAACCATCTACTTAATAATCTGTGCTATCATTTTGTCAGGGATTGCCAGAATTGACCCACCAATTGTATCCAGGACTTAATTTTTTTCTCCTTTTAATAATTTGGAGCATTTGCTCCTCTCAATGGTATATGAACATATACATATACATTTGTATGTATATATAATATATATTTATGCACACATGTTAGATTCAATATAGAAAACATCTATATAATGTTAAATATATAAAATATTTGTATAATGCTATATATTCACATATATTTATATATATATATATATTACATATCATATGTTAAAAAAAGATATAAGGAGAGGAGATACCCAGATGGGACAGTGGTTGACCCACTTAGGGATGCCCCTGAATACTCAGACAGGATTTCTGGGTATTCTAACCTCCAGTTAGTTAGAGTGAAGCAGAATCACTTTCTCTCACTATGTCAGTTGTGCAAATGCCTTGGAGACAACTGATGTATAATCAGTATCACTGTTATTATGAGAGGGGATACACCCTGAAGATCAGAACAAGGGCTTCCTAACTCTAAGGGATATAGCTATTCAACCAACAACCCTCTACATCCCTCACAAGAGGGAGCCTTCAGGTTTTCTGGCTAACTTATCAGCTCCCTAGTTCTATCTAGGTACTCCCCAAAAGCTGATTAAGCTACCTATCTATGACCCTCAGTAGTTAGTTTGATTTAGTTCAAAAGCTGTCTCTAAAACCCATTAGGATTTCTCTTAAACAGCTGAGTCCACCCCAGGGCATCTGACCCTCAAATCCGATCTGATAGGATTTTTTAGATAAAACCCTTCTGGAAAGCACAGGAGGTATGATCAGATCCTTTTCTAGATATTCCCAGTCAAAAAGAGTACCTCCAAAGATGATTTAGGGGTTCCTCCTTCTCCACATTCAGGTTGAGGAAGCTAAGTTCCAAAAAGCCCCTTTTCCTCCACCCTTCTGGATAGGAAGAGCCCAAAGCCTCCTCCAGGAAGTCCCTGACTCTACCAGTTGTCACTTCCAAATTTTTCTTCCTTTGCCTTCTCCCTAAAATCCTTTCCCGTGAGTTCCTAGTACATGCCTTAAAGAAAGCCTTCCACTTCTCTTAAATCTCATCCTATCTCTCTCCTTTTCCCATTATAATGTATATATTATGTAATATATGTGTATTATATAGTGTGTATATATATATATGTATATACATGTGTGTGTATATATATACATATATATATATATATATATATATGCATGAATATGTTACCTACATGTTACCCACAAGTTATAAAGGTGAATCTTGTTCTAGGATAAAATCCACTAATACCATTGCTAAAATGTGCTGAGAAAAAGTAGACTCTGTTTAATATTTCACATGGTTTTGCATAACGAAAAAGAAATTATGTAAAAAAGGTACATATGGTCGTTCTGTAACAAGCTGTCATCATCATAATAAACTGAAAGGAAGTGTATGATTAGAATTTCCACTTTTAAGCATGTATTTTGACATTTTAGGTAGACTGGGGATATAAATTTTTTCTATACAAAAGCCAATCAGTAGCAGTGTTTTAAAGGGAGGATTCATTATGACAGTGTTTCAACAAGTATATAGAATCTGAGAAAAGGAATATTGAGCTAGGAGCCACAGCATCTAAGTTTTAAAAAGTAGCCTTGCTAATTACTACATGTCAGACCTTAAGCAAATCTTCTCTTAATATTTCTTTAAAATAATTTTTTTTTAACCACTTAACTTCTGTCTTAGTATCAATACTAAGAAAAGTGGCAAGGGCTAGACAGTGCTCCCACTAAGTGACTTGCCCAGGATCACACAGTTGGGAAATATCTGAGGCCAGATTTAAACCCAGGTCCTCCTGACTCCAAGTCTAGCATTTTATCTATTGTGTTACCTAGCTGTTCTACTCCTAATCTCTCCTTAGCCCCATTTAAATCATTTATAAAGTGAATTTATCAGCATTCACATTGTCACGGGTTTTTTGAGAATTAAATGAAATGACATACATTAAGACATTTGAGATGGAAGTGGTGTGTATAAATAAAGAATTAAACTTATTCTCATTGCTGTATAAAAGATCTGAATAAAGAATACTTTATAACTTTATTTCCTGTAAATAAGTTAAATAAATTATCAGTCATCCCATGAAGTACTATGCACATCAAATGGTGAGGGGTATCAAACTGATGATTTCTTAGTAATGAAGATGTCTTAGAACACAATCTAATTATGAAAGTCACCATTTAGCCAGGCTTAATAGTAGATCAAGAAACACCTCAGTTCTGAAGTTCTTATCCAATAACCTATGAACTGAAGGCTTCAGAATTCCACCAGGCTAGAAGAACTCCCATTAAGTGTTATAGCAAGCCAGTAAATGGAATGCCAAATCCTGACAGCCTGGCACAGCATAATCTCTCTGCTCAGAATTTGCCAAAGAAACATAACCATATTAGTTCAAATGTATTATCTGAATAAGACAGAAGATGCAGTCAAACATT